>NW_024425452.1:29455700-29648359 GCF_017311325.1 Ursus maritimus
TATAACTTTTCAGTAACATGTGTATAGCCACAAGTCAGCAAATTTGTTGGTATTATCATGTTACTAAATATTCCTAACTCAACCTTTCTTAAAATGTAGACAGGAGAACAGGAAATTTATATCCCTCCAGTTTCTTTGCCATGAATCTCAGTAAGATAGAAATCAGACTTTGCCTGGACACATTTTAGGGAAACCTAGCTTTTCTTCTATAGTCCATCCTAACAACATGAAAAAAGCCCAAAAGAAAGTGAAAACAGCCACTTTCTCTCTTACTCTAATGATACACCAAAGGTCAGTTTACTTACAAGAATATAACACAAATAGTAAATTGCAAAAGGTAACTAGACTTCTAAGATTAACAACCATGACATTGTCCATTGCTCTGCTCTCATATGTCTGGGGGCATAAGCTCCTCTGTTCAGTTCCATTTAGTGATCGCCCCAGTCGGCTCCTAGTGATGTCATAGAGTTGTTTCATTTCAAAAAAATAAAAAAAGTCAGATGGAGGATTACAACCATATAATCACATTGACACATAACAACAGTCCCTTTGCATAAATACAATACAGCCTCCAGCCTGGATTGTTTCCAAGCCTTAAGTGTCTGAGAGGAGAATGTGGTTGGAAAGAATGGATTTTCTTTCATAGTCTTAGTAGCCACAGTTCCATTTCTCAAGCCCTAGACACAGTATCTGGGTTGTGTGTGCCGCTAAGGACTTCCCTCACCAGGTACAGTGTTAAAATACATACTATAGGACATTTTGTGTAAAATGAGAGTATCCCTGAGAAGGGTAAATGCAATTATTATTCAGTTTGAAACATTTTTAGAAGACTCTGATAGTGCCATAAGCTTTGTCCATTAGGCATTGAATGCGTGCTATTTTAACATATCACTGAAGAGACGATTCGATTCTTCACTAAAATGTCAGCTCAGATTTCTTTTTAGAGAGAGAGAAAGAGAGCATGTTTGCGTGAGAAGGGGGGGTAGGGGCAGAGGGAGAGGGAGAGGAAGAAAGACTCTCAAGCAGGCTCCACGCTCAGTGCAGAGCCCAACACGGGGCTTGATCTCACGTTCCTGAGATCATGACCTGAGCCAAAATCAAAGAGTCAGACACTCGACTGACTAAGCCACCGAGGTGCCCCAGTTCAGGATTTAAATAATAGGTTACACTTGTGTAACATGTATTTTCTTTTTTCTAAATTTAGGGAGGTATGAAGAACAAAAGGGGCAAAACTGGTCTAGTATATCCATGCTTTTTTGTGCCCTTTTAATTATATATGCATAGTAACAATAAATAAAACCTGAAAAAGAAAAGCAAAAGAACAAATAATACTCTAGTAAAGGATAAACTTTTTTGTACGTTGGAAATGAATTATAAGTACAAAGCAGTGAGGAGAATGAAGCCAAAGTCTTGCTGAATCTCAGGTTGAGGAGAAGGTAATAGCAGACTGAAACTTACTTACAGGGGGTTAACAGGGACCAGAAGAGCCTTTCCTATGCCTGAGGCCTCATTTAAGAAAGAAGCTAAGAACAACTGCTGCTGGCAGCCACCCATGGCAAGGGCTCATATGAACATGTGTGCTGAAGCAATAGGAGGATATAAACACCATTTCATAAATAAGAAACCAGGTCTGGCTCTGTAACAAGCTGGGTTCACCAGATCTATAAGGTAGAAAAAAACCAAAATGATAAACCTGATTCTAGATGCTGATTCTTAATGAAACATGGCTTTAGTGAAAAATCACATAGTAGGATGGAAGGAAGGAGGGAGGTAGAAAGAGAGAGAGAGAATGAACTTATAAACCAGAATTTTGAGTTGTTGGAAGAAAGATGAACACATCAATAGAAAAGCAACTGAAAATCCACAACTGGAACATAAATTCACTCCACATGAAGTAAAATTATGGGTGTTGGGTAGATGCTCTAAGACAGTGAAGAAATTATCGGTATTAAATAGAAGAACAATGAGAAAGTATTCATTGTGTCTGGAAAGATGGGGATCAGTGATGCAAAACCACAGACAAAACTTAAGCCTTCAATGAACTGACAGATCTGGCCAAAGAAATATGCAGGCCTAATGCTGAAATTGACAAGTGGCTGTCTGTGTCTGTCTACGATAAATACAGGATGAGAGAGAGCTAAAGAGAGAACAATTCATTGGGCAAACAGAATTTAGAGGAAATATAAAGAATTTAGACATGGTGGATTACAAATAAAACCATTTCATATTTCTAGACTTTCCAGCTCTGGTCTTAAAGATCAAATCAAGTTTGTGGCTTTGAGACCTTTAGTTAAGAGCACAGAGAGATTTATGGGAGTGCCCAGTAAACCTTCATAGGAAGACAAAGACTTTCCAAGAATTTCAAGAGTATTGTCTAAAAACAACCTCACATATAGCTCAAAGTAAACAGAAGTCTATTTCTAAAGAACTATGGGTGTGGCTTTTGGCACATTGAGGACATCTCAATTAGATTTATAAATAGTCCAAGATATTTTTAAGGGAGTTATAACAGGCCCAACTATTGGGAATAGAGAGAGTTCAAAATAAAAAGAAGCCTCTGGGATCCCAAATTTCTATGGCCAGGAAATAGGCTAAGAATGCCTTTCAGAAAATAACTGAACCCTTAATAGGGTTCATGTCCTTACCCTGGAAAAGGAGGCTCTGACAACATGTGTATGGCTGGATTTCAGAATTGTTGTTGACTAGAGATTGCTATATGCCTCATCCCCTTTCTGGCTTTCTTGATTGAGTATGGCTATTGTAATTATTCTGTCCTTGTCTTACTACTGTATGTGAGTGTATAGTGTATGAGTAACTAGGCCTTTTCCATTATATACGTCTCTGGATCATAAGTGGCTCTAGCTGAAGAGCTATGTAGATGAGGAGTCCCAGTTATCACCTAACCTGTTGGCAAAGAATAATGCCATGATCAGATAAAACTGTGGGATTATAGAGAGAGAGAAACTAAGTATATTTTGCATGTGGGAAAATATGAGCCATTTGGTCTAGATGATGGGTATTATATAGACTGTTTCCATAATGCTCCCTCCTGCAAATAACACCTATCCCTCTCCACACTCTCCCGAAATATCTTTGTAGCTTCTCCCATTGACAGGTGGAATCTAGTTTTCCACCACCCCGATTCTGGGCTGATCTTGTTCTTTCTTTAACGAATAAACTGTGGGAGAAATGAAATAGTACAAATTTGAAGTCAAGGCCTTAAGAGACCTTGCAACGTCTGAGTTCAACTTTTTGGACTGCCTCCTTCATCGTATGGACAAGCCAAACGTAACCTACTAGAGGATGAGAGGCTACACAGCTGGAGAGCAGGGCACTCAACAACAGTCATCAAGCTGCTGGACAGGTCAATGAGACCATCTGGAACACACTTCCCAGCTGGGCTGAGTCAACCTGCAAGAGTGAGTCCAGGTTCGATTAGTGCAAAGACTCACCCAGTGCACTACAGGCCAAATTGAAGGATCGTGAAGTAAATGATGGTTTCAATCGTTAAGTTTGTTTGGGGGCCAAGGGGAGTAGTTATTATAAGCCATGGATTAATGATACCCGAAACCATGAGATAAACTAAAATCTAGCCAGCACTCAAAGAGAATTAGTGAATGGGAACACAATACAGGACATTCACTCAGTACAAAACACAAAGTGATAAATAATTTTCTTTTTAATATGAGAAAAGTATAAGACAGGTCAAACAGTTTGAGAGAGGCACCCAGTTGACTAATAAGGGTTCCAGAAGAAGATAAAACTGAAGGGAATGGCCCAGCAGAAACATACAAAGAGATACCTTTTGAGAACCAAGTCATGAGACTGCACTCTGTGTACTGAGGGGGTATATAAATAAACCCAAACCTAGAGCATATTACAGGGAGACTACGGCACATAGTATTAAAGAGAATGCATTTTTAAAGGTCAGAAAGAAAAGACACGTTACCTATAGAAAAACATCCAAACAACAAAAACTCTTTTCACAACCACAACAGGTGCCAAAAAATAATGAAGCAGTCTCATCAAAATGCTCAAGAAAAATAATTCAGTGTAGGATTTTATACTCGACTAAACTATCTTCCAGGAAATCAAGCAAAATCAAGAAATACTGCAGAAACACATATGTTAAGAGTTTACAACTCATAGAATATCACCAAGCAAACAAGCAAAGCATGTATTTAATTTTTATATAAAGTTAATATGGAGGAAAGGCATAGAATATAAGAATATCACTGTGTACAGAAATAGATAAAACACATCATTTAATTTAAATAACTACTAACTAAAAATAAGATAACTGAACTTTGCCATTTCTACGAGAACGCAAGTCCTATGCTGATTTTGTTTCTCTCTGGGATGTAAGCTTTGGTGTTTGTAACATAGGAAGGGTTAACAAGTATTTATTAAATAAAGACTAAAGGTCCTTACTCATGAGAATAAAAGGTACAGCATAGGGACTATAGTCAATGGTATTATAATAACATTGTATGGGGACAGATGGTAGTTGTATTTGTGGTGAGCAAAAGGTATGAACTTGTCAAATAATATGTTGTATACTTGAAACTAATATAACATATGTGTTAACTGCAATGAAAAAGACTTCAAGTCCTCGAAGAGGAGAAAACTATTGAAAGTCTAGATTTAGCAGAGAAAATAGTCAACTATAAAGTAATTAAAAATTCTACCATAGAAATATAGCCTATAGAATTCAATAAAAGGGAGAAAAGGAGGGGAAGTGCAAAAGAAATGATAGCAAAGAGAAACAGTAAATTCAGGCAGAATTAAAATATATCAATTACCACAATTAATGAAAATATTTTAAATTCATCTACTGTATGATCAAGATTATAAAATTAGAAGAAATGAACAACAGTCTGGTGTTTGTTACTCACAAGAAAAATAAGACAAGTATATAAGAAAGTTGAAAATAAAAAATATAAAAAGTGTAACAATAAGTAACCAAAACAAAAATTAATAAAATAGCATTTAAGAAATCATTAGTATCAATAAAGCAGTAGAATATGTAACAGCCATTCATTTTCAACGTCTGCCTGCTTTGCTGCAGATCAGTCATTTCTACCCTCCTTAGTGGCTTGCCTTTGAGCACGGTAGCAAATTAACTCTTGCAGAGAATCAGAAGTGGTTGGTGGTCTATGTTCTACCCCAGGGATGCCTTCAGCTAGTTACTGGACTATTAAAAACTCCGCTCCTTTGCTGTGAGTCAGTATGCCCACTGAAGTACAATTCATGCTACAGAGTTCACCAAATGATCGAGCAGTCTGAGATGTCACCAAAATTGTATCCTTTCTGGCCTTCTCCCTTTTCCTGTTTCCACCATATTCCCACTTGTTCTTTCTGGGGGCACTTCCTTAGTGAATCACCTGTATTTGAATCTTTGGCTCATTATCTTCATCTGTAGGAACCTACCCTAAGACAACTATATAATACTAGTTTAAGAAGCAACTGGAGTTTCACTTATACCTATGATGTGGGAAGTTGGAAAGAGCATTGCTCCCACTACTAATAAGATGAAAATGCCAGATAAACTACAAAATCATGACTTTTCTTGAACCCATCAGAGAACTGAGATCTCAGGGCAACCAATTAGCTTGGAATCCCAGGAAAGATGGCTCCATGCAGACAGGACACATACACTGAAACACACATGGCAAAGCATGAGAAAAAGAGACGCCGGTGTCATACAGACGGCTAAAAAGAACTTAGCTATTTTTTAAATGAATTTATAAAATCTGAATATGGGCTAGCATAAGAGTATAGAACCGTGGGAGCCACAGACACAGGGACATTCATACTACTCACAGGCTGTCCTCCACAGACCTCTGCTAGGGCTCAAAGAGGGAATGGGGCATGTTGGGAATAAGAGAGACCCTCTCATTGGGCAGGTTTAGGTAAGGAGAGTATCCAACACAGAGGAAAGGCATCAATTCCCATTTAGAACAAAAGCCTTAAATTGCTGGGAAGTTACAGCATAAATCACCACTCCAGGCACACTTAAAGATGAAGCCGGGAAAAGGTAAAAATAATAACTTCTATCTCTGCAGTAGGAATAGGAAATTGTCTTGGGACCAGACCATTAGAGGTCTCCTACCACTAGGGGAGGGGCAGGAAACTCTCACACAAGACCTCCTAGTGATCTGTAGCAGAGTTTGGCTTACAGGGCTAGCAAGGCAGGTTTACTAAGGGAATTCTAAACTTGAGACCAAGCTCACCTAAGTTTTAAACCGGACCAAAACAAGAGAAAATCCCCCTGCCCCATAAACCAGGATCACAACACAAAGTGATAAATACTACCAATCTACCACTAGAGAGAACAAGGACATAGGAAGACCCCCTGTCAGGTGCAAGAGCAAAAGGGAAGGCTAGAAGCTGAGGAAGATAAGGAGAATTGAACCAGAGACTGTTTTTGTTAATTCTCCTTATCCACTAAAATTTTTATGGAATCACAGAAGATTCCAAACAGTCAAAACAATTCTGAGAAAGAACAAAGCTGGAGGTATCACAATCCCAGATTTCAAGGTAGACTAGAAAGCTGTAGTAAACAAAACAGTATGGTGCTGGCATAAAGAGAGACATAGATCAATGGAACAGAATAGAGAGCCCAGAAATAAACCCACAATTATATGGCCAATTAATCCGTGACTAAAGAGGCAAAAATATACAATGGGGAAAAGACAATCTCTTCAATAAACGGTCCTGGGAAACCTGGACAGCTACATGCAAAATACAAAACTGAGCCACTTTCTAACACCATACACAAAAATAAACTCTAAATGGATTAAAGATCTAATTGTGAGACCTGAAACCATGAAACTCCTAAAAGAGGACACAGGCAGTGATTCTCTGAGATTGGCTGTTGCAGCATTTTTCTAGATATGTCTCCTAAAACAAAGGAAAAAAAAAAAACGAACTTAAACTATTGGGGCTACATCAAAATAAAAAACTTCTGCACTGCAAAAGAAACCATAAACGAAACAAAAAGGCAATCTACTGAATGGGAGAAAATATTTGTAAGTGATATATCTGATTAGGGATTGATATCCAAAATATATAAAGAACTTATACAATGCAACATCAAAAAAAAGTCCAATTTAAAAATGGGCAGAGGAACTGAACAAACATTTTTCCAAAATGACATATAGATGGCCGCCCCATGAAAAGAGGCTCAACATCACTCATCATCAGGGAAATGCAAATCAAAACCACATTGAGATATCACCTTACACCTGCTAGAATGGCTAAAATCAAACTCTTAATAAATAACAAGTGCTGGCAAGGATATGAGCAAAAGGAACCCTTGTGCACTATTGGTGGGAATACAAATTGGTGCAGCCACTATGGAAATAGAATGCAGGTTCCTCAAAAAAATTAAAAATAGAAATACCATATAATTCAATGATTCCACTACTGGGTATTTACCCAAAGAAAACAAAAGCACTAATATATACATATACATATATATATGTAATATATGTAATATATGTATGCATATAAAAAATATATATAATGGACAATGGGCACGATGGATGAAGGGGTGTGGAAGATATAAGTTTCCACTTATAGAACAAATAAGTCATGGGAATAAAAGCCACTGCATAGAGAATATAGTCCATAATATTGTAATAGCAATGTAACAGGACAGACAGGAGCTACGCTCGCAGTAAACAGCATAACGTACAAACTTGTCAGATCACTAAGTTGTACGCCTGAACTAATGTAGCCCTGTGTGTCAAATACACTCAAATTTTTTAAAAAAAAACTTTAAAGAAAAACACTATGACACCCAGTCTACCCTAATGTATTGTTGGAAGAATTTGAAGGTGGTGATACACTGATGGTAATCAGAGCAACAACATAATCCCACTCATGACTAGATTGACGCAAGTCTCCACATTAACAGTCTAGCAGAAGAGACACACACATTTCCATGCAAAAATGGCTATTTACCTCAGTCTGTATTGTGCTGCCTTGATGTCCAGAATCAATAAAAATAAAAATTCGAGACTCACAAAAAATAAGGAAAGGAGAATTCACTAAGATACAGCAATCAAATCAAATCCAACGCAAAAAACCCCAATGTTGGAATTATCAGGCAATAAATTTAAAACAACTATGATTAATAGTCTTTAAATTCTAAGTGTAGTTTCTCATCTTCAAAATGGGGACTTTAAAAAGCATCTGATTCATATGGTTTTTGTGCAGACTTAATGAAATAATGGTATTAAGTGCATATTTAGCAAAATTCCCAACACAGAGAAAGGATTTAGTAAAAAGAGAGCTGCAGCACTTGGACACTTAAATAAAAGTTCACTAGTTTTATTCCAAAGATTTCTGAGAATACGTGTAAGCCTTACCTTTCCCGCTCCAAGCTGATGACCACCACCCTCCTGCTTCTTTTGCGATGGGTTTTTCATCAGGAAGGGGAGATGACATGGTAGCTAAGCTTCTTTCTCTATTAGTATTTTGGCTATTGGTAACTCTCCCAGTTCTCTACTTAAAAACATTGGGAAGGCTTCTTCTCACCAAAAAGTCAGAAACCCCATTATAGTCTATACCTGCGTTGTCATCATAGAACTCAAAATTCAATTTTCCACTTTCTATCTTATTTCCATGTGTCCCTACCATAAAACTAAACAGGCGAGATAGCACCACATATCAATTTTAATATTATTTGCCATACACTTTGAATCTTTCCCTTGAAACCTATATCACCTTTACAAGTGAATTTCAATTAAAAGTCCTTTTTCATACACTAATCAGAGATACCCACTTGCAATGATGAATATTGTGCCTAAAAATTCAAGATTATCATTCAACAGGCAGAACGTGGATTACAGAATCAACTTTCCTCTGCCAATATTTTCAGAGTTTATAGATCTCTTTTATTTTTATATTGCTTGAGTTCTCTTGATAGATAGTATGCCTTGAGATACAGTCTTCAATTAATAAAATAAATAGGATTCAAAAAACAGAACGTGTCCATTTGTGCTATTCTTAGAGTCTCCTTTTTGTAACGAGGTTGCACGTATGGTGCGGATGTCACTGGCCGGCTGCTCGTAACCAGCAGACATACTGAGCGTATCTAACATACAGCACCTGCATGGTTGCTGTGGTTCTTTCAAAGATGATTTATCAAATTAAAGTGACGCACGTATACTCAATTTTCCCTAGCTTCTTTACTCTGCGTCTCCTCTTTAAATTAGGATTACTTTTTAAAAGAATAATTATTTCGAGAAGGCTAAACCCAGAACTGTTGATATCATATAGCTCATTGCCCTCATTTAGAGAGGATAAGTCGACCTCCCCACAACAATGGGAAAGGTAGGGCTACAAACCCAGGTCATGCGACTTGAGTCCATCGTCCAACAACTCTGCCATCATGCTTCTCAATATGCTCCAGGTAGTCTAACTCTGCCACTAACTGGATGACCTTGGAAAGCCACTTAATTTCTCTAACACATAGCTTCCTCGTATGGAAAATGGGGCTAATAATAGTGGCTCTCTCAGTGTCATGGTGAGAATTAAATGAGTTACTATTTCAAAGAACATACAACAGTGCTTGACACATTGTAAGCACTATAAAGGTGTTGGCTAAAATAAGTTCTGTTACTTTGACAACAACCTTGTGTTATCTTATTGACATCAGTTAACATTTTGATAAGGTAGCTTTAAAATTGCTAGTACAAATTGTGGTTAAATAAAAGAATCATCACTATTCTGGGGCTGGAGTATATTAGACACTGCCATGAAATCCCCTTGTAGTTGTGTAATCACTTGGCTGAAAATACCAAGTAAGCACACAGCTACTCAAATCCTTTGTGGAAGAAAACATATTCATAATTCAGTGACATTAATTGCGATAGCTAGTATTTACTGGGCACTAAGTATTCTAAATATTAATTATTAATTCTAATTGCCAGAATAACCTTATGGAATAGGTACTACTGTTATCCCCATTTTACAGATTAGGAAACAGGCACAGAAAAGTAGCCTGTGCAAGTTCACACAGCTAAAAACTGGTAAAGCTGAGATAGGAGAACTGATTATGTCCTAAGCATATCCCAATTTAGCCAGTCCTTCACCCTTCTCTTGTCCCAGATGGCAGAATCGTACCGAGAAATATAAATAAAGAATATATAAAGGAAATATATATAAATGTAGTTTCTAAAACGTAGTCTCCTCACTGCCTGGTGGTAAAAACCTACAAAGGAACCGTTCTACTGAAAGTGATCGAGTTCAGGAAGTAACTGAACCTTAGTTCCTTCCTCAACCTCAGTGAAAAGCCTGAGTTTGTCAATGGCACGGACGCTTCCCCTGGGTCTGAGAGCGCTGAGGGTTTTGGACACGGCAAAGATGAAGAAGTGTGTAATTTGCAAAACGCAGGACACCGTGTGAAAGCGCTCGCCAATCTTATCAAGTTAAGACCATTAACCAGTCTTAGCAACCGATTTTAACATGTGGTTAAAAGTTACCACCCTCTCTGCCACCCAACCACTTCTAAATTTTTCTGCCTCTGGAGGAAAAGAGCTGCACATTCTGAGAGTAAAAAAAAAAAGCAATTTCTAAGAAAGCATCTAGAATCTAGAAACTAATTTTCTGGATCAATGATGTGCACGTGATTGCAAACCATGGTGACTCTGAGGATATTTGTAGAAGCAAGTTGAACAGACTTGTCCAACAACCCAGGCTTTGTCTACCCAGAGAGGGTTTGGGGACCACATGTTACTTACAGTTGGGAAGAACTGATCGTGGAGACATAGTCAGCTCCTTTCCACTTTTAAGAGTCAGATATGGAGGAAATGGAGAGAATTTTGGCAGCTAGCTCCATGTTGTTTTCCCTAATACCTTTTCTGTTACACTGACAACTTAAAAAAAAAAAAAAAATGAGGCCTTGGGAAGAAATTTAGGGAGAAATGGTGAGATGAAAAGATGCCAGGATAGGCAGACTTTGACAAATTTGCTAGCAAGCAGGCCATAGGAAGCCCTTTCCAAAGTGAGAATAGAAGCATGCTTGGGTTGGAGACCCATCTACTTATCCCAGGTGATAAAAAGAGGAATCACTCCAGTTGGTGGAAGAAATGAGGTAGAGGGTAGAGGATGTAAGGGATACACACCCTTATACCACAGGATACCACTCTAGAGCCTTTGCATGGACAAATGAAAAGCAGAGACCCTGACACTGTCCTTTTCAGGACATTGGCTCAACAAATACCTATCGCCAATTCATAATGTGCTCGGCCCTGCTGATACACCGATCAACGAGAAAGATAGTTTCCTGTTCCCAAGGAGCTGATAGAGTAGAGGGGACTAATTGCCAATTAATTATCACTGTAATGAGCATACAAAGAAGTATAGAGCATTATGGGGGCCCATAGTAGGAGACCTAAACTTACTTAGTCAAACAAAACATAAAGAGGCATTTAAGCTGAGGCCTCGAGGATGGGGAGGCTTCAGCTTTTCATCATCTATGCGGGAATGATGGGGAAAAGCTGAGGAGGACATTTTAGACAGGGGAAAAAGAAACATAACCTTGATGGCTCACTCGCAAGGTTGAATTTATGCTTTAAAATATTAATCTATCTTCTTCCATCCAGAACCAGGTAAGGATTGAGGAAGGCAGAACGAGTATATGAGTTCATATGTATCACACGCTTCTCATGTGCCTCCGAAATGCTAAGCTCTTCCTGTTTGATACCTTACTTCCTCTAGCAGCAGCCCTATGAGGAGAGTGCCATCATTCTTTCCATTTCACACAGGACAAAATGAAAGAGCGAAGAGTTCATACTGCGTATAAATTTAAAGCCGGGAATTCAAATACAGGTCTCCCTGGCACACGCCCCAAACTCTTCCCACAACACGTCTGCATGTTTGTTAGAGGGCAACAGAAAGAAAAAAGTCAGACTCAGTACAAGCAGAAAATATCCTGAGAAGAGGAATGAGGGGAGGAATGCTCCTGTCTGCCTATTTATAACCTACCCATATCCTCAAAAACACATCGCCAGAGGCTATTTGCCTGTGTAGAGAAAAATGCGCGGGGATTCTTCAAGAATCAAGACAGGAGGCACCACGGGGCAGCCTGCTACGGAGGACTAAGATCTGCCGTGGAGCCCGACTCCTGTTCTCTCGGAAGGTGTCTGCCCGCTCAAAACCCAAGGCACTTCATTTGCAACATAAAGGACATTTCTCCAAGGTGAGGCTGAAGGTGATCCTTCTGGAAATACAAAGCATTGCATACAGGAGACATCTAGCTTTCTCTTGAGTCATGCGATATCACTGCTTCCAATAGTCGTATTGTGCAAGACAGTTCTCTTAAAGCCCAAAGTTGTTTTTATATTTGGAAAGGAGAGAGAGAGGGGGAGGGAGGAATGAAGGAAGGAAAAGGGGAAAAAAAGGACTATTATAGAGGAAAAAGTGTCACAAAGATCGAAACACAACACACACTATATCACTAAATTTCAGTGAAAAGAAAGCTTCAAAATTCACCCAAAAACATCATCGAATGATCATACTGTCAGAACACTTCTGTCGTATCACTCAAGGAGACGGGCCTGATGATTCTCAGAACGCACTATTCACAGAAAAGAAGCCCATGAATCCACTCATTTTAAGAGCTGTCAACTCTGTGTTTTAAAGCTCATTTCAATCACATAAGAATAAGGCATTTCCTGCATCTTTTCGTAAATCAAAAGAAAGGCCAACAAATCAATACGTGTTTTTCAACCCCAAAAATGTATGTTTTCATTACTGAGAGAAGTAAAACAAAAAAAAAAACAAACAAAAAAAAACCTAACAGCAATAGTGGCATTAAATAGCAACACCTCTCTTTTTCATTTATTGGTAAAATATCTTTTTTTATTATATAGCACATATATAAAATGTTTAGAGGGTTTTTTTCCCTTTTTATTAAGTCTTCATAATAATCTCCCTGGGACTGAGTTCTAATCTTTGGAAACTACTGATATGTTAATTGGCTTTTAAAATTCTCTTAAAATCATAAATTTCACTTAATTGCCACATAGGGCCTTTCTTTTAAATATTAATGACTCTTCAACAAGTAATATCTATAAATAAAACCAGACTCCAAAAGCCATCTCTCATAGCAGAGTGAAAATCTGGTAGATTTTGCTTACCTGCCACAACTGAAAACCCAGAGTTGAGGAAATGTCATTTTGTTCTGGAGAGTATAAATAAACAGAACCAAGTGGATGTGTGCTTTGGCAGTCACTGCTACGAAACGGCACAATAAAGGAGAGAAACAAGGTCAGACAGCCGTGTCTCCAACTCAGAAGCTGAGAAAAGACCAATCGTTGTCATTAGACAGGGCAACTGTTCTAAGAGTTGAGGGAGAGGGAAGGACAGGAGCTCGTCCAGTCTTCTCACTCGACTGATACAGAAACAGAAGAATGGAACACAACCAGGTAGATGAACTTAAATAGTTAGCACTCTACTGTTCTCAAAGCCTTTTATGTTTTATCCCAAGGGTAGCATCATCCCAAATTAATAGATAAAACAAAAACAGGGGGACTAAATGACTTCGTTGAGACCTCATAAGCAAATGAGTAGAATAACACTAAAACGTGAGACCAGTGCTCCGTACAGCAAACCTTCTGGATGAGGTCTGGAGTTGTGCAGTACACATGTATGGAACCATCTAGCTACTGTCCTCTTCTGTCCGTCCGTCCAGCCAGCCATCCAGCCATTTATACTGCGCTAGATTTCAGATCAAGAGAGCTCCTAGAAGTGATGTGATCCTTCGGGGTATTTGCATCATGAAGAAAACTTTGATTTTCAATTACCAGTGTGGCCAAAGTTATTTACAGGGATCAATGAGTCATTGATTATTCAATATCTAAATGGGAGGGGGGAGCCACAACTTAAGTTCCCTGAATATAAAATTTTCTGAAAACAAATTGGAAACATTTTGTTACTCTTAGCAAGAACAACTCAATAAAAGCAAATACATAAATCATAAACTTTGACCAAAAATGGATATGAGACTGACTATTAAGTGGCTTACTTTCTGGTAATACAGTAGGATAAATTCTGGCATCCTGGACAAGCAAGGGTCAAGAAAGTCAGATTTAGTGTTGTCTGTTCTATTTTGGTCAAACCTGATTCCATCATTAATTTCTAATAATTTCCATGGTCTCTCACCTCCCAGGTAACCATGAGGTGTTCTCCCAGGCCACCACATATCTCAGGCTCACTTATACCCATCACGAACTCTCAATAAACACGAGTGTGCCTTTTCTCTGCCGTATCTTCCACTTAACAGATTTCTGTATCTTTCAACTTCGTTAGTTCCGTGTATAGTCATAAATCATGGCTAAAAATGTTTATTTTTTTTGCCTTCATATTTCTCCCATACACTATTACTTTTGCTACTCTGCAATTAAATGGTAGATTAGGGATGCCCAAAATATGTGTGAAAATATACAAAAAGGGTTTTGTACTGATCTTTATGAAAGTACTCTAAAACTGGAGTTTTCGAGATTAAGAGCACATCTTATTGTCACTTTCAGGTCAAATAACCAAAATATTTAGAAAACAGAACTTACGAAAACTTCAGAAATATTAAGATTTTTATAGTAATATAGACCAAATTGTTTGCACTTATGTAAACAAAACTCAAAGAACTAAAAATTGAGTTTTTCATTTAATAAAAAGATTTTAAATGTAAATTACGTTTACATTTTCCCCTTTTTCTCCCATGTTCTCATTTTCCTCCCATCCTGATTCCTACTTTTAACTCCAGTTTTATAAATTTATTCCATTCATAATTTATAAGTGGAAATGAACTTCACCGAACATCATGCCCTTTTGTGCTCCTACTGCATTTTTTACACCCCATTCAGCAAAACTTCTTGAAATAGATGTTCATATTCACCAGCTCCTCTTTCTCACCTGTCATGCACCCAGTTCCTTTTAATCAGGCTTTTATCCTCACCATTCCGCAGAAGCAAGAGACATCCCTATTATCAAAATCAATAGTGACCTCTCTACTTCCTCTTTTTCTAATTAATTTTTAAAATTAAGACTTTACCTTTTTTAATTTATTTTTAAAGATTTTATTTATTTATTTATTTATGAGAGAGAGAGAGAGGGAGATCACAAGCAGGCGGAGAATCAGGCAGAGGGAGAAATCAAGCTCCCCACTGAGCAGGGAGCCCAGTGTGGGACTCAATCCCAGGACCCTGGGATCATGACCTGAGCCGAAGGCAGATTAACTGACTGAGCCATGCAGGCGTCCTTAGACTTTACTTGTTTAGTCAATGTTAGGTTCACAACAAAATTGAGAGGCGCACGCAGAGGTTTCCCATGTACATCCTACTCCCACATGTGTATAACCTCCCGAACTACCAACATCTTCCCACCAGAGTGGTATGTTTATGATTGATGAACCTACAGTGACACGTCATAATCGCTGAAAAGCCATGGTTCACATTCTGGTTCACTCTTGGTGGTGTACATTCTGTGGGTTTGGAGAAATGGATCACGACGCATCCATCCTTACAGTAGCACAGAGCACATTTCACTGGGCTAAAACTCTTCTGAGGTCTGTCTAGTCATCCCTTTCCTCCCAACCCCTGGCAACCACTGATCTCTTTATTGTCTCCATAGTTTTGCCTTTTCCAGAATATCACAAACTGCATGTTGGAATCATACAGTATGTAGACTTTTCAGATTGACTCTGTTTGCCGGTGATATGCTTTTAAGATTCTCCATGTGTTTTCATGGCTTGATAGTTGATTTCTTTTTAGCACCGCATTTCCCTGTTGTCCTTGTTCCAGGTTCCGGCCATTCTAATAGGTGTTTTAGTGGCATCTCACTGTTGTTTAATTTCCCTTCCCCTCATGAGATACGATGTTGAACATCTTTTCATGTGTTTATTTGCCATCTTTATGTCTTTGGTGAGGTGTCTGTCAAGGTCTTTGGACCATTTTCTTAAATCAGATTGTTTTCTTATTGCTGGGTTTTAAAAGCTTTTTGTATATTTTGTGTAACGGTCCTTTTTTTTTTCTTTCAAGCTTTTATTTAAATTCTATTTAGTGGGGCACCTGGATGACTCAGTCAGTTAAGAGTCTGACTCTTGATTTTGGCTCAGGTCATGATCTCAGGGTCCTGAGATGGAGGCATGCACTGGGCTCCCTGATCGGCAGGGAGTCTGTTTCCCTTCCCCCTCTGCCTCTCCCCCCCCCACTTGCATACACTCTCTCTCTCAAATAAATAAATCTTCTAGAAAATTCTAGTTAGTTACTATATGGTGTAGTATTAGTTTCAGAGTAGAATTTAGTGATTCATCACTTGCCTATAACACCCTGTACTCATCCCAGCAAGTGTCCTCCTTAATGCCCCTCACTCTTTACCCCATCCCTCCACCCACCTCCCCTCCATCAACCCTGTTTATTCTCTATTGTTTAGAGTCTCTGATGGTTTACCTTCCTCTCTGTTTTTATCTTAATTTATTTTTCCTTCCCTTCCCTATGTTCCTCTGTTTTGTTTCCTAAATTCCACAGATGAGTGAAATCATACGGTATTTGTCTTACCCTGGCTTATTTAGCTTAGCATAATACATTCTAGTTCCATCCACGTCATTGCAAATGTCAAGATTTCATTTTTTTGATGGCTGAGTAATATTCCATTATATATACATCTTTGAAGATGTGGTATATTTTGAATAATAGTCCTTTATCAGATATCTTTTGCAAATATTTTCTCCCAGTCTCCAGCTTGCCATTTCATTCTCTTGACCATCTCTCACAGTTTATTTTAATTAAATCCAGTTTATCAATTCTTTTTCTCATGGATCTTGCTTTTTGGCATTTTATCTAAAAAGGCATCACCAGTCCCAGGGCCTCTAGATCTACCCTTTTCTTACTCCATCTCTTAACAGCTTGCAAGATAGTTGGCCAGCTGCTCAGGCCCTCTTTCTTGAAACACTCCCCTTTTGCTTCTTTGACACCGCACTCATCTGTCACACTCACTACTCATTCTAGTCACTTTGCTCACTGTGTCTCCTTCGTTTGAGCTACAAGTGTTAGAGTGTATCTCTGCTCACCTCTAACTTTCTTCTCCTCTGGTCCCATGGCTTTACATTTCATTTTTATTACTTTCATTCTACATGTGTATCGCGACGCCCAGTTGAGCTCCAGACTACTAACACCAGTCGCATACTTCACCTCTCCACACCAAGATCTAATCGTCATGTAAAACACGGTCACATTAGAATTATTGATCTCCTAGACCCATTCCTATCCAGTCAGCTGTATCTCAGTAAATGGAAAACCACTCATTCAGTGGCTTAAACCAAGAACTAACTGGTCCTCCCTGGGGCACCTGGGTGGCTCAGTTGGTTAAGTATCCAACTCTTGATGTCAGCTCAGGTCATGATCTCC
Organism: Ursus maritimus; assembly: GCF_017311325.1. Classification (NCBI taxonomy): domain Eukaryota; kingdom Metazoa; phylum Chordata; class Mammalia; order Carnivora; family Ursidae; genus Ursus; species Ursus maritimus. Next base: position 29,473,118 of record NW_024425452.1, read on the forward strand.
GGGTCATGGGATTGAGCCCCACATAAGGCTCCACACTCAGTGCAGAGTCTGCTTGTCCCTCTCCCTCTGTGGTCCTCCCTGGGGCACCTGGGTGGCTCAGTTGGTTAAGTATCCAACTCTTGATGTCAGCTCAGGTCATGATCTCCGGGTCATGGGATTGAGCCCCACATAAGGCTCCACACTCAGTGCAGAGTCTGCTTGTCCCTCTCCCTCTGCTCCGCCCCCTACTCTTGTGCTCACTCTCTCTCTCTAAAAAAAAAAAAAAAAAAAAGGCCTCCTTGATTTTTCAGTTTTCCTCATAACATCCATCCAGTCTACAGAATCCTATAATTCTGCATCTAAAATCTATCCTGAATCAGTCTAATTTCTTCATTTGCAATGTTAATACCCCAGTTTTGCCATCGTAATCTCTTTATTGAACTACTGTGATAATCTCCAAACTTCTTCCTGTCTCCCTCCCTATAATCCATCACCCACACAACAGCCTAAACGGTCTTATAAACCAGATCATGCTTAAACCTCCAATGGTTTCCTTTTGTGCATTGTATAAAAACCAAATCCTCTAATATGCCTCACAAGCCCTTTATCACCTAAATCCTGACTCCCCCAGCGGATGTCCCTCCGCGCCACTGTACTTCTTATTCACATGACACAGTTGTCTTTATCAGCTTTGATTTCCCTAGACGTGCCCAACCTCAATCCTGTTTTAGTTTCTTAATTCTTCCTCTTCCTTCTACCAGAAATGCTCTGAACTAGATTTTCTCACAGCTGTTCCTTTGTTATTAAACTCTGATTTCAAACGTAATCTCCTCAGAGAAGTCTCCCCCATCGCCCACCCCACCCAGGACCACAGTCATTCTTTTTTGCATAACCTTTGCTTTCTTCATAGCTCTTACAACAATCTGAAATTATTTTAATTAGTGCTATTGTTATTGTAGATTTTCTGTCTCGATGCCTCTACTAGAATGTGAGTTCCAGGAGGACAAGTACCTCATTTGTCTTATCATTGCTGTTTCCCCAGCTTTGGGAACAGTGTTATGTGCCAAACACTGGCACATTATGGGGACTCAATATATTTTTTAAATGAATGAATGAATTCACTGAATAGGCAAATTGACAAGGGGCCATAAAAACTATGATCCTTGTTTTTGTAGTGAATCAGATCTACTTGAGTTTCGTAGGGTCATCTGAAAGATCTTTATGTCTGTTTGCACACAATTGATCTTTTATAGAACTTACAGCCCTAATTACACTGTGAGACAACAGATACTAGGAGACTGTAGTTACTTGATTTTGCAAATAGGCATATTGACATATATAGAGAGAGAACAGTCAATTCTTCAATGAAGTCAGATTTCCTCAATGTTAACAATGTTGTGCTACCATGCTTTTTCTAGAAATGTGGCCATCTTCCGCTGAAATGACACCCATCTCAGTGCAAGATCCAGGAACTATATTCAGGAGCTAAATTACTGATACAGAACACAGTCCAGGAGTACAGCCTAAATTAGAAAAAGGCACATCATTATTTCTAAAACACTGCTTTGATTTGATTATTCCCTGCTCTTCAGCACACAGTAGCATCTATTGGCCACTCTGACTTTGTCAATTGGCATATGCTGGAAGCAAGGTTTATCAGAAGTAGTTATTTAATAGATATTTTCAAAAGATTATGGCAACATTTAGAACTCCAAATCTGACTCTCTCCTATCTTCAGTCCCAAGCACAAGGTGAAAATTAAAGTAAAAACACTGAACAAATTAATTTTGGCTTTGCAATACTTTTCAATGACTGAAATAATTCTGAACTGTAAATAAGTGTTTTACATGTCTTATAATTTTTTTCTAACTAGAACACATTTCAAAAAAATTATTGCTGTTCTCCACACATTCCTACAGCATATGCTATATAGAGAGCTGATCAGCTCAGAAACAACCCAGTGAATATTAGTATCTAGAAATCCCATTATTTGCCCTTGAGACTTATTATTAATCATGCTGACACAGGTGCTTGCTAGAAAATGCAAACATCTGAAAAAAAAAAAAAGGGTAGTTCTAGAGAATTAGTTGTATCACAGGGAGAAAACAGAGAGTGCTTTAGTGCCCTCAGTTGAAAATGTTGAGGGAGGGATATCAGGAGCAACAGTCCCAGGATGTCAACCCACTGCATGGTTTGCTAGTGTTGGGGTCACCAAGAAGACACGACTCACACAGGCAATGGATGGAATACCACTTTTCTCACACAGAGGAGAGGCAGAGCAAGACCAACTTTAATAGTGAGCATCGATACCCCATGGACAGCAGATCTCATCCCACAGCTGATACAGGGAGAAGGTCTGCACGCATCCTTCTTGTCCTGCAGGTGAAAGGCCCCTTTGCTCCCCACCAGAACCAAAAAAGCAACCATCTCAGCACATACTTAAAGCTGAACAGAAAAAGTACACCTCAGGCCTGGAACAGGGAAAGATAATTCCAAACAAAGAGAAATATCCAGCTTATGCTGTAAGGGCTTTTTATCTTTCTGCAAGGAAATGTTCCGGGCCCACGTCTACTCTAATGTAGCTGTGTAGGGACTGAAAGGCTACTCACTCATGAGCTCCCAGCAGAAAATGTACTCACTGTACTCAATGTTATTTTATAATACCTGAGGACCAGCTAATTAACTGAAGCTTCTTTCTCAAACTCTACCCCCATATATCTTTTTCCCTACTATTCTTCTCCTTTACCATTTAGGAAGAAGTAACACCTTTCTAGACATCTATTCCATAGGGGGGTTGGGGTAGTTATGAAAAATATATTGGATTAATGTTCTAAAATATTATGCTTTTTAGAGTTATGGCAAGAAAATAGTCTTAAATGACAAACTATATTTAGTGTATACAAGCCAGATGGTTAAGACAGAAACGCCATCTTTGTTGCATTTCTGAAACTTGATTTTAAATACGAAGAGAAAAATACTAAAAGCAGAACTTAGGTAGAACTCGAAAAATAAATGTATTAGTTTCAGTAATACTAATTGCTGTAACAAACAAGCTCCAAGTTTATAGAGCTTAAGGCCACAGAAGTTTGTTTCTTTTTTTTTTTAAAGATTTTATTTATTTATTCGACAGAGAGAGAGACAGCCAGCGAGAGAGGGAACACAGCAGGGGGAGTGGGAGAGGAAGAAGCAGGCTCCTAGCGGAGGAGCCTGATGTGGGGCTCGATCCCATAACGCCAGGATCACGCCCTGAGCCGAAGGCAGGCGCTTAACCGCTGTGCCACCCAGGCGCCCCAGAAGTTTGTTTCTTGAATGTACGAAGGCACAACGAGGGTGTTCCTGGTTGGTAGCTGAACGCGACATGAAGTGCAGCTATGGTCCCTGTGTTCATTCATGGATACTGGGCTGATGGAGGATTTGGATTTTTTAGGCATAGGTCTTTGAATATCACCATGGATACTGACATCTGACCAGGAGGAGGGAGGAGAAAGTGTTAAGACGGTACACTTGTCCCTTAACGGCCTTAAGGGTCTGGAAAGAAAATTAATGTCTTCCATTTGCTTTTCTGCAAGAATCAGTCACATGGCCCCAGTTAGACAAAAGGGGTGCTAGTGAATGGCCATTTCTCAGGGGACAATTCTATTCTCTGGAAGAATTGTGAAATAAGTCCACAAAATGAGTCAGTGGTGGTTGTTTCCTAGAAAAGTAAACAACCCCACCCCTGTTAATTCTTTTATTTATTTTTTTTAAGATTTCATTTATTTGAGAGAGAGAGGGCATGAGGAGGGGGCGGGGCTGGAGGGAGAGGGAGAAACAGACTCCCCGTTGAGCAGGGAGCCCGATCCCAGGATCTAGGACCATGACCTGAGCTGAAGGCAGATGCTTAACCGACTGAGCCACCCAGGCGCCCATCACCTGTTAATTCTTAATATAACTTCGATACTAAAGGCGAAGAGAAACTGCTAGATTAAGGGTTCAGAGAGCAGAGGGTGTTTATGCCCAACTTCCTATATGGAACTCAGAGGTGATGTAATCTCATGGAACACTCAGTGCTAAAATGTGCAGCGTCAGTGGAGTTGAAATTGTGGTAAAATACTTCTAATCAGACATACAGCTTGAAATACCACTCCTCTCCAAACTATCAGAGATCTATAAAGGTGCAGGAGAGCATCTAAAGTTTATCCTACTGCACACTGATGTAAGGTAGGCTAGAGATGCCTTTCAGTTATGAAAAGAATAACACGGAATAAACAGCAGGGGTCTAATGACTGGAGAATGGGGTCTAGCAGACCTCGGCAGCGGGTTTCGGCAGGGATGGATGCTGACAACCAAAGGAACGTTTGCATTGGTAGGGTTACATTACCTTTTCTGAGAAAAGAGTTTAGTTAAATAAGGTACAGAAAAATCACTAATGTCATTTGATTGCACAGTAGTTTGCTGGTTCAAAATACATGTCTAATACATCTAAATACTGACCGTTACAGCATTAGTAACCATCTCAAAAACTCTGGGATTTTAATGATTTTCTCCAGTGATACCTGACAATTAGAAAAGTATATGGTTTTAGGGGCGCCTGGGTGGCACAGCGGTTAAGCGTCTGCCTTCAGCTCAGCGCGTGATCCCGGCGTTATGGGATCGAGCCCCACATCAGGCTCCTCCGCTGGGAGCCTGCTTCTTCCTCTCCCACTCCCCCTGCTTGTGTTCCCTCTCTTGCTGGCTGTCTCTATCTCTGTCGAATAAATAAAATCTTAAAAAAAAAAAAAAAAGAAAAGTATATGGTTTTAGATTCATCTTCCCATTTCAGAATTTTATTTAGGAAGATATTCTAGTTATTAAATCAATATTAGATTCTACAGCATGATCAAGTTGAGGCTTACATAATGCGATCGCTGTTTTCCTCTTCCATGACATCTTAATACATTTGGTGTTTTTCTTCTAATTGGCAGCCAAGTATTCTTCCCACTACATTCCTTTTAGCTGTTTATGAAAGCATTTCTCTCATGGTTGGTAACCATGTGGGCCTCTCACTCAACTGCAGTGTTAGAGGCTCTCAAAGATATCTGTCTTCAGGTGCCCCAGCCTTTCTCGGTTGCTCTTGAGAAAGCTTGCCTCTCCCTTTCTACCTCCAAATGGACAGCCTTTGCATCCATCCATGATGTTGCCTTTCTATTTTTCTTTTGGAGTTGCCTCCAAACAGTTGTCTCTGCCATATTCCCACAGCACTTCCAAAGTGTATACTTTTAAAAGGTTTTATTTTAAATCACACCCTCATATATAGACCTTTCAAAGTTGGTGAAAATATGTACGGGAGTTTTCCCATGGTGGCAAGATAGATAGGAAGTTAATTATTTCTCAACAGATTCACTCAAGTTAATATCCACACAGCCTCCCCCACACAATAGCCCATTCCACTTGTACACCTTGAAAACTTTGAGTCTTTTCTCTGACAAAAGTGATCTTTATTATCCCTTCCAAACTTCACTTTCCTCAACATTAAACCTTCCTATCCCCAGTGATAGGTTTCATTCCCAAACTGACCTATCTCTTATAGAAAACTTTATTGTATTTGTAAGAAACACCATTTAGTGGACTTTATCATTTCCCTGGGAATTAATTATAAATCCTTACCAAATATCCTTGAGGGTGAGAGCATTTTACACATCTTTTTTTAAATCTTCCAAAAGAGCTGGTATAGTGCTAAGTTCATACCATGTGACTACGTCAGTGTGTTACTGTGGCTCTTTTTGAAGAATAAGGGTGGATCTCTGAAATAGGAACATATAACTCATCAATGCAATTGCGACATTTCAAGCTTCTGTGCAGAAAAATAGTCCTGCTAATCATGAAATGAAATAGTCTTTAATATCTAATTATATGCCTTCTGAATAAGAAAAAAGTATGATCTCAAGTTTTATGATTATTCACTGTATAAGTCTAGCGTAAAAAACAGATCAATGCAATACCATGCCTTTATTTCCTCTCTGCCGTGAGTAGAACTTGAAATTTTCATACGTCCTTACTGTAAGAAGGATATTTTCAGCCACAACTTAGTTTTTACATTTAGACTGCTGACAATAATTTCATAGCACTTGTACAGATGATCACGCCCCTTGTAAAGGGAGACATCTTTTCTTCAGTTCGTACTGAGTTCCAAATTTCACAGTAAAAGTCACTAAGACTTACTGTTTCTCACAGATATTTTATGAGCTAGCTCTATGTTTATCATCATCGTTGCTTCCCAACAGATTTCTGCCAGTGGTTACTTCAAAGGAACAGCCCCTCTTCAAGGACGGGTAGCTTGGCCACCAAGGTATTGATTAAAAAGACTTAACCAACCAGTGTAAACACACTTCTCTTCACTGAGATGTACATTGCTAGAGAATAAAATTAGAATCCAGACAGAATTAGGGATCAGTTAGCTATAAATGTCAAAACTTATTTCAAACTCCTTAGGTGGAAGAATTTACTGGTTCTTTAATTTAGGAGGAAGAAAAGCAATCAAGTTCAAAGACACTGAAACCAAAGAATCCAAGGCAAACTGGACTCAAACTCCAATTCTCATCTCTGCTTCTTGCTCTATGTTGCCTTCATTTTCTCTGTTACCACAAGAAAATGGCTGATGTTCACTTTAGCACCAAGGCTAAAAATTCTATTAAGTGCTCTTACTGTCATTCCATAGATTAAGTATTCACTTGTTGCTGATCAAAGGATGACTGGGTCGGCTGCAGAAGGTTAACGGCAGCACCCCTCACACGCACATATTAGACTTGGAATAGGGGTGCAGAAGAGCTGTATTTGACAACGAATAATAGATGGTCACTGTCAGAACTTACAAAAACTTGCAATCGGCAATAAAACGGCATTTATATATTGACACAAATGATAAAATGGTAGTTTCACTTTGGTTTAGTATTCTAAAAATGTATTCCTTAATTATCGAGTAGCATTGTTTTGTAATTATGTAATTCGAGGAACCAGGAATGAAAGAAGATCACCCCAAGACTATATAGTGCAATGGCTGCATTTCTTAAGTGTTCTGTCTTCATGCTATAAAGTCATTGATGAATAAAACAAAATCACTTAGAATTTTGTCTATTAAGAAAACTATTGAGCTTAATAAAGAATTCATATCCTTTGATGGAAAGGTAATATTAAGCAAAAAGGGGCTCTCATATAGATAGCTATTTAGGAGATCACTAAAACCATGATCCAACCTAAATAAAAAGCCAGCAAAAACCAGTATTCATATTACAATTTTCACTGATGTTTAATTTACTTCAAAATTATTTTTCTGTTAAGGCCAAAATATACTTTCATTCTGGACAATGAGAAACAAATTATCTTAAGATATTAATGTAATGAAATCACTGAACAATATCTAATAATGATCATTAATGGAAGGGAGTAAAGTATTTATCTACACAACACTATAATATTTTTCTCCTTCACCTAACCAGAAAGAGATTTATTTCCCCATGAGAATTTTCATCAGTGCTCTCTAGGTTATCCTCTCACCAAACAGCACATTATTCACTATTGCTGGTTATGCATATTTGCAAACATTTAATTTTAGAATGTAGTAGACACCTAATGAACATCTTTTTTTTTTTTTTTAAGATTTTATTTATTTATTCAACAGAGACAGAGACAGCCAGCGAGAGAGGGAACACAGCAGGGGAGTGGGAGAGGAAGAAGCAGGCTCCTAGCAGAGGAGCCTGATGTGGGGCTCGATCCCAGAACGCTGGGATCACGCCCTGAGCCGAAGGCAGACGCTTAACCGCTGTGCCACCCAGGCGCCCCCCTAATGAACATCTTTTTTTCCCCATAGATGTATTATGATTAATCTTCCTTTGCAGGATTTATTCATCAAGAAACATTGCTGAGTTCTTGATACATGAAGGCTTGTTGCAACTGGAGTTAGAGGGATGAATACGAAATAATCAGTAAAGACAAGCAGTGTTCAGAGAAACACGCTTACTAGACTTACCCTGCCTGAAAAGTGAGGAACTCCCCCGCAGCAGCAAGCGCTTGCTGTGGCTCACACTCTGTTGGGGCCATCAGAGGAGCTAACAAAGGCCCTGCAGCAGTTGCCCTAGTCGGCTCCCTTGAGAGGTTTGTGGACAACTCAGTGACATGCTTAATAAAAAGTGTGGACAATGAGGCTTATCATCTATCTGCACCATCAAATAAACCATTACCAAATTTCTCCTTTGATGTGTGTGGAACTCACACATTACCACTTGACAGGCAGACCATTACAACGAGGAACTGGAATCTGGGGTGCCCCCACCTCGATTTTGCCAGAGTTAGGGAGTTTCTCTAGACTAGAGTCATCAGCTTTCCCATAGTCTTTTTGAGAACTTCCGCCGTGAAGGGCAAGCAGAGAAATGGAGAAGGGCCTTGTGGGAATATTGAACTTCACATACCTGCCTTTTCTTTTTTCTTTCATTTTCTTTTCTTTTTCAGATGAGAGACACTATAGCATGTTTGCAGGATTTGTGGAAATTATACATAGAAAGAGATTAATTCTGGTGAGGAAAGGGAAAACTGCAGAGCAAATCGCTGAGAAGGTAAGAAAGACGAGGGGCTCTGAGACACAGGTGAAAGGCGAGGGAGCAGGGGAGGAAGGGGTCTCTTCCACCTGAACAGGGGAGGACAGCAACAGGGCAGGTGCTGGTACAATCCTCAACATGGTAATGAGAAGGTGAGAGAGCTCCCTTACAACAGCTTCTATTTCTTTTTCACTGAAGTAGAAGACAGCTGTATCTTCTGCAAGACAGTGAGGAAGGTAAAGAGAGGTTTTAGGAGAGAGGAGAAGGTATGAAATAATCATCCAGGATAGTTTTCTCAAATTATCCAAGGTAATAGACCATTTATATTAAATTTCCAATCCACCATGGACAAATACTTTTATAAAATAAAAATGAAATACCAGAAAATTTAACAAGACTTGTTTAACGTTAGATGAAGGAGAATTAAACTTATTCCTTGAAATTGCTCTAAAAGGTTGCAAATTCACTTGTCATGGACCACTAATAAATAGTTATAAAAGAGCACCAGTTTCTGGGAAACACTTTAAGGAGCACAGATCTGGGAGAGAGAGACTTGAAGCTTACTAGGAATGCACTGTGGAATTTCCTGCCAGTGTTACACAAATATTTAAACTAGCCATCCTGAATGATGTTATTTTTCTGTGTAAAATTCAGCTGTTTATGGTACAGATGAGAATAAGCTGGGTGATTGGATTTCGTAGGAGTCGGAACACCACTGGTGGAGAACATCAGAGCTCAGAGATGACAGGGCTTTTGCAAAGGCCAAATGGACCATGGAATATAAACTAAGCAAAGAGTAGAATGAGGTGCAAAGAGGAAAGATGGTTAGTAAGAAAATTATGGGGTTAGTGGACTAGCAGCTTCAAGACTGAGGAATCCTATCAGTGGAACTGGATGATAGGGGGTGTTGGGATGGAAAGCAAGATATTTAAGTCACACTTTCAGAGTTTCTAGGAATAGCGATGGCTAAGGAGTCATTTTAGCAAGTAACAGAAGGGAACTGGGATAAAATACCACTGGAGGGGACTCAAATGATAGTAAGACTGAGGTGGAGAAAGGGATTTTTGAGTCAAGAACTAAAGAATTTACTGAATGAAGGAAAATTCACAGAGAAAGGGAAGCGATTAGTCAAATCAATGAATATCAAAAAGAATAGTGAAGTTTTGGCAAGAGAGAGTAGAAGAAAAATTATCTGGAATTACCAATGTGAAGAAAAAAAGAAACCAACTCCACTTCCTGGCCACAGGCGCCTGGAAATGAAACCAAAACAAAACAGAAAAGTCTTCATTCTGCAGACACAGCTCAGCCCTTAGAACCTTGTTAATGACGAGCAACAGTTCCAGAGGGCACCTTGGAAGGGTTTATACGTGCTGAGTTCCACAACCATCACCAGCTATATCCAAACACTCCTCCCTCTTTTTTTTTTTGCAATAAAATCAGAGATAAAGCAAAACATACTGCTGGTTTATATCTTCAAAAAAACGATGTCTTGATATATGAGACTATTCTCCTATAATGAAACATTTCGATAAAATGTTTGGATGCTAATAGACTAGGAATATTTTATGTAAGTTGCATTTCAATAACAAAATAACTGAAAAAGATCAAATAAATTAAGGTTGAAGATTGACATAGGAATTATATACACACTCAAATAGAGAGTTTCCACTAAATAAAGTGTGTGCTTATTCTGACAAATGGTAAGAGGAACCTTAACTATATCCTTAGGTTTTTCTGTTTATTATTTTACTAATGTTTTTTGTTGACAATAAAACATGATAAATATGATGTCCTTTGTTTTATTATTTTAATCATCATTTCTCCCTCAAACTACAGAAATAGAATACTACATATATACAAAAATGTTACTGGAGATTTATAAATGTACCTATAAAATGTAACAATGATGAATCTGAAGTCCAATAATGAAAGTTAAAACAATTTTCCAAATATAGGTTGGAGCAGAGTAGTTTCCTGATCTGTAAAATGGGGTAATAAAAGCATTAAACCTGTAAGATACAATGAGATTGAAATGAGACAATTATCATTATGTACTGAATATTTGTGTTCCCAACCCCCTCAAATTCATATTCATATATCTCCAATGTGATATTTGTGGACAGGGGGCCTTTGGGAGGGAACTGGGTCTAGATGAAGTCCTAAGAGTAGGGTTCCCCCCCGATGGGACTAGTATCCTTATAAGAAGACAAAAAGAGCCCAGAGCTCTCCCGCTTTCTCTTCCATGTGCTGACAAAGCCAAAAGACAGCCATCTAAGGTCAGGAACAAGTCCCTCGCCAGTAAATGAGTCTGCTAGCACCTTGATCTTGGACTTCCCAGCCTCCAAAACTATAAGAAATAAATGTCTGTTGTTTAAGCCACTCAGTCTATGGAATTTTGTTACGGCATCCCAGGCAGATCAAGACAGCCATGTAAAGAATGTAATGGCATGACTAGCATCCATTGGTCTATAAAATGTTACTGTTGCATAAAATTTCAAAACTTGACAAAACACTATAAACCCAATTGTTTGCACTATATAGTAATAACAGGGGGTTATTATACACTGGACATAGAATAATCATGATAATAAAGGAAAAATATTAATAGCACTTGGAGTTACATAGCAGTGACCGAATGCCAAAGCACCATTCAGATCACTTTACATATATAAAAGCGTTTAGTCTCGTAATAGCACTATGAAATGGCATGATGATTGTCCTCATTTCATGCAAGAAGAAATTTAGGAACAAAGTTTCTAAATGTTTTACACGTATTAAACCTTTAACTTTGCTAGCAATAATAAAACGTGGGTAGTATTACTGAGAAATAATTCTCATTTTATAGATGAGAATAGTGAGGACGTGTTAATAAAATTGGTCCATGGAATTAGCAGATAGATGGTAGAGTTGGAATCTGAGCTCACACTGTCAGGCTCAGACCTAGGTGTCTAGTTATTACATGATATTATCAAGGGGCTGATGGTCTGTTCAGATCTCTTACAAACAAATAAGAGGAGGTTAATCCTTCTGGGAAATGGGCAATGAATTTGAACAGATAATTCACAAGTGCACATATCTCTTGTCTTCTTTGAAATGCTCATCACACCTATGGTTGATTGCCTGGATGGTTTTTTGTGCAGAAGCCTAACCCATTAAATACAGAAAAAAAAAATACATTAAATACAGTAAAAATTTGGGTAAAAATAGTAAACTCCAAGGTGGGCAAAAGTATTAAAAGGAGTGTTAAAATCTTAGATTGCTTATCAAACTGAATGGAAGTTTTAATTTATTAGAAATACATACCGTTTATAAAATTTTTATTCTTTTAGAATTATTGTTTATTGTACAAACTCATTTCAATCACTTGAAAATGACTGTGCAGATCACTCTGCATGTCACTGCTTAAAAATGACTGAAATGGAAAGTTGAAATCTACCTTTTCCACTATTTTTTTTTTAAAGATTTTATTTATTTGACAGAGATAGAGACAGCCAGCGAGAGAGGGAACACAAGCAGGGGGAGTGGGAGAGGAAGAAGCAGGTTCATAGCAGAGGAGCCTGATGTGGGGCTCGATCCCATAACGCTGGGATCACGCCCTGAGCCGAAGGCAGACGCTTAACCGCTGTGCCACCCAGGCATCCCCCTTTTCCACTATTTTATCCAGACCGTTGATCTTCCATTATGCTGGCATAATAAATGATTAATACTCCATGAAAGCATCAAATAGTTTACACAGAGTAAAAGACAAGGTTTAAATGCTATCTATTTTAATATCACTCCTTTGAATTTTTATTTCATAATTACTAATGTGGATATTCATTATATTCTTCCATTACTTTCAAAGTCATTGCTTACTGATGGGAAGACTATCAACCTCTTGTCATTGATACAAAAATATTTTCAAATATGGTTCTCTGCTCCTTTCCTTTTGACAAACAGCCACATCCTCTGGTACAGTGACAGCTGTGTCCCTGAGACATGAAGGTGAGGGTTGGAGTAAAGGGATTTGGCCATATTGAGTGCCTGGTCACCAGGGCTATTCTGACTCTGGCAAAGTGGATACTGTCACCGTCAATGACCCCACCTGTGGCAAATTCCACAGCATGGTCAAGGTTGAGACGGAAAACTTGTCATCAATGGAAAGCCCATCTCCGTCTTCCAGGAGTGAGATCCTGCCAACATCAAATGCGGGTGATACTGGTGCTGAGTATGTTGTGGAGTCCACTGGGGTCTTCACAACCATGGAAAAGGTTGGGACTCACTTGAAGGGGGGGGGCATGGGTCATCATCTCCGTCCCTTCTGATGATGCCCCCATGTTTGTGATAGGCATGAACCATGAGAGGTACGACAACTCCCTCGAGATAGTTAGCAATGCCTCCTGCACCACCAACTGTTTGGTCTCTCTGTCCAAGATCATCCATGACAATTCTGGTATCATGGAGGGACTCATAACCACAGTCCATGCCACCACTGTCACCCAGAAGCCTGTGGACAGCCCTTCTAGGAAGCTGTGGTGCAATGGTTGAGGGGCTGCCTGCTTCTACGGGCACCACCAAGGCTGAAGGCAAGGTCATCCCTCAGCTGAATGGGAAGCTCACTGGCATGGACTTCCGTGTCCTCACCCCCATTTTGTTAGAAACACAGACCATTTATATTTTTTATTCTTTTAAAATTATTGTTTATTGTACAAACAGTATAGGTCAGTCAAGGATATGACCTGCCACCTGGAGAAAGTTGCCAAATACAATGACATTAAGAAGGTGATGAAGCAGGCACTGGAGGGCCCCTCAAGGGCATCCTGGGCTACACTGAGGACCAAGTTGTTCCCTGTAACTTTAACAGTGACACTCTTCCACTTTCAACGCGGGGGCTGGCATTCCTCTCAAAGACCACTTTGTCAAGTTTGTTTCCTGGTATAACAATGAATTTTGCTACAGCAACCAGGTGGTGGACCTTATGGTCCACATTGCCTTCAAGGAATAAGAGCTCCCTGGACCACCAGCCCCAGGGGGAGCAAGAGGAAGACAGATGCCCTTAGCTGGTGGGAAGTCCCCACTCCAACTCATCCCCCAACACACTGAGAATCTCTTGACCTCTACACAGTTTCCATCACAGACCCCCTGAAGAAGGAGAGGAGTTTGGGGAGCCATACCTCGTCATGTACCATCAATAAAGTATACTGTACCCAGGTAATAAATAAATTAATAAAAAATATAAGTATAAATATAATGAAATTTTACCTCTAATCAAGAATTTAATTTGTAAAGTATCAGAAAAATCATTTGTCCATCACTATATACTCATATTTCTTGAAAAGAAAATTTATTTTTGCAGTGTACTTCTGGCATTATTTAACAACCTCTTATTGCAAGGTATAAGTATACAAAGGGATTGAAAGTAGTTTGTTCAGGCATAAAATACATGAAGAAGTGAAATTTTCAAGGGCTATCCAATCTCTATTTAAGAGATTTTTCTCAATCCCCAACTGAACCTAGAATTCAGGTTAGCTTTGTTTTGTCTTTTTTTAAATCATATATCTGTGAAGAAACCTTTATTTGGAATACATAAACAAATCTAAATACTTAATAATAAAAAGACAATAAACCAATGAAAAATAAGTAAAGAATTTAAATAGACATTTCTCCAAAGAAAAACATAAGAAATTGCCCTTAAGAATATGAAGTGATTCTCAACATCTTTGGTTATTTAGGAAAATACAAATCAAAACCATCACACACAGAATAACTAAAAGGGCAGATGATATTAAGTGTTGATGAGGATATGGAAAATTCAGAAATTTACACCCTTGTTAAAATAATTTTCTACATTGATTCACTCATCTTCCAGCAATAATTGCTGGAAAAACACCAGTACTTCTTAAGTTCGACTACTTGTTTACAGTACTGCTGGGGAAATTCGAAAAAAGAATCGTGCTGAATGATGTCACTTAAATATTATGATCATGAACCTCTGACAGGCACTCGCCATTCACCATATAATCCCGTAAACCTTTTACAATATACTTTTCCCTGCTTTATGGACTACTTTGTGCCCCCACCATCCCTACTTCATATGTTGAAGCCCTAATTCCTAGAATGACGATATTTGAAGATAGGGCCCATAAGAAGGAAATAGAGGTGAGGTTAGGTTAGGTCATAAGAGTAAGTCCTTGTAAGGACACAAGTCCTCATAAGAAGAGGAAGACACAGGAGAGCACTCTCTGTACAGAAAAGGCCACATTGAGGACATAGCAAGAAGCTGGCCAGTAAGGGAAATTCACCAGAAACCCACCCTGAAGACACCCTGATTTTGCATTTTAGCCTCTAGAACTGTGAGAAAATAAATTTCTGTAAGTGTGAAAGAATGAGAAATACATATATTGGTTTCTACCCTTGCTTGGTTCCTGGCTCGGAGCTCCAAATACCCCTTGTAAAGAGGGGTGCTAGGAGAATCTTTTGTTCTGTAATTTAGTCTTTTACCCCAGGTCCTGACACAGAGGTCCTAAATCTTTTGGAACTTCTTGGGTCATAGCAGTGTCTTTGTTCTAAAGAGGTAGTTCTTGCATGGGGACTGGTCACTATAAAGACCAAGCTATGATTGGAAGCTTATAATTTTCAGTTCCACACCTCATTCTTCAGAGATGGGAGAGGAACTGGGAGTAGATTTAATAATTGATCATGCCTGCACAATTAAGCTTCCATAAAAATCACAATATCTTTCATCCTTACCAGCCAATAAAATTGTTTTTATCAATGGAACCAGTTACCTTCATCTTTTTAGATGTAACGGTCCATTTATTGCCTTTTTCTAAATGGAATTCTTACAAGATTTGAGATATCATTTTCTTCTTTAAAAAAAATCTTTATTAAAATATAATATACATATCAAAAATCCAGCCATTTAAAGCATATAATTCAATTGTTTTTAGCATAGTCACAATGTTATATAACCATCACGACAGTCAACATTAGGATATTTTCATTATTCCCAAAAGAAATCTCCCACCTACTAATAGTCATACCCCACCCCCCACCCCGGCCCTAGGTAAGCACTAATCACTAATCTCCTTTTTGTTACATAAATTCGTTTATTCTTAATATTTAATATAAAGAGAATCAGGGGTGCCTGAGTGGCTCAGTCGGTTAATTATCTGCCTTCAGCTCAGGTCATGATCCCAGGGTCAGCAGGGAGCCTGCTTCTCTCTCTCCCTCTACCACCTCTCCCCCGCCAACTCATTTTCTCTCACTCATAAATAAATAAAATCTTTAAAAAATATATAAAGAGAATCATACAATATGGGCAATTTGCGACTTGCTTTTTTAACTTAGCATAAAGTTTTCAAGAATTATTGATGCTGTAGCATGTATCAATACGTCATTCCTTTCTTGGTCTAGTAATATTCCATTGACAGGTTAGCATTTTACATAAAATCAACTAATTTTGACTCCAAAGTCATTTGTCTCTCCTTTTTGCTAATAATGGAAAAGACAAGACAAATGTTAAGGAAAAAAGCACATGGAAATAGATTAATTGGACAGTTTCTGAAAAATTGATTCTAATTGACATCTTTAGGCTCCAGGTGAGTTCACATCTGGAATAGACCACTGAAACACCTTGGAAATCCCCCCCCCCTTTTTTTTAACCTTTGTACAGTTTCACAACTGTAAGGAAATAATATTTATTTGGTGTTTTACTCACAAGTGGCACCTTTAGATTGTTGAAGAATTAAATATATTTCTCTACCACTAAAAAAAAAAATTAGTTTTTGACGTTGTTTACTTACTCAACATATAAAAATTCTTTCTCCTTTACCATTCATGCATAGGCACTCAGCTTCTCTGATAACAGAGTTCTGGTTTTGCCTTCTCACAGAAGCATCTATTTTCTAATTTATATCATAACTAGTTCATTTTCTCATTCTATATTTGGTTATAAATTAGCTAATATTTCAACAGTGATAAATACCTGTCCTCCAATTTCCTTTCTAACTTTCTAATTTACTTTTGCCTTAGATTTTGTATTGTTTTTTGATGACTGTGAATTAAAAAAACAGGAATCACTGAACACTGAACTGAATTTAATATTACAACATAGTTAGCAATATTTCACTGGAATATTCACTAAAGTATATTATTCAATCTAAGGTAGATAGACATTTATGAAGACACTATTTCCAGAACAAAACATAATTAAGTCGGTACTGAGACATTCACATAAAGTTACCTCATTTGGGAGCCCCAAATGAAAATTCTATTGTGAGAATTATTTGAATAATATGTTTAGCATCTACTTCACAGTTAATAGCTAATTCTTAATACCAGTGATTGACTAATAAGCCATTACACTGATATTCATGTTCCTTTCAAAATCAATACAAAAAACACACTATTTTATAAATTGGTACTTTTATAATTAACTGTCAATGAAAAAGGTCATTTTTTTTTCTATAAAGCATCTATAAAGTTCTATGAGTTATATTTAAAATGTCAAGGAAATTATCTTTTCTATTAACTAATTCCATTTTTAAAAATTGAGTATTATTTAATGTAATAGTGAAGATTTTCTTCTCATTTCTCCTCACACTCGGAGAAAAGCTAACATTTTATATCCCCCAAATTATATTCTTTTGTTCTTACTTTAAAATGTGTTTAGGGGCACCTGGGTGGCTCAGTCAGTTAAACAGCTGCCTTTGGCTGAAGTCATAATCTTGTCCTAGGATTGAGCCCCAAGTCTGGCTCCCTGACCAGTGGGGACCCTGCTTCTCTCTCTCTCCTCGTGCTCTTTCTCTCTCTTGCTCTCTCAAATAAATAAATAAAATAAAAAATAAAAATAAAATCTTTTATTTTATTTTTATTATTTAAAAGGATTTTATTTATTTGACAGAGCAGGGAGAGAGAGAGCACGCACGAGCAGGGGGAAGGGAAGAGGAAGAGGGAGAAGCCAATTCCCCACTGAGTTGGGACCTAACACGGGGCTTGATCCCAGGACCCTGGGATCATGACCTGAGCTGAAGGCAGACAATTAACTGACTGAGCCACCCAGACATCCCATAAATAAAATCTTTAAAAAAAAATGTATTTATTTTCCTCTTGGCTAGGAACATTTTACAGCTACCTTCTTTTAAAAGTATTATAAAGATTTTATCTCATTCAAGTTATGCTATATTCCGTATTTATTTTAAAACAGAGTATTTCTAAAATATGTTTTTAACTCTTTCAACTATATTTCTTTGTTCTAATGCAGTAAGAACCCAATTCCAAGCACCTGATAATATGTGTTGCTGTAAATTCACGTAGTGCCTTGTGTTGATCTGCTTTGACTGCCTTCTTCAGTCATGAATCTTATAACATAAAACCAATCTTTCCATCAAAATTTGCCTACAAACTACCAAATATACCTATGAATTGCACAAACTGACCCTATTGACTGTATCCACAAGGCTGGATATCTGAAAGTTATTTATAGTATCAATTATATTACATTACCTGATGGTTAATATCATAGCTAGCAAGAATTGGCACTGCCAGAAATGAAATGTGACTGTTCTAAGGATTATTTAATAATTGTTTGCCATTCATCTGGGGCCTCTATATTTTGGAATTGGGTATCTATGTTTAAATTTGACAGCCATAAAATTCCCTTTTAATTATCCAATGTGTACCTTGAATTCTCTTAAGTAGAATCAAGTGTCTAGAGAAACAACATTGAAGTATCTCCTTTTACCTAAGAGAGGATAGTCAGGAAGAATTAGTGGGGGAAAAAATTAGGAATTAGAACCACAAGTCTGTGTTCCAGAGCATTCTTTGACTTTCAAGAGTGGACTAGTCTTGGGCAAGTCACATGATTCTGAGATTTTTTTTTCTTCCTCCACACAACAAGGACAGTGAACAAGAAAGTCTTTGAGGTCCCTTTAAATTTAAATTATCTTTGATTACACCATGAAACTGAATAAAGGAAAACTCATTTAAAACAGAGTTAGGAGGCCAGAGGGGGCGCTCTCACACACTACCATTCATCAGTCCCAGACCCCAAGAGGAAGACAGGTGCCTTGCATTCGCAACAAGAAGCCTATACTTTACCGCTCCAGCATGGAGTTAGAAAGAATTCTTCCTTGCCCGGCAACAGCCCATCCAATGACACACTCTCACAACTCAGCCAATGAAAAGCCACTACACTTTGAATTCCCAATTTACTCCAAATTATTTTTTTGTTCGTAATAACCTCTCCCAATTCCTCCCTTTCCTCTATAAGAGAACATTCCTCTCCTTTGTTCTCCAGACTTGCTACGGTTTTGCCGTAGCTTGCATGTCCTGAATTGCAATTTTTTGTTATCCCTAAATAGTCCATTTTGCTAATAAAATAACTGGCTATTTTATTTTTAAGGTTAACAATACACTGTGAAGTTAATTAAATAAGGAGGCCATCAGACTGAGGCGGCTCTAATGCCATGGTGGTCTGCGTAAGCAAACCAAAATCTCGTCCTGCAAATGCCTCAGGGTTATGAAGCCAAAATGCTATAAGGACAACCAATCACAAACAGCTAACTAGGCTTTAAGCAAGAGCCAATCAATAATTTCCTTACTTTGCATCCGTCTTTTCTCTATAAATGTCTCTGTGAGGGAGTGCTCCGAACCACTTCTAGTTTGCTGTTGTCCAATTCAAATCAATTTTTTTTCTCAAATAAACCCTTACATTCTTAATATGCCTCGGTTTATCTTTTAACAACACTCAGCTATCTGAGCAAGAAAGGCTTTAAATGGCAAAAATTTATCTCAACAGAGAAGAATATTAATGTAACAGAGGAAATGAATACAAAATAATGTTTTGTTGAATAGTGGGTGAAGGCTAAGAAGAGTTCTAGAAGACTTTCCTATCAACAAATACTTCAGTTTCTAATAAATCCTCTCACTGACATGATCATAAGGGAGAAGGACCTATCAAA
The DNA here is from genome assembly GCF_017311325.1 of Ursus maritimus. Classification (NCBI taxonomy): domain Eukaryota; kingdom Metazoa; phylum Chordata; class Mammalia; order Carnivora; family Ursidae; genus Ursus; species Ursus maritimus. The sequence goes on from NW_024425452.1 coordinate 29,492,589, forward strand.
GGATTCACCGGCAACTTTTACAGCACTTTGCAAAACATACCATCATAGCAAAGTCCCTGCTTCCTCCTGTTTCCACATCACTCAGTCTGTGTCATGGCTAATAGAAAATGAAATAGAAAAGACTATAGAAAAATAATGAATGAAGACTCATTCTGAATCAGGGGGTTTGGTCATCTGCAGAAGGAGCAAATAAAAATTTTCTGCTTTTAGAATACAAAACCTAAGACAAGTGACAATTCTAGTGTTTCTCTCTGTGCAATGCGGTCAATCTAGCATGGATTTCTGCAGGGAGCCTATGGGCTATGTAGAGTCTAGTCTTACAACTGGATGAATTCACACATATGTAATTTAATCTTATGGGAGGATGGGAACTGGCAGGACCCCACTTAGAGTGTGTATTTACATAAACAGTACTCACAGTCTATAATACATACACATTTAATCTTATTCATCTATAAATAATAATAATTCATTCCATCAACCTTCTCAACTAAACTTTTTTTAAAAAGATTCTATTATTTATTTGAGAAATAGAGTGGGGGAAGGAATAGAGGCAGAGGGACAAATAGACTCCAGGCTGAGCGCAGAGCCTGACCCAGTGCTCAATCTCAAAACCCTGAGACCATGACCTGAGTTGAAATCAGACTTCACTGACTGAGCCACCCAGGCGCCCCTCAACTAAATTCTTTTCATTGTATTGCTAAATTACCTAAACAAGGAAGCCATCAGACTGAGGTGGCTCTAATGCCTGTGGGAGCCTATGTAAGCAAACCAAAATCTAAGCCTATAAATGCCTCAAGTTTACAAAATCAGAACACTAGGGACAACCAATCACAAACAGCTAATTGGGCTTTAAGTCGTAGCCAATCAAATAATCTCCTTTCCTTGCTTTTGAACGTTCTCCATGTCTTTCCCTCCAGCTCCTTGAGGAACCACTTCTAAACTTCTGATTTGGCATTGCCCAATTTAGATTGATTTTCGCTCAAATAAACTTAAATTTTTTAAATGCCTTGGTTTATCTTTTAGCACTTCAATGTCTCCCAAAATTAAAATGGAACCTTTGGGTTATTTTCAGAGTTCTGCACATAAAGAAGAGGGACCTATATAGAACTACAATAAGGTTCTATTTTCTAGAATAAGAAGACTGATGAACAGTCCTCTAAAAAGAGTCCAGTCTGAGCGGGCTACATCCAAGAGATGAGTTTCTCTCCAAAGACCATAGTATGTCAAAAATATAGAAGTCTGTATTTTTGTTTATATGGAAAAATAAATGGCCTGTTAGGAGGCTTACAATTTTACATATGACAATAATATACACAATTGATATAAAAGCCTTGTTTACGTGGGGCTTGGGAACATTTTCATTCTTTGAAGGACCAAACAAAAACAGCTTGCTTCACATCCACATCTCCCGTGGCTCTTGGATAAAGGTTTCAGAGAAAAATGGTTTGAATAAAGAGAATTTATTTCTGTTCCAGTGTAATAATAAAAATTAATCATTTATGTTTATTCATACATTTGGATCTTTTTAAACAAAAGCCATCAGTTTGAAGCTTGCTTTCTCAGTTCATATTAAAAGCTACGGAGTATTTGAGGAATTCATGTAGTTTGTAAATATTTGCTTTTGGACACAAATGATAGTAATTAAATACACTGCTGTGTGTTTTACTGAATGAGCAATGTCAGAACATTTAGGCATGTAGATTCAAAGGGTAAAGCTCTTCATTTGAAAAGCATTTTACTATTTTACATCTTTAATGAAAGTCTTGATTATTGGTGATGTACTGTCACTAACATATACTCAGGTTAAATTAGTTAATCATATTTCCTTAACTAATCAAATTATTAACAACTATTAAGCATACTATGGCTGCTACATTTCTCATAAAGAAAAACTTCAGGAATAATAAATGAAGTTCTGAGTACAAAGTTAAATATCATTTGGCTTCGTGGGGTATAATCTGCTGTTGGATATTAATGGGTGTGCGTGTATGTGTGTATCTGCCAGTGGAAAGATCATGGACTTTCTTTTCAGACATCTTTGGATCTGAATTTAAGAACAACCTTTCTTGGCTGTGTGAAATTAGGTAAGTTATCAGGCTCTTGAAACCTCAGTTTGGGTTTTGTTTCAATCTATAAAGAAAGGAAATACAGACATATAGTGCATACAGTTCACAATCTTAAAGATGAAATGATAAATTCTCATTCCCAAGTTCCCGTTCTCTTTATGTCTTCTATTCATTTGTTAACATGTTTTCTTCCACACTCTCCTTTACCGTTGCTTGCCATGTCTCTCTGACATGCAGAGCCGGAAAGATCTTCCCCCACAAAACAAAACTCTTCCCATTTCCTGTGAGCTCACAACTCAACCGCACCCCACACTCCCCTGGGAGTCCGGTGCAGCCATGGAAGGCAGACCGAGGTGAAAAGCGCTATTTCCAGCTCTGACCCACAGACGCTTTGATGTCACTCTCTGCTCTCTTTCCACTCACTGGCTGCACACAACTCAGAGAACAAGGGGGAGGGCAGATTCAAAACCGTAGATGAAAGATGCCCGAGTCCTCGCACACTTTGTGAACACCAGCATTGAACTGTCTGTAATCAAAATAGAGTTCTTTTGTATAAAGCCACCAAGAATAGGGATTATTTTTACATTACCTCACGTTACTTTAATTTGTGCAGAAATCGAACTGAGACGCTGTGGTTGCACTGACTTAGTGAGGACTGGCTATTAGCAAGAAAACTGCTATGGAAGCGGGAAAGCCGGAGAGCCGCACTATGCTGTGGTAAACATGGGGCAAATATGCCACCCGCATTAACATAATAGGAAACCCTATGCCTGTAACTCTAGAGCAAAGAGGCTGGAAAACAACACTAGGTTTTCTACTGGCTAGTATTAGCAGTACAGAAGGAGTAGATAACCCCAGGCAAACAAGAAGCAGTCTGCAGGAAGGGAAGGGGAGGGAACGGGAGGGGGAGGGGGAGGGGGAGAGGGAGAGGGGAGGGGGAGAGGGGGAGGGGGAGAGGGGAGAGGGGAGGGAGAGGGAGAGGGGAGGAAGAGGGAGAGGGAGAGGGAGAGGGGAGGGAGAGGGAGAGGGAGAGAGGGAGAGGGAGAGGGAGAGGGAGAGGGAGGGGGAGGGGAGGAGGGAAGAGAGAAGAGATAGGGAGAGGCGGGGGAAAGAGAGAGGGAGGGGGGGAGGGGGGAGAGGGGGAGGGGAGGAAGAAACAATTCAGAAATGAGGTCTCACAGAGTTAAAAACAACAACAACAACAACCACCTCCAGCTTTTATACCTCAGGCAGTATAAAACAAGACTAAGAAAAGATTTAGCAACAAAACCACATAAAGAATCAGCCATGTAGCAAAATTCAGACTAATGGCTTCTCTACCTAAACACACTGAATCAGATAGCCCTGAAGTAGCCACTAATAACTTGAGAGAGAAACACATGTGGAAGAAGGCTTAAAAAAAAAAAGAGTAATCAGTCTTAAGAATTCTGCTTAGTAAAGATTTTTGGGTATAGTTACTGGCACAACAGCATATAGGATAGCTTAGAAGCCGAATAAATCGAGTATCTAATCAGACTACATAAGGAATTTTTGAAGAAATTATATTGCCCATGAAACCATAAGCCTGGATAAAAACAAACAAACAAAATTTGGCTATGTGGATATTTAAATAACATTCAGTCCCCCAAAACGGCATGAACAGATCGTGGGCTGTTACTCTATAAAAGCATGAAACAGACAAAGCGTAATTCCCATTACTTACTTAAGATTTGGCCAAGGAGGAGGATGAACATGGAAGTCGCTCTCAGAACGCCAGGCAAGGGAGTGCCTCTCAGAAGAGCAGAATCGGGGTCTAATCAGAGCGATGAGGAAGGGCTGTGCAGGTGCAGAGGCAGGTAGAGAAGGATCCCACTGAGTCTGAGTCTTGAACTCTTGAAGGTCACCTGCTGAATATCTTCAACAAACAGTTACATGAGCAAGAAATAAAAGTGGTGCTCAATTTGAGGGTGTTTCAGTCCACCCCCAAGGGGCTTGTTACAACACAGACTGTTGTGCAGCCCCCCCCCCCCCCTGAATTCTGAGCCAGGCATTCTGGGCGGGAACCCAAGAATTTGCAAGTCTAACAAGCTCCCAGGTGCTACTGATGCTTCTGGTATGGAGACCTTTTGAAAACTACTGAGGCCGATGTGGGTGTCTCAAAGAAATTTGAGATTTCTTGTCAGTCACGATAGCTTGTCGGTCACACTGGCCAGTCTCAGTGTAACGGGTACACAACATACATTTTGCATTCCTTCATCTCCTCTGTCTCTTCACATTTGTGTTATCCTATTTTACCTCTATTACTTTTACCCACTCCCCGTTCCTCTTCTTTCTTTATCCATTCTCTGACTTTTTCATTTCTACTCATTTTTTTTCCTTTGACCTACCGTCCTTAGAAAGATTCTCAGTCTACTGAATTAAAATGTATGTCTCAAAGTAAAAATTTTCAGGAACCGGGAAGTCTATTTTAAATACCCTTCATAAAATTATCACTAGCTACCTAAAGCAGGTATGTACTGTTTTAAAGTGGTGCTCTACCTCCTAGGAGATAGGTCTCTGGGAGCAAGGAAAACAGAAGAAAAAAATGAACTACTGGGACTTCATCAAGATAAAAAGCTTCTGCACAGCGAAGGAAACAATCAACAAAACTAAAAGGCAACCCACAGAATGGGAGAAGATATTTGCAAGCAACATATCTGATAAAGGGCTAGTATCCAAAATCTACAAAGAATTTATCAAACTCAATACCCAAAAACCAAATGATCCAGTTAAGAAATGGGCAGAAGACATGATTAGACACTTTTCCAAAGAGGACATCCAGATGGCTAACAGACGCATGAAAAGATTCTCAACACCATTCATCATCAGGGAAATGCAAATCAAAACCACGATGAGATACCACCTCACACCTGGCAAAACGGCTGAAATTAACAACACAAGAAACAACAGGTGTTGAAAAGATGCAGAGAAAGGGGAAATGTCTTGCCCTGTTGGTGGGAATGCAAACTGGTGCAGCCACTCTGGAGGACAGTATAGAGGTTCCTCAAGAAGTTAAAAATAGAGCTACCCTATGATCCAGCAATTGCACCACTAGGTATTTACCCAAAGGATACAAAAATACAGATTTGAAGGGTCCATGCACCCCAATGTTTACAGGAGCATAATCAACAATAGCCAAAGTACACACACACACACACACACACACACACACACACACTGGAATATTACTCAGCCATCAAAAAAGGAAATCTTGCCATTTGCAACGACATGGATGGAGCTAGAGTATATTATGCTAAGTAGAATAAGTCAGTCAGAGAAAGACAAATACCATACGATCTCACTCATATGTGGAATTTAAGAAAGAAAACAGATGAACATATGGGAAGGGGGAAAAGAAAAAAGAGAGGGAAACAAACCATGAGACTCTTAATGATAGAGAACAAACTGAGGGTTGATGGAGGGAGGTGGGTGGGGGATGGGCTAGATGGTGACGGATTTTAAAGAGGGTACTTGTGAGGAGCACTGGGTGTTCTATGTAAGTGATGAGTCACTGAGTTCTGCTCCAGAAACCAATATTGCACTGTGTGTTAACTAAGTAGAACTTAAGTTTAAAAAGTTACGTGCTGCTCTGTATACAGCTAATGTTCAAAGATGACTCTAACGAACCATCTGTTGCTTTACTAGTCGAACTCCAAGACTTTCGGTTTTCTTGGAGGGACTAAGATGAACTCTCAAATGGGAAATAAACATTAAATAATTTCTCCTGCAAAATGATAGCTGCTTGTACTACTCTCTCTTGAAAATGATCGTGATGGGGAAAACAAAGACAAGAGAAATGTAGCTTAAATTAAATCTTATAGCCTGCAGCCCACCAACAGATACCTGAAACATGCAGAGTTTGACATTCCTCAAGGAACTCACGGCTGCCTTACTGTCCTAATGTTAAAGTTTTATTTCTTTTTATTTTTTAAAGATTTATTTATTTGACAGAGAGAGCACAAGCAGGGGAGAGAGGGGGAGCAGCAGGCAGAGGGAGAAGCAGGCTCTCCGCTGAGCAGGGAGCCTGATGTAGGGCTCGATCCCAGGACCCCGGGATCATGACCTGAGCCAAAGGTAGATGCTTAACTGACTGAGCCCCCCAGGCGCCCCACTGTTTATGTTTTATTAAAGACTATAAGTAACCTGGGGCAGTTGGGTGGTGCAGTCGGTTGGGTGTCCGACTTTTGGTTTTGGCTCAGGTCATGATCTCAGGGTGGTGAAACCGAGCCCCACATCTGGCTCCGTGCTCAGTGCAGAGCCTGCTTGAGTTTCTCTCTCCCTCTCCCTCTGCGCCTCCAGCTCGCTCCTGTGCGCTCTCAATAAAATAAATAAATAAATCTTCAAAGGCTAAAAGTAACCTTAACATAAGCAGCTGGCCCCTCAAGGTCCTGAAAGCCTTGCTTTCAAATTCCTTAGAGACTTAAGCTACTCCCTAACCCCCACTACCTAAAAAGGACATCATCGGTCACTCCTCACCGTCCCAGTGCTGCTCTTTCCGCCGGCAGGTCCTGTCCCCCTGCCATAATAAAATCACCCTTTTGCCCTGGAAAGCATCTCAAGAATTCTTTCTTCACTATTGGGCTCGATGATCCAGCGTCAATAGGAGTAGCATTTTTAACTATATACTGCAACATTTGTATTAATTTTTAAAAACTTCCTCTTTGAGAGTCCAAGTAAATGTGTTTAGCAGTGTCTAATGTGTGCAAGGTTGTTCTTGTATCCATCCCAACTCTCTTCTGTTTCAGTTGTCAACTTAAAAAATAAAATAGCCAGTTACTGTGTCAGCAAAATGAGTTTATTCAAGAATGGCAGAGTAATTGCAGTTCAGGATGTTAGGAAGAAGCTAGACACGAGCAGCGGAAGGAACACCCCGAGGCAGAGCCCCAAGTCCCTGAAGGGGAATGGGAAAGACCTGAGCTGGGGGCAAGGAAAGGGATCAACACAAAATAAAACAAAACAACAAAAACCCTGCCTATTATAAACCCAAGAGCTCTACATCCTTAGCTGTGGCTCCCAAGACCTTGGTCCTGACAGACGGAGAGCCACAGGTGCAGAGCACACATTCTCCTTTTCCACCTCTGCCCCAGGGTAACCCTCATATTCATTGTAATGCGTTTGTATTGCAGGAACAGCCACGGATGGAGAAAGGCTGCGGTAATGGTTCTGATAGAACCCTTGCAGGGTCAAAAGCCCCCCCCTACCTGTGGGAGGAGTCCCCCAAATGATTGGAAACAGCCTCCACCGTTAGAGAGCACCCCACTGTAGTCACAGCTCCTCCCAGCCCAGAAGAACCCAATAATATCCAATCCCAAAACAACCTGGGGGCACCTACCCGCTCTCCCACCTTGGGAGTGTCCTTCGCTTTAATACACTGCTTTGCGCTCGCTACTTTCCTTCCGGCTGTCTTTATTCTGAGGGCGGATCCTCACAAAGTCTTTGCGCAGGGAATCCAAGGACATCGACCTCCATTCGCACACCACAGACTGTCTCTCACTCCTAACAACCACAAGCAAACTATGGTGAACCATAAGCAAGTCTAGAAAACAAAGGAGCATTCTTTTACAGAGAAACAAGGGGAGTTGGGACGGGTTGTTCAGAAGTCCAGTGGAGGAGAATGAGAGTTCCAAGCGTGGGTCTTCTCATCGGCTGCAGGCAAGGGCAGCTTGCTGTTGCTGGGCTCGGAGGAAATCCTCCTTCGTCCCGCGGAACCGTGCAAGCTGTAACTAGTGTGTGACAGCTCCCCTACCACGGCCTCTCCACTGCATTTTAAGTGAGGTTTCTTTTATGCATTTTCACACAGTGAAGGCACATTTCTTTTCATTCTGTTTTCAGTGAGGATGTAGATGAGGAGGTTGCCATCCTCTTCAGATATCTTTCAAATATATAAAGACACGTTTTTTTCAAGTAGGTTCCACACCCATCATGGAGCCCCACGCAGGGCTTGAACTCAGGGCCCTGAGATTAAGACCTGAGCTGAGATCAAGAATTGGATGGCTAACTGACTGAGCCACCCAGGTGCCTCTAAAGACACTTCTGATGTATATCTTAAAATGTTCTCATGTTCAAAATATAACAATCTCACAAAGTTCTAGATTGTGACAATTTTTGAATCTTTTAAACAAAACTATTGAAGGCCAAAGTTATTCATGCCAGCATGGGCATTTAACTAATATTTTAAGGACTAAAATTACTAGGCCCTGAAATGTTCTGTCTTTGTTAGAGACTGTTGGAGATGTTTTAATGCATTTCCAAATTTTCGCTATAATTTAAAGCTTCTCATTTTATATTTCTATATAACCCAGTTGCTTAAAAAAATGTTCATTACATACCTTATTTGTAAATCATCTATTATATTGTTGCTGTATATCAATCTTCTTTTTTTTAAGTTTTTATTTAAATCCTAGTTAGTTAACATATAGTGTAATATTGGTTTAAGGAGTAGAGTTTAGTGATCCATCACTCACATACAACACCCAGTGCTCATCACAAGTGCCCTCCTTAATACCCATCACCACGTAGCCCCGCCCGCCCCCGTGTTGTATGTCAGTCTACTAGGATAACGTTAACTCCTACTCACACAAAGCTTAATCATTCAGGTCTCCATTTCCCCAAATCCCTTTCTATGACTCAGATCTCACTTACAATCCTCAGACCTCCTATCTTGTACTTAACCCTCAGATTGTCTTTACTCCAGCCAAGCCACTTAGTCATTTTTTTGTGAAATGAGTCTTTCCGCATTCCCTCTCATGCTATGTATCTCTCCTGAAAGGTCAATCAATTTCCTTCTACTAGATTCATGGAAATTTTATTTCAATAATAAATTCCAGTCTTCTCTAACTCTATTATTTGTAGGGCAGACTTGGGTTAAAATTTGGGGTTCTCCCAAGTATTTTCTAAAAAGGTGATAGTAATAAATGCGGCAGTTAAGTACGATTTATGGAGAAAAGAAGAAAAAGGAACTACACCACTAAACTGAGTTCTAGGATGACAGGAGTTTTATCATGTTCACCACATTATCACCAAAGTCTGGCATAGAGTAAGTATTTCACAAACAGTAAAGCTTTTTTTTTTTTTTTCTTAATCTGGCACAAATACATTTAATCTATACCATACATTGTTTCTTTATGAATTTCAATTTAACAACAATTATTGTACATTGTTATGTGTTAAATCCTGTACTAGCCAGTTGGCAGAAAAGGACAAATACATAGAGTACCTGTGTTCAAGGACTTTGAGTTTCCATGGGAATCCGAACAAATAAGTTGGCAATAACAATACAATTCTATCAGGGTCATGATAAAAGAGGTACAGTTTTTTATGGGAGCATTTAAGAGAGAAAACCTTAGTTCTTAGACTGGGGCTGTGGAAGGAAAGGAGGAATTTACAAGAAAAGTGAAAGGGATATTATTTCCAGGGAAGAAACAGCAGGTACAAAAGCCTAGAGGCAAGAGAGGGTGTAAAGTGTGGTAACGACAACTAGTTTAAAATGGCAGCTTTCAGAACGTGAGGAGAGTAATGATTAGAGATAAACCCAGAGAGCAAGGCAACACCACATCAAAAATTTCGAGAGTCAGTGTAAGAGGGTGTCAACTTTGGGGCGCCTGGGTGGCGCAGTCGTTAAGCGTCTGCCTTTGGCTCAGGGCGTGATCCCGGTGTTCTGGGATCGAGCCCCACATCAGGCTCCTCTGCTGGGAGCCTGCTTCTTCCTCTCCCACTCCCCCTGCTTGTGTTCCCTCTCTCACTGGCTGTCTCTATCTCTGTCGAATAAATAAATAAAATCTTAAAAAAAAAAAAAGAGGGTGTCAACTTTAAGAATATTGAGTGCATAGCTAAAGGTTCTAAACTGAGAATGGGGATGACGTAATCAGACTTCAACCCTGGGTGTCCAGTCTCTTATGAAGGGCACAGAATAAGTGTGTTCCATAAGAACATGCAGAAAGGAGGCAGGATAGTGCACTGACTGATCCACAGATGGGTTATGTGCATGTGGACTGAGCCATCACCAAGGTGAAGAGTGGAGGGACTCTCTCTCAGTGAGAGTGGACTGGGGGGGGATAAACAAACCGCAGTCAGCAGAACGAGGGAGAATGCTGTTGGAAGGATGATACACTAGTACCTGTGGGGGTGAGAAATTAAAACATGAGAATTTACGATTAACTGGATGTTGGAGTGGGGGGAAGGAATGAGTCAAGGCTTATTTTAAAATTTAGGCTTGGTAAATGGTTGCTTCCTGGAGTATATTTTATCTTCACAAACTAACATGTAAGATCCTGGAGGTTGGAGACTCTTTCCCTCCCACGGACTGTATCCAGTACAGAGCTCTCCTAGAGGAAGTTCTAGCGAATGGCTGTGGACCGGCCATCTCAAGCTTCAGGGTGGAGACGCATTTGAAATTCTATGTGTGTTGTCTTCTCCCCTCAGAATTTGTGCAGTTCAATGAGACGGTCCTGAAGCCAAACTTAGAAAGATGAATATGAACAGAAGATAGGTTGAGAGGGAATAGAGTCCAGCATGTCAGAAATGAATAGCAAAAGCTTCCTTTGCCTATGATTGGAACTGAAGGAGTGCAGACTGAGGTTTTGGTTACTTTATTAACGTCCACGGCCATGCCACCCTGAACATGCCCGATCTCATCTGGTTACTTTATTAATGTGTGGTACAATCTATTTTGATGTCCTCAAAAATTACTACACATATGCCAATTTTGGGTTCCACTTAATCATTTTATCTTGTATGCGCAAACACTGTTTTTGATAAAGCGGTGAAAAATTAGCAAATGGTTGGCCAGTGCAAGCAATATTCATTTGAAAAATATCAGCACCCGTGAGAATGTGAATTATTTTATCACTGTACTATGACTAGGTTACAGCTTTGAGTGGATGTTTGGTGAGATGGCGTTCCGACCAAAACAGCAAGTGCCACGGAGAAGGGGGTACGACAGAAACGATGTGAAACGACTCTTCTGAGCAGCCTACGAGCTGAAGTCCCGCTCTCTGTCCTTTACGTGGATGACATTCACCAAAGCCCCTGACCCCGTAAGTGCTTGTGGCCAGGACACAAATCTGTACTATGCCCACACCCTCTGTTTCAATAATAGGAGATGCTGGCTTCCTGAGTCAATTATTTCCCAGACCTGTTGATGTTGATCTGATTAACGATTTTGTGTAGTTGCAATCTTTTGTTTGTTTACGTTACAGAGTACTGTGGTTACTTACATTTTGAATAAACTCCATTAATGAGCAGTTTGTAGAACAATTTTGAAAAATATCTTCAGATTCATAAAAACAAAGTATATAATCTCTGTGGCAGAGATGAATATACACCATTTTTAATTCCTCGTTCTTTTCATGGTAAAATTGCTGAAGCTGGGCTCATGGCCTCACAGACAGGGACCACATTTCCTGGCCCCCCTGGCAACCAGCTTGGCTACAGGACTCCATTCTCTTTCTTTAAGGAAATAGAGCAAAATTCATATACATACGATTTCCAGGTCGGTTCCAATTTAAAAGTCAAGCTGCTTGTCCTAAACTGCTGCTCTGCTTCCTTTAGGCTTCAAGGACTTGATCAGTGACACAGTTTTGGTCATGAAGACGAGGGCAATGTCTGAACAAGAATGAGATGGAGGCTTCTTCCATCTCTAAAAGATTTCATGCGGCAGAGCTGCCCTGCTGGTTAGACTGTTTTCTGCGAAAGAAATAAAATTCTATTGTATTCAAGCCCTTGTATTTTGGAATTTTCCTTGTTACAGCAACTTAGCCTCTATCCTCCCTAAGACAAATTCTTGTCCAGCAATCCCTCTGCTAGGAATCTTACAGGGGCACCTAGGTGGCTCAGTCGGTTAGGCATCTGACTCTTGATTTCAGCTCAGGTCACCATCCTGGGATGGAGCCCCGCATTGGGCTCTGCACTGAGTGTGGAGCCTGCTTGGGATTCTCTCTCTGTCTCCCTCTGCCCCTTCCGCACTGGCTCGAAGGAAAGAAGAAAGAAAGAAAGAAAGAAAGAAAGAAAGAAAGAAAGAAAGAAAGAAAGAAAGAAAGAAAGAATGAATCTTACATTGAACAGAAAAAAAAAAAAAAAGGATAGCACTGCTGTATAACTTAATTTTCTGAGCCCAAAAAGGAGAGTAGAGAAATTTTAGTAAATTAAAAACAAATGAAGTTTTTGCAGTTTCTAAGAGGACCTATTCTAGTAAACAGGAGAAACCAAGAACATCGCCACTTTGAATCCTCAAGAAAATTTGAAAGAAAAAGATTTTATCACATCCCAGATATTGACATAAGTTATTTCTCTTTATCTGCAATTATCCTATGAAATTTCCCCATTATACTAATAAGGGATACAGACAAATGAGCATATCCCGAGGAAAGCTATCAGGAATTATGCCATACGAGAAAAAGAAGAAAATATATTCCCAGTTTTTTTGGGGAATACTAAGTAAGTATGCCCAACTTAGCCTAAAGAAGAAAAATAATTTACCCATAACCTGATAGATTTATCTAAGTATCTCAAAACTACTTAGTATAATCTGAATTACTTATTCTGAACTAATAGGGATAGATTTAGGGTCAGTGATTGGAAGTTAAAACAAAACCCCACAAATTTCACCTCTACAAAAAGACGATTTGTTTCTAATGGTAGTACCTTTACTAGAACGAAGAGCTAATTATCATTATTGGTACCCAAAAGGAAGAGTAATTACCACTTGATGGAAAGCATTCAAATAGAAGGATGTACGTAGGGTCCCTTTCAATCCTGAAATTCTATGATTCTTTGCTGATATGACAGTCAGTTTTTCTCAACATCAGTTACTATAACTTTTCATGATTTGAAAATCTTTAATAGAAAATTTTCTTTATGCAATTGTTTCAGCTTCTTTTGTATATCAAGAACATGAACTCTGGATAAGGCTGCTTACTTCCAAATCCTAGATCCAATGTTTGAAAAAATTACTTATGCTGCGTAAGACTTGGTTTTCCCGTTTCCAAAATGAGGTTAATAATGTCTAGCGCCTAGGTTTTTATGCATGTTAAATAAGAAAATTTAACTGCTTAGTATAATTCTATAAAAAAATAAAGAATGTTTAGGTGTTATTACACCCTCATTGATTAAATCTTTCTATGTGTGATTTATTTTACTTTCAAAAATCACGTGAGTAGTCTTTTGCAAAGCAGCTACCTATTTTTTTAAAGATTTTATTTATTCATTGACGAGAGGAAGAGAGTGAAAGAGAGCACAAGCAGAGGAAGGGCACAAGCAGAGGGAGGAGCAGAGGAAGGGGCAGAGGGAGAGGGAGAAGCAGGCTCCTTGATGAGCAGGAAGCCCTTACGTGGGGCTCAATCCCAGGACCCTGGGATCATGACCTGAGCCAAAGGCAGATGCTTAACCCACTGAGCCACCCAGGCGCCCCGCAGCTACCCATTTTTTAAAAAAAGACTATTTTTTTAGAGCAGTTTTAGGTTCACCACAAAATTGAGAGGAAAGTACAGAGATTACCCAGATAGCCCCTGCTCCCACATGTGCACAGCCTTCTCCATTATCAACACCCCCCACAGTGATACTTTGTTACCACTGATGAACCCACACTGACACATCATCATCACCCGAAGTCCCTCCTTCACATTACCATTCCCTCTCAGTGTGGTACATTCTATGGGTCTGGCAAACATATAATGACATGTATCCATCATTATAATATCATATAGACTATTTCCACGGCCCTAAAAACTGTCTGTGCTTCGCTTATTCATTTCTCTCTTCCTCTAATTCCTGTCAATCGCTAACCTTTTTACTGTCTTCACAGTTTTGCCTTTTCCAGAACGTCATATAGTTGGAATCATACAGTAAGTGGCCTTTCAGATTGGGCTTATTTTACTTAGTAATATGCATTTAATTTTTTCTACATATTTTCATGGTTTGCTGGCTCATTTCTTTTTAGTGCTGAATAATACCCCATGGTCTGGGTGTTCCCCACTTCATTTATCTATTCACCTGCTGAAGGGCATCTCGGTTGCTTCTAAGCTCTAACAATTATGACAAAAGCAGCTATAAACAACTGTGTGCGGATTTTTGTGAGGATATGAGTTTTCAACTTCTAGGAGCCATCCTATTTCCTCTTTTCTCTTTTTCCTATCCCCATTATGATCTCAGAACAAAGCATAAAAACTTCACTACATTTTTCTCTTTATGGACATTCATTTCCTCCACTTTTTTTTTTTTTTTTTTTCCCCTTAGACCTGCAAAATATCCGCTTCCATGGGGAAAAAAAAAGTGGCTTTTTTCTTCCCCTGAAATTAGCAGACAATACAAGGTGAAAGCAGCCCCAAGTGCCAAGTTTCCCTCTCTGTATTTCTTTCTTCTAAATGATCTTAGACATATAATTCTTCACTGTATTTTTGGTTCTCCAATGCTTTCAGGCAGAATTTTTTAAATATAAATTTTTTCCAGAGTTTCTCTTTGTCCCCATTGGGACGATGGGCCTGAAAAATCTGATCTGCCTTTGCTGGACACAGAAGTTAAGGAATGCATGCTTTTTATTGCAGAATTCAAGTCTGTATTCTTTTATCTTAACAGTAAAGTCCTTGGGAAATGCCCAATCATATTTATTATAGTAGCAAAGTTTTAAACTTTAAAAACTTGCAAGGTTAAGCAGAGTTCACATCGGTTTAGGGACTTAAAGCTTTCAAGGTACTTTTTATATGTAGCACTGCCGTGATCCCCGCAACAGCAAATCTACAGCAGATCAGACACTACTTTCCTCAGTTTTTAGAAGAGGGATTGGCGATATATTAAGTGACTTGCTCAAGGTCACACAGATTACCACAACTTAGAAGAACTACATAGAACATTCAGTCTTAGAATCCCCATGTGAAGTCCTGCTCCGCGCTGCCAAGTCACCCATGAACACACAGAAGAGACCCACTGAGAACAAACTAAACAGCAAATCACTAGGAAAAAAAGTGACAAAAACCTATCATATGGGTTTTTTTAACAAACATTTAGTTCTTCTCTACAATTATAAAATCAATGATATCTACCCATAAATATTTTGACCATATTTTATTCAATAAATGTATCCTTTTCATACTTTACTTAATAAGTTAAGAGCAGAATTACTACCCCCAAAGGAATAATTCAAATGTTTCTTCCAGATTGAAATTATAAAAAGTTAATGCCTACTAGTTTACTCAAACACTGACAACCTACTTTAGTAATCTATTCTCTAAACGTAGGTAGAATTCATGGTGGAACTCCACAGTGTACAATTCACGGTAGACATTTTATACAGTACACGTAATAAAGGGTATAAAATTAGGATTCACTTCAATTTTGCAATGCACAAAAAATAGCATTAACGTGTTTACGTGTCTTTCCTATTAGCAGGTCCTACAAATAATATGATAATAGTTAACACTTATTGAACTCTCAGGGCTATAGCGGCACAGTTCTGAATGCTTTAATCACATAATTACATATAATTGTCCCAAATGCACTATGAAAGGTATATGATTAGTATTTCCATTTGACAGATTAGAAAATGCAGGCACATACTAGATTAGTAACTTGTGCAAGGTAATGCAGCCAACATGTGGCAGAGCTGGGAGGTAAGCCCAAGCAGTGTGACTTTACACTTTCAACCATTATACTAAGGCAGTTAGCTATGGATGTTCAAAAAAACAACAAAATATTATAGGTGTGTTTCATAACCTTCGCCTGTCATGTAACAATATATTATGATCACATTTCCACACCACTTAAGGATGGTTGCCATTAGGACTTCTTTAAAAGTTCTTCAAAAGTACCTCAGTACTTCTTGCCGCAAGGCTTTGCACATGAGAGTCTCTGTCAGGAATGCTATTTTATACCCAATTATAGAATTCAAATTGTCTGACAAAGAGATGATTGAAGTATCATTTGGATCCAAAACTCAAAGTTCTTTAATTCAATGACTGAATAAGCTACTTCTTTAGAAATATGAAGGTAAAATGTACTTAACGGGTTTAGTGTATAGATTTAGCCATATAATTTTATTCATCTAATCGCAAATAATCTAGGTGAACGTATGCTCTAGAAAAGTCATAATGCCTCCATCCTCATCCATTCTTTCCATATTAGATAAAATAAATCCATTTTTTATTTTATCTTTTTACATCTGCAGCATCATAAAACTAAAAAATAACTTGGTGCAAATGTTTTGATTTTGAACCAAAGAGAAAAGTCATATAATGCTAAACGTTTAAATATTTTACACTCTTTTTAAATATAGTATTGCATAAGCAACTAAAATATTTTATGTGATTTTTTAAAAAGATTTTATTTATTTATTTGACAGAGAGAGAGGCAGCCAGCAAGAGAAGGAACACAAGCAGGGGGAGTGGGAGAGGAAGAAGCAGGCTCCTAGCGGAGGAGCCTGATGTGGGACTCGATCCCAGGACCCCGGGATCACGCCCTGGGCCAAAGGCAGATGCTTAACGACTGAGCCACCCAGGCACCCCCTTTTATGTGATTATTATATGCTCTCATATATCTTTGTGAGAATTCTGTCCTTTTAAAGAAAACATGATTTCAATATTAAAATTAATATAAAATGTATTAAAATATATTAATGACACTGCAGTATTGTATTACAAAATTAAGTACATTAATTTAGAGCACAACATATCCCTGGTAGTCTTATAAAAGATAAAATAGATATGGAAAAACAACTAAATGTGCCTTTTACAACACTAAGCCAAATTTAATGAACTCACTTTGCATATACTGCCAGATGAATTGCTGGTGTCACGAGCTCTTCAGAACTGCAAAGAATTGTTCAAAGATATGACATAATTATATATTCAGAGTATAATTCAATATTTGGTATTTCAATGTAGCAGTTGTCTTTTATTAATAACTTCTACATAAATGGTCTAAGTTATGAAAACAAGAAACTTGGCAGCATATACCTTAACTAAAAGGCCCCTAAATTTCCCTCCTCCCATGGAGCCCTGGGAGGAAGTGTAAAAACACAAAAATGTAAAAATTTCATATGCATTTGGCATTGTTTTCAGTTTAAAATGGCTTGTTATAACTATGAGATTTTTTACATAAACCTCATAATAATCACAAGCCAAAAACCTATACCAGATACACAAAAGGTAAAGAGTAGGAAATCAGCATAGCACCATGGAAAATGATCAAATCTCAAAGAAAGAGAGCAAGAAAGGAAAAAAGGAACTACAAAACAACCAGAAAACAATGAACAAAATGGCAACAGTAAGTCCACACCTAACACTAGTTACTTTAAATGTAAATGAACTAAATTCTACAATCAAAAGACAGAATGGTTAAATGAATAAAAAACAAGACCCAACTATATGCTGCCTACAAAAAATTCACTTCAGCTTTAAGGACACACATAGACTGAAAGTGAAGGGTGGAAAAAGATATCCCATGCAAATGGAAACCAAGAGAAAGCTGGGTAGCTAAACTCATATGAGACAAAATAGACCATAAGCCAAAAATTATAAGAGATGAAAAGGTTATTATATAAAGATAAAGGGGTCAATTCATCAAGGATATAACAATTATGAATATTTATGCACCCCACACTGGAGAACCTAAATATAGTAAGCAAATAATAACAGATCTAAAGCAAGAAGTAAAGCACAATACAATAATAATCAATAAGCAAGTGATGGATTTAAACTTCGCATTAGACCAGATAGACCTAATAGACACATACAGAACATTCCATAAAATAGCAGCAGAACACGCATTCTTCTCAAGAGCACATAGAACATTTTCCAGGATGCATCACATGTTAGGCAACAAAACAAGTCTTAACAAACTTAAGAAAACTGAAACCATATCAAGCATTTTTTTTTAACTGCAATGCTATGAAAGTAGAAATCAATTACAAGAAAAATAGAAAATTCACAAATATGTGGATCTTAAATAAAATGCTCCTGAAGAATTAATGGGTCAAAGAAGAAATCAAAAGAAAAATCCCAAAATATTCTGAGACAAATTGAATGATAATACAATATAACAAAATTAAGGGGTAGAGCAAAAGCAGTTCTAAGAAGGAAGTTTATAGGAATAAACACCCACATTAAGACAAAAGAACTCAAGTAAGCAATCTGATACTACTCTTCAAGGAGCTAGAAAAAGAACAAAATAAGCCCAGAGTCAGTAGAAGGAGGGAAATAAGAAAGATCAGAATAGAAATAAATGAAATGGAGACTAAACAACAACAGAAAAGATTAAAAAAGAAGAAAACTAAGAGCTTGTTTTTTGAAAAGATAAAAAAATTAACAAACTTTAGCTACACTAAGAAAAAAAGAGAGAAGACTCAAAATCATAATGAAAGAAGAGACATTATAACTGATTATACAGCAATAATAAGGATCATGAGAAACTACTCTGAACAATTATATATCAATAATTTGGATAACCTTGGAGAAATGGATAAATTCCTAGAAACATACAACCTATTGAGGACTAAAACATGAAGAAATAGAAAATCGAAACAAATTACTAGAAGATTGAATCAGTAATCAAAACCTTCCCCACAAACAAAAGTCTATGGCCAGATGGCTTTATTGGTAAATTCTATCAATGCTAAAAAAAACAATGAGTCCCTTTCAAACTCTTCCAAAAAATAGAAGATGAGGGAATACTTTCCAATTCATTTTAGAAGGCCAGCAATATTCCGATACCAAAACCAGACAAGGACACTAGAAGGAAAGAAAATTATAGGCCAATATCTCTGACAAACGTAAATGGAAAAACCCTCAAAAAATATTAACAAACCAAATTCAACACTATATTAAAAGCATCATACACCAGAATCAAGTGGGATTTATTCTAGGAACGCAAGGATAGTTCACATATGCAAACCCATAATTGTGATACACCACATAAACAAAATGAAGGATTAAAATCATATAATCATCTCAATAGATGCAGAAAAAGCACCTGACAAAATTCAAGATTGATTTGTGATAAAAAACTCTCAACACAGTGGGTACAAAGGGAACATAACTCAACATAACAAAGGCCATATATGACAAGCCCATAGGTAAAATCATACTCAATGGTAAAAAGCTGAAAGTATTTCCTCTAAGATCAGTAAAAAGACAGATGCCCATTCTCCATTTTCATTCAGCATAGTAAGGAAGTCCTTATCTGAAAAATTAGGCAAAAAAAGAGGGAAAGGCATACAAATTGGAAAAGAAGAATTAAAATTGTCTCTGTTTATAGATGCCATGATCTATATAGAAAACTCAAAGACTCCATCAAAAAATTGTTAGAACTAATAAATGAATTCAGAAAAGCTGCAAGATATAAAATCAACATACAAAAATCAGTTTTATTCTATTCACTAACAGAACTCAACAGAACTATCAGAGAAATTAAGGAAACAATTCCATTTAAAATTGCATCAAAAAATACTTAGGAATCAACTTAAATAGGTAAGAAGTCTATACTGAAAATTATAAGGCAGTGATAAAATAATCTGAAGAAGAAACAAATAAATGAAACTTACTCCATGTTTATAGATTGGAAAAATTAATATTAGTAAAATGTCCATACAACTCAAAGCAATCTACAGATTCAATGCAATCCCTACCAAAACTGGCATTTTTCACAGAAATAGAAAAATCAACCCTAAAATTTGTATGAAACCAAACAGACCCTGAATAGCCAATGAAACCTTGAGAAAGAACAATGCTGGAGGCACCACACCTTCTGATTTCAAACTGTATTACAAAGCCATAGTAATCAAACAGTACGGTATTGGCATAAATACTGAAATCAGATAGATCAATGCAACAGAAAAGAGAGCTTAGACTTACTCATGCATATATAGTCAATTAACTTCTGACATAGGGGCCAACAATATACAATGAAGAAAGAACAGTCTCTTCAATAAATGGTGTAGGGAAAACTGGACCCTAACATACAAAAGAATGAAATGGGACCCCTATCCTACATCGTACACAAAAATCAACTCAAAATGGACTTAAGATGTGAAACTGTAAAACTCCTAGAAGAAAAGATAGGCAGTAAGCTCCTTGACATTGGCCTTGGCAATTAATTTTTGGATTTGACACCAAAAGCAAATGTAACCAAAGCAAAAATAGTAAGTGAGACTACATCACAGTAAGAAGCTTCTGCACAGCAAAACAAACCATCAACAAAATGAAAAAGCAACCTATGGAATGGGAGAAAATATTTGCAATGCACATATTCAATAGGGTGACTATCAAAAATACACAAGGAACTCATACAACTCCATAGCAAAAAAAACCCAAATAACCAATTTTAAAAAGGAACAAGAAACCCGAATAGACATTTTTCCTGAATAGACATACAAATGGCTAACAGGTATATGGAAAGGTTTTCAACATCGTTAAACATCAGGGAAATGCAAATCAAAATCACAAAGAGATAATCACCTCGCACCTGTTAGAATGGCTATTCTCAAAAATACTAGAAATACCAAGTGCTGGTGAGAATGTGGAGAAAGGAAAAACCTTGTGCACTGCTGATGGAAACATAAATCAGCGTGACCACTGTGGAAAACAGTATGGAAATTTCTCAAAAGAATAAAAAAGACTAAAAAAACAAAAAGAAGCAAAATAAATACTTATAACTCCCAAATGGGTATCACCGATCTTAATTGCTCCTGATTGCTCCCTGAAACTTCCAACTTATATATCCAACGGACCACAGACACGTCAGTAATCTTAAACTGTACATGTTCAAACCAGAATGTCTGACACCTTTTCCTGTTCCTTTTATAGCTTTCTCCATTTCCGCTCCGTATTTCCAATTATTCAGGTCCCAGGCCTTTGAGTCACACTTGCTCCTGTCTTTTTCCTGATGGTCAATCTTTCAATAAATTCAGTAGGTTCTATCTTCAGAGTATTTCCAGCATCCACGTGCTCTCACTGCTGCATTGCTGCTCCTGTTGAAAGTTCTATCATTCCTCTGTGGTGATCAAGACCCCTACTATGGTTCAATCATCTAATCCTGAGAAAAAGTCATTCCTTGTAAGGACCTCTACGATCTGCCTGTTCTCCCTCACACTCCTCTATGACGCCCACTGCTCACCTCTATGACTCCTTTCCCTCTTGGCCACTCCAACCCTAGCCCAACAACACCCTGCATCCCACCCAGAGTCTTCACGCTTGCTCTTCCCTCTGCCTGAGTGCTCTTTCTACGTGTCTACGTGTCATGCTTCAAGTCTTCTACTCTCGTGTCTCCTTTGCAGTCAGGACTCTTCTGGCCATATAAAATCACTGTCTTTCCAGTTCCTATTTTCCTCATCTTCTACATTCTTCTTTTTAGCATAAATCACTAACACATATTTTTTAACTTGTTTATTAACTTTTCAAGGATTTTTGACTGCTTTAGCCACTGACACATCCCTAACACTGTTTGGCATATCGTAGGTACGCAATAAATGTGGTGAGTAAAATGCCATATTAGAAGTCCTGAGGAAGAGCTAGGAGACTTGTGTAAAGTATAGGATCATTTCTTGTTGAAAATTGGAAAGGCTTCAAAGGACAGGCTGTATGTCAACTGAGATTAGATGATGGGTTAGATTTGGGTATGTGGACATGGGGGTGATACCTGCAGGTGGAGGTGACTGTGTATACAAACTCAAAACTCCTGGGAAATAACAGAGGCAACAAGATAGTTATTCAATCTGGCTGGAGTGCAGAATACCTGAAAAGGACAGAGAGGTAACTTCGGGCATGTAAGGTAAGCAAAAAGCCAATCTGAGTCTTTGAAGGGAGCGGTGTAGCTCTTCCCTCCCTTGAGCAAACAGGCAGATCTTTGCCATGCTGCATTTAGATACGAAATCTAGGTAGAGTAGTTGTAACATCTTCCTCTTCCAAAATTCTGCTGGTGACAGTCTTTCTGCTCATCAGGCAGGCTGAGGGAAAGCTGAATCAATAAACCTCATTTCTTATTGAAGTGGACCA
The DNA here is from genome assembly GCF_017311325.1 of Ursus maritimus. Lineage (NCBI taxonomy): Eukaryota > Metazoa > Chordata > Mammalia > Carnivora > Ursidae > Ursus > Ursus maritimus. Next base: position 29,514,652 of record NW_024425452.1, read on the forward strand.
AATATTTTTTCATCCTTCCTTAGGGAATATGAATTTCAGTTTCGGAATTTTCAAACTACACACTATTCTAAGTAAGCCAGAAAATAATTATAAGCATATAGAAATAAAATGTTTTATTCTAAAAGATTACATGCAAGTATTTCACTAGAATTGCTCTTCTATACTTAGGACCTGAATCTGAGTTTGGGGAAAAGCAATCAGTCAACTGATATAATGAGGTTTAAGAGGAAACAGTCAAGCAAGAAATTCCTCTCATGGGCAACAATCTCTCCACTTTCCAGTCTTCACTTCTTTATTTCTGCTTGGCTCAAAACAGAAAAATTCTAGCCTTAATTCTCCAGAACCCCTGAAGGCATTCTCTTCTAACAAGATTACTTTTTCCTTTGTAGTCATCTCTATAGCTGTTATGAAATCAGGAACTATAACTCCCATCACTTCCTGAATTTACCCTCTCTTACCATTAAAATATATATACCAGTGATAAATAGTGAGTCATAAAAACATAAGTAAAAAGAAACAAGAACAAAAACACCTAACAAACCAACGAACCGACCAACAAACAAAAACTACTGGTGAGAGAGTCAAATAAAATGAGAATAACAAATGGCAACTTCTTCAAAATAATGCACTGTGCCTGTATATCTGATTAGCTAAAGCTTTTTTGAGAATAATCTGTCATCAAAAAGTAATTCACCTGGCATGTGGAGACATGTGATAGAGATCATCAGATTAACAACTCTATACTAAAGATATAAATAGTAATTATTACTATAAAATAGTACATATTTATTGAGCATACCAGACATTTTGTATGAATTATCTCATGTAATATCCCCACAACAGCCCTCTGAGATAGGATACACTCTAACCCCAATTGACAGATGAAAGAAGTGAGACAAAGCAAGGTTAAGTTACTTAACTCAAGACCAAAGCAAATGAGGTGGAAGAGCCAGAATGAATTCAAAGGCCATCTGGTCAATACAGAGTACACACTTTTAACCATTCCACAGTTCTGCTTACTTTCTGTAATATACAGTTTCTCCAGTTATTAAAAAGGAAAAGTGAAGCTAGCATTAATTAAGCACTTATATGTCAGATATTTCACATTATTCCAAGTTTTACAATAGTCATACAAATTGGACATTTTACAGGCTAAGGAAGGAAGGTTCAGGTCAGTTTACTTCTCATTCCAGAGACTGGAGTCCTATTTTGCTTAAAAAATATTGGAAGAGTAGACAAGTAACATTCAGCAAGCATACTTCTATAAAATCACAAAGCTCACTGTATTTTCTTGGTAAAAATCATGACCAAATTAAGAAAGAGATAATAAAAACATATTCTATTATGTCCCCCATTTTCCAGGTCCAGCTCAAATGCCAACCCCTTTATTAAGCTTTCCTCAGTTTCTTGATCCCCAAACCTAACTAATCTTATTTTTCAATTCAATTAAGGAGAGCAATTCTAACAGATTGGGGAGCAGATAAGCAAACTATTAAACCACTGTTTCTTACAGTGGAATCAGACCTATTATACCCTCATTGGTAAAACCCCTGCCCCTTAAAGTCGGACTCTAGTGACACACACTCTGCTCAGGAGTAGAATTATCATTGTGCTTGCCTTACTCTCACTTCCAGAGTTGAAGCAATTAAGAGCAACGGCTGTTTTATCCTCATCTGCTTTTTATCATCTACAATATTCAGTACAGTGTCTGGTATATTGTATTTGCTTGATAGTGGTTGTAATCTTGGTTGTGATGAAGAATTCAATCACCTTATCTTTGATTATCAATTATTTAATAATCTTCCAATGTCGAGAATGAACAGCTCTACTCTCTTAGCTTGTATAGCTCAATCATTTCTTGACACTTTCAACAACTTTCCCATGATCTCATGAAAGAAAAAAAGTTTCACAGAAGAGGTAACAGATTTGCAAAATATTAAATATGCCATTGCCTGATGACAGCATGAGATAAGCCCCTGCTTTCATCTCTACCTTGCTCTAGAATTATCTGTGTAAGACCCTAAGAATTAGCTCAGCCAATTCCAGAGACAACTGTGTGACTGAAGTGTACATAGCAAGGGGAAGAGGGTGGAAGATGAGATCAGAACTTTAGAGCCAGAATGAAGACTGTGGAATTTATTCTAATTACAACAGGAAGCAAGGAGGGTTTTAGGCAGTCAGACTCACGCTTTAAATGAATTTCAGCCTTAAAAAAGAAGGAAATCCTTTCATTCATGACCACATGGATGAATCTGTGGGACATTATGTTCAATGAAATAAGCCAGGCACAGAAAGACGAATACTGTGTGATCTCACTTACCTGTGGAATCTAACGTAGTCACATTCACAGAAGCAAAGTGTACAAGGGTGGTTGCTAGGGACGGCGGGGAGGGGGAAATGAAGAGAAGCATCAAAGGGTATACATTTTGAATTATGCAAGATGCATAAATTCTGGAGATCTAATGTTCAGCATGGTGACTATGGTTAACAATAGCAATTTATATATTTGAAATTTCCTGAGTTGGTAGATCTTAAGTGTTCTCACCAAAAGAAAGAAAAAAAGGAAAGGAAAGGAAAGGAAAGGAAAGGAAAGGAAAGGAAAGGAAAGGAAAGAAAGAGGGAGAGAGAGAGAGAGAGAGAGGGAGGGAGGGAGAAAAGAAAAGAAAAAGAAAAGAAAGGAAAAGAAGGAAAGAGAAAGACAGACCGAAAGGAAAAAGCAAGCAACTACGTGAGACGATGGATATGTTAATTAGTTTGATTGTGATCATTTCACAATGTATAAAATATATCAAATGATCAAGTTGTACTCCTTAAATATATACAATTTCTATTTGTCAATGAGATCTCAATAAAGCTGAAAACAACAACAATAAAAATTAGGATTACTTTGACTACTGCATAGAGAAGGTTTAAACGACAAAATATGAAAGGACTTCCACTCTGTGGTGGGAGAGGGCCTGGAGCTGTTGCAAGAATCCAGGTGGTTGATGTTGCTACCTCAACTGACAGCCGTAGCCATGGAGATGGGGAGACTTGCCAATGCACTGGCTGTGAGTTTAAGTGAAAAACACGAGATTCAAACTTGTTTATCTTACTTTAAACTTCACAGCATTTCCACACCTTCATATTCCCTCCCTTGGTAGCTTATCTTTATTTTTTTACTTAAATTCAATTAGCCAACATATAGTACATCATTAGTTTCAGATGTAGAGTTCAATAATTCATCAGTTGCATATAACACCCAGTGCTCACCACATCACGTGCTTTAAAAAAGAGACAATACAAAATTTTTAAGCATAGTTTTTCTTCTGGGTACTTCACTGCTTTATGATTTACCATTCTTATCTTCTTAGAATCTAAATGCAGTTTTAGAGAGTGTGATTATTCATTCAAAAAAATAACACAAGAATGCATGGATGCATGGAAATTAGTAGATACCCTAAGAGATTATATTTCTCTATTTTGAGCTTGGCAATGCAAGTAGGTATATAGAGTGGATAAGCCAATTACTTAAACAAGACAGAAAGCATGTAACCTTTTTCTTTTCTTTGTATAAATAACTTACAGCATTTCAGACTTCTATCTCATTGCAAGTTTAATATAACCACAAAAGGATTCTGAATATCATTTCAAGGAACATTTGTTTGCCACCACGCTTTTCCAAGAAAATTATAATAAAGATAATGGTTAGAATAAATGCCTCAAGATATTCTCTTATCTTTGAGAAAGTGTGCAAATTTTAAAAATTTACAGATGAAGCAATATGATAGCAAGTCGTTCCAGCAAGTTGTGAGTAATAGAGGTACAGAAATCAGACTCTTACCAGTAGTGAAATACATAGTCCATTAATAAGAGGAATTTATTAAACAGGAATCGTGATAGTTAAAAAGCACTAGTGCCTGGCTCTACTTCGTAAGACTATGATTCAATTGGATTGAGATGGAGCCCATGAGTTGGTATTTAAAAAAAAATTTTTTTTCAGATAGTTTTAATGTAAAAACAGGGTTGAGAACAGGGTCTGGGGGAAACAAAGTATGATTTCTTATTTTTCCATAATATCTTAAAAACAGAAACCCATCCCCATTTTCCAAGTTAAAAGAACTCTCTCTTAAATCTCGCAGAAGTCAGGAAGGAAGGGCCATGTGTGGAAAATCCAAAGTTTTCATGTGCGTGTATGCGCAAGAGCACGCACAGCCACACACATGTAGTGATGGGTAAAAAGAGGACTTTTCAAACTCTACAGCCAGGTGGAGACATACATCGAACAGAGTAAAGCATAATTTCTGTCATAAGAGGGGGAAAGATGCAATTAAGAGTCAGCACAGGTCGTTAAAAAGCAATACACCAAATGGTTTAAAAAGAAGAAGTTTATGGAAATAGTGACTGTGTACTAAGACTACCTTCATATTTCTGTTTTAGTCCCATATTCCATTTAAAGAAATTTACAAAAGATGGAGCTTTTCATCACATTAAGATAACCTTCCCCCAAGTCCTTCACCAACTCTTTCTAGTCTTGTCTCAAGCATTTCTGCCCTGTTAGCTAATGAATGAAATTCATTAGTGCATTGAATTCAATTTAACCAAGAATTAGTGAAGATCTACTACAGACTCAAGTCAAATATAAACCACACTGGTAATTTCCTTTAACCATGACGGCCAGCTTCATGAACAATTACTTTGTATTAAGATCTCTATCAATGCCTAGTCCAAAGGAGAACACAGCACCTGGAAAGGAGGAATCTCTGAATGAGTGCTTCTGGGTGCAAAAGAGATCCTTCTTAAAAGTCCTCATAGAACTGTTTCTTCTGCCTTATAATAGATCCAGAGTAGATAATTTTGTTGATCTAGACGCCTCTCATATTCTCCCTGAAATACCTGGGAGAGCACACAACCCAGAAAACACGGAAATTCTAGAACCAAGAGTGAATCGGGCTCTGTGGAGCAAAGGTGAACGCAAATAAGCAATGAAATTAACTTTTTTTTTAACAGCAATAGGATGATTCTTAATTAAGAAATTTTATTTTTATAGTGAAAACCTTAAGACTGAGTCTCTCAAAAAATGAAATGAGGGCACCTGGGTGGTTTAGTGGCTAAGCCTCTGACTTGGGCTCAGGTCATAATCTCAGGATCCTGGGAAGAAGCCCTGTTTCGAGCTCAGCAGGGAGTCTGCTTCTCCCTCTCCCTTTGCCTCTCCCCCAGCCACTGCTTGTGCTCTCTCTCTCTCAAATAAATAAATAAAACCTTTTTTAAAAAATTAAATGAATGTGTCATCATCTATGAATTTGTTCATTCTACATTAACTGAGCACCTACTAATATCAGGAAGTAATTTTTTTTACTTATTTATTTATGCAGTTTTATTCAAGTAAGAGGATACAACCAAACAAAATAAAGCAGCCAAATAAGTAAGTGTGCCACATAGTTACAGGATGATAAATGCTATGGGAAAAAATAGGTACGGAATAAATGTGATGAGTGATGGGAGTGGCAACTTTAAACAGTGCGATGAAGAAAAGCCTCTTCGAGAAGGTGATATTCTAGCAAAGGTTTGACGTTGATGAGAAAATTAGGTTTTGCAGATGTTTAAGAAAGTGGGCACAAGGGAAGGCAAATTTTTGATATGAAAGAAATGGTAATACAGTTACACTTATGGAAAAGATCTGGCAGAAAAAGAAAAAAATAATAATGAGAGAGAGGAAGGAATTGCTGAAACGTCCAGCAGTGAAAAGTGATTCGGTGAATACGTGGAGGGATGCTTTAGAGAGGAGCTTGGACTCTGCTTGTATAATATATGGGAAAGCAGAGGACCATGGCATTTTTGTACCAGACTGGAATTGCACAGCCTGGAAGGCAGATCCATCAGAGTGTCAGATTTCTGTCTCTTCCATTTTTCTCTTCTCTAAAAGTGGATGTTTTAGTTCATGACCTCGTGTGGTCACGGATTATTTTGGTGGACAGTGAAAAAACACTGAATAGTGGTAAGACAGGCTCGTATACAGAAGGCACGCTGGGAAAGAAGAGAGTAAATGTCCTAACATCATTTGGCTCTATCACAAGCTTTCACGTTTCTTACCAGCTCTACTTGGAGGTGGAGCCGCTCACTGTCACCCACACCATCAGGGCTGTGCGCTGGAGCAAGGGAATATCCATGCTGGTTCCGAGAGGCGCTGCTCTAGGGATGTGCTTTGTTGCCCAGAGGCAGATGCACAGAGTCTCTGGCTGGAGCAATAAAGTCAGTCCCCTGGTTTATCGGAGCTTCCTGTGCCGACGAGTTTGAACAAAAGTGCATCATTAAGCCCCTCCCTCACACCGCCCCTGGCTCTGGTTATTGCAGTGGCCAGCCCAAGATTTCTCTCTCTGCCAACCCATTTCCTTCTTCAAAATTTGGCTCTCCCATCAAGTTTTGTTTTTTGTTTTCTTGTTTTGTTTTGTTTTTGCCTTTGGCACAATAAATCTGAGAAACAAATTCATATGTATTCTTCAGAGTATCCAAACACGCTAACCTCCTCAAAAGGCATTTGCTTTATCAATGAAGACGTTCAATTAATCAATAAAAAGGAGTAGCTGATGGGAAGTACTGGGAGCAGCTCTCAGGGAGAGAGATTCTTGAATAGCTCGCAGGGATTGGTGTATCTAGCATGTGATTTGCTTTGCTCACTGCATTTTCCTTTTTTTTTTCTCTTACAACCTATTTAGCTATATACAAATAATGTTATTCAAGTCATCTGATCAGCAAACAGTTACTGACTGGGTGTCAAGAACTGTGCTTGGTTCTTAGTACAGGCTACTGAGATGACATATTGCCTTATCATCAAGGGAATGTAGCCTAATTGGAGAGACAAAGTCACAAACAGCTACTATTCCTACAGTAGGACAAGCACGTGCCCATGATGCTGACATACAGAGTAAAGTACTTAGCAGAGTCTGTGGGCTCAGGGAACATTAGAGACTCCCGAAAGTTCAAGGGTAAGCAGAAGCGAGCCAGGCCAACAGGGTGGTAAAGAGTAGGCGATGATAGATGACAGATGTTAGATAGACAGACAGACAGACTCTGGTTTCTGTATTGTTTGGTTAAAACGGATGACCCGAAATTTAACATTCAGTAATACCGAGCTGAATGGAACCACTCCTTCTAAGCTAGATAAATACTGCCTTTCTACATTTCTACAAGACTATTCTATTCTCGAAGATATTGTCCTTGAAGAAATAGGCCTGGGATTTAGAGGAGAAAAAGTTATGGCTGGAATACACTATTTTCCAGTCCAATTTGTTTGTAACAGAGGCAGAAAGCTATGGCAAAAGCCATTCCCTGCAAGAATAAATTGAAAAGTTCTACAGAGTTCAAGTGTTGACTATATAGTGAACTGACTATGGAATTTTCAGACGTGTTTTTCTTTGAGGACATATTGACATGATGCCCCTTGAAAGAATATAATCATCCTTTTGAAATCATTTTTAATATACCCTATGTGATACAGATTGTTATTGTCTAAGACTATTTATTCTCTCTGAAGTTTCCAGTGAAAGTCAACCTTAGCCAGAAGCTGTGTCAAGTTGTAAAAATAAATATATCTGACAGGCCTGAGAATGTTCGAATTTGGCGGAAAAAAAGTATAAAAATTGGATAATTCTACTTTATAAAAGCATAATTTGTATTTTAGGATCTCCAAATTTTCACTCCAATCATAGTAATTATGCTTTGTTATCAAGTGAATGTGTTACACAAAAGAAATTGACCTACTGAATGAACAGATTTGTCACTCAGAATTTAATATTTCAAGGTTATTATGAAGAGGTTTTGAAAAAGAATAGCTCTTTTTTTACCTGAAGGTAAAACTCTACTGCTATCATAAATGCAGAACCTAAAAGTAGCTTCAATAGTGCAATTATAAAATCCAGAACCTCTGAACCTATTCTTCTGTCATGCCAGTTGCATAGCTCTGATGTTTAGTTGCCTCTGTCCGTACACCCTGTCAAGACAATCAAGCAAAAAAACAACAAGGAAATAGCAAAACAAAAAACCGACTTCTAATAACATATTGAACTGCATGAAGACAGTGGCTGATGCTTAGACCTACACAAGTATGGGTCTTTGTCAGTGCCTGCACTGTTTGCACATGGGCAGAATGAGCTCGGAGGGCGCCGTACAGAGCATATTCCTGGGGTTTCATCTTGTAACAGAGGAGGACACTACTCTGTATTCACTTACTATGATGGAAACAGTTGAGATTTCCTTGGCCATCTCTCCGTTTATGTGATCCTATCTTTCTGGTGTTAACACATAGCTCCATGAAGATCAAGTACATGATTTTTTAAATGCACATTTTGGTAGGATAATAACAAAAAGATTAAGTTATGACATGTATTTCTGATATGTGCTTCCCCTAATCGTTATGTGCATTCCCACATTTTGGTGTAGACTGGAAGCACGCAAAGATACATACCTATCTGTGGTCTACAGATAAGGCCACCGTGCCCTCAACAGTTTCTGGACATTTTCAATTATCTCGTGTTTCACTTTCAAGATCTCAGAATTTGCCAATTCGGTGACAGTCCTTTCACTATTTCTCCAAATATGATTTGTATTTTATAGATATTTTGTATATAAGTTATATAAGCAATGCCATTCTGTATCAGTTTCCTAATATATAACATGATGTACTTAAAAAAAAAAAAAGACCATTACACTGGAGGAGAGAATACATTGATTCGAATTCCAGCTACTGACCTTGCCTTGTTTCTCTGTCCCTGAGTGGCCCTATTGTTTTGACCAGTGCCTGAAGCCAAACTTGAGTTTTACCTTAAACATCTCCCTTCTCTCAACTTTCTCATCATGTATCTTCCCAATTCTCTTAAATTTCTCTCAAATACATCTACTTCTCTTGACAACCCCACCATCATTTGGTTACAATGATCTCTCATCTAAAATGGCACAAATGTTTTCTAACCTGTGGCACCACAAGATTGGCTGTGGTGCTTTTTGCGGAAGGACTTTGTCATCCTCATTGTGTTAGCTGTCTGTTGATGCCTAACAAATTCTCACATACTTCACAGCTAAAGCAACACAATTTGTAATCTCACAGGGTGTATGAGTCAAAATCAGGTATGATTTAGCTGACTTCTAGGCTTCCGAGGCTTTTATAACTAAAATCAAAACGTTTCATCTGCAAGTTCAGTGAGGGAAAGATCTGTGTCCACGCCCATGCAGTTGTTGGCAGGATTTCTTTTGAGTTGTTGGACGGAGGGCCTTAGATCCTCGCTAACTGCCAGTCAGCGGCTGTTCTCCATACCTTCCAAGCAATCCACTCCATAAGGCAGCATGCAACATGGCAGCTTGTTGCATCAGAACCAACAAAGGATAGAGTCTGATAAAAGATGAAGGCCAGAATCTTAAGGAACAGATTCACAAAAGTGGCATCCCATCATCTTTGAGATATTCTATTGGCTAGATGCAAGCCATAGGTCCTGCCCACACTCAAGGGGAAGGGATTCCACAAGATCATAAACCAGGAGGCAGGGATCATCGGAGGCTATCTTAGACTCACTTGACCACATTCATCATTTCCTTCAGTTTCTTAAACTTCCCATAAAAACACATAATTCTAGGTAAAAATTTCTGCAGTCCATACAAATGCAGCTTCAAAGGAAATCTCTGAGGACGTAGGTGTAGACAATGGGACCCTCTTATGTGCCTCCTGACTACCCTTTATTTCTCCTTTCTACCTACTTACCCTTTATTTCTCCTGTTTCCCTTTACTAATCACATCGTATTACTGTATTATTGTTGTCTCCTTTATATACCAAACAAAAACCTTGGCTGTCCTATTCATTACCAGTGCCTAGCACAGACTCTGCTATATAGTAGGTGTTGAAAAATATTTCTTACATGATGAAGTTGATAAGTCCCTCAAGCTAGATTACCTTAATACATCAATTCTGTCATTATCATCAATGAATGGATCAAAATCCCTCTAGAATTTATTTATTGTTTCTGCTTTTACCACCTCCGGGATTAATGAGCACCATTATTTAATAACTGCATGCATTTGCCATAAAATTACCTCTTTCTTGATTCAAGATGACACTTTTATTTACATCATTCCAATATCCAATAATCAGTCTCATGTCCATTCTCCCTACACCCCTCAGAAGGCTAAAGACTGCAGTCTAAACACTTCACCACCTTCCCCCTACCTCATTGAAGAATTCCAGCTTTATTGTTCTGTCTTCATATGAAAAATATCTAATCTTTTTGATTAGTTGGACTTGCCTGGATCTTCTCCAACTATATTATATCTGCTTTAAGGTAAAATGAACAGAATTTTATACATGTACACAGTGGTTTTGTTCAAGGGAGCACAAAGTTCTCATTGCAAAGTTAATATATAAAAATATAGATGGCGTATTTTCTGGAAGATTTTTTATAATAGCCTTGATTCTAGGGTAAATTGGTATCTGGGAAGGCTTTGAGATTGAAGTGTTGGCTTGAATAAATTAAATGCTAAGGTTAAAAATTGCACCATGCCGAGTCTGGGGATAAAGACTGTCTTCTGTAAACTCCATAATAATTTTCTTAATCTCCATCTTTACATAAGATTGCTCCTCCCTGAGATTTCGAGAAGTATTATTTTTTTTAAAGTAGCTGATGCTTACCAGAAAAATGACAGAAAGTTAAGTTGGAAAATTAGACTAGAACCAGTCATGATGGACCAGAGATCCTTCCTAAGGCATTTTGAATTAATGCTACAGGAAGTGTGGAGACATTGAAAGTTTCTTTGCAGAGGAATACCATGATGAGAACTGAGCTTCCAAAAGGATGAATAGAACACTTTGAGGCTGTCACCATAATTGCAGGAAGTGGAGAGGCTGAAGAATAATGATGGTGATAACAATTAAGGAAAAAAAGCATAAATATGATATACTTTGTATGTGGTGGAAGAGAGGGTATTTATATTAACTTTTAGATTTTGAGCCTCGATTATGGAGGTGTGGTAATACCATTAGAAGGAAAAAGGAACACAAGAGGGAAGAAAGCAGATTCCAAAGGGCAGGGATTGGGATTCAGTTTGTAATATACTGAGTCTGAGGGGTTGCTAGATATTCAAGGTATAAATGACCACTGGCTGTCAAAAATAAATATCTACTTATAAAGTTGGAGTGAGGATTAAACGATTTGTTTCATTTACTGGAGTCTCTGGCACACAGTAATATTAGATAAATAATATTAAACAAAATTTCCAAAACTCATTATCAGGATTTAACGAAGAACAAACATTTTGATACGTAAGTTTTCATCAGGGTGTGAAGAAACTGAAGCCCAGGATATTTAAATAACTTTGATAAGATCTCAAAGCCAATACCTATGGAATTGGACATTTTCTGAGCTCAATCACAAAACTATTACATAAGCAAAAAATAATATTCTAAAATTCAAATTATCTTGATATTTATAGGAAATATCACTCAACTAAATAGTAAACGTCTGGTTTGATCCTGAAAAAAAATTCATCAAGGTGAAATCCTAAATTTCAGAAAGATAAAATAGTTACCAATGATATTTTAATCATCTAAATTCTCCCCCTAAGACCAGAACCCTAGCATTTGATGGAACTAATAAGATCCACTATACATTTTTAAATTATTTATTTACAAATTCAAAACATCTCCAAAAATTCATGAAGAAAGTAAAGCTTTATTTAAAAAAAATAAATTCTGAAATTTTTAATTAACAGAAATGTTGCTTAGGGGTGGTTCTGAAATAGTGAAAGAAAACTACTTAGAACTAAGCGGTTCCAAAGACAAAAACATTAACATTTACACATCAGAGGAAGACTTCCAGGTGTAGGGTGTCAGTGAAAAATTTCACTGCTCCCTTCTACTAAGGTAAATCATACCAAAAGAATTAGAATAGTAAGAAACAGATAGACAAGCCATTTTGGCAAAATTAGGAGATAAAGTAATAAGTAGAATAAAATAGAGACAAACTTCATCTTTGTCAAATCCAGCAGACACATGTACTCCTATACTAGAGAATTTGAGAAAAGGATCCAGTTACAGGGACGCATGCATGGGGTGTAAGGTCATCCAGAGACTGTATATGGCAGTGCAGATCTCAAAGCAGCCGATTTTTAAAGCTTTGACCACTCTGAGAGCAAAATCAATAGGAAAAGGATATAAGTAAGGCTGAAGCAGATATTAATAAATTAGAAAAAAAAGTGAAACTAAGAAAAAAGTCTAAAAAATGTATCTATTGAAAGTACTGTTAATTTACTCATAGAAGTAAGGAGGAAAATGAGTACACAAAATAAGAAATGGCAACGGGTAAATAATGTCAGACACAGAAAATCAGAAGAGTAATCTGAGATCACATTGATCAAATGTATGCAAATGAACCTCAAAACATACATGAAAATAAATGATTTCCAGGAAAAAATACAAAATACCAAAATCATTCCCAGAAGATGTAAGAAACTCTAAATTATTTAATTAACATAGAAAAAAAAAAAAGAACTTTGTCAGGGACCTACCCTACAAAAGGTTTTGCATACGGATTATTTTGCAACATCATTATGGAAAAAAAATATTTGAGAATTTGAGCTCAGATGATTTCTGAATTGCTCCAGTGGAGAGAAATGGGAAAAAAACACCCATCAGAGATGATGTGTTTGATATGTAGAAATCACTCCTATTCAAATAAAGAGCCAGGCAATGATGGCCACTATCAGCAAAATGTTTGAACATTGTTCTGGAGGAACTAGCAAACAAAATTTGACAAAAGGGGAAATAAGAATTATAAAATTTAGAAAGAAAGTAAAAAAACTGTTGTCTGCAGCTGGTAACAGTAGACATGTAAAAAGCCTAAGACTATTACCAACAATTCAAGGTGATGTAGTCACAAAATGATTATACACAACATAAACCTCCTATTGTCATCAACAGTCAGATAAAAACATATTATGGAAGAAAATATCCCAAAACAATAGTAATAAAACAAACACAAAGGGGAAGATTCCTAGAAATAAACATGTAGAATCTATACAAAGAAAACTTTAAACCCAAACAAGAAACACAAACAAGTCTTGAATAAATAGAAAGATATACCCCATTTCTCTACATGAATTTTTAACATCCTATAAATATCAATTATCCTTAATCTATGCATTTAATAAGAATACAATAATATTACAAGAGGATATTTTTAGAAGTAAACAAGCTGATCGTGAATTTCATTTGGAAAAACAGCTTGGGAAAAATCAGGCAAATTCAACTTGAAGAAAAATAATGAGGAATTAGTCTTCTGAGATGGAAAAAATATTTAATAAAACTGCCACAAAAATGTGTAGTTCTGACACTTAAATGGGTAGACAATTAGTAGAGCAAAATAGATGGCATATTGGTGAACTGAGTCTTTGTTCTGATAGCCCCACATCCCCACATTTGCCTTTCTCGTGTGTGAATGGCATAGAACTACATTTCCCAGACTCCTCTGTGTATGTAGTCTTCTGTGCTCTGACCTCAGTCTTCTGCCTGGGTTCATGCAACAAAAGGCACTGGCAAAGGTTGGCAGGGAGGAAGGGGGAAAAATCCAAGTTTTATCTCAGGTACTCTGTCTCCATGGCTCCTGATCCTGTGGGACAGCTGCTACTTCCATGATCTCGTTCCCAACGAACATCCCTTGAAATGGCTGTCTCTCAATGGGAGCACTGACTTCTTGGCTCTGATTACTAACTTCTTGCCTTATCACTACAATAGCAGGCATGGTATCAGCTTCTCGCTGTTGCTAATCTCTGCCCTCTATTTGGTACCCCTATTTCCTCCACCTGTGTAACACATTCCCTACATAAATGGTCTGTAATACCTAGAGTGATTTCTGTGTCCCTGCCTAGACCCCAGCTGTTCCTCCTGGCAGAGAAAAAGGAACCAGTCAAATCTTGTGTTGAGAAAATTGGAAAGGTATTTGGGAAAAAAAAATACTGTGGTCCTTCTCACTCCTTACACCAAAACAAAATCCAGATGAGTCAACAATTAACATTTGAAAACATTCTGTAAATGTGCTACAAGAAATCACAAGAGAATAAAACCTTACTATGACACAAAACTCAGATGTGGAAGAAAAGATAGACAAATGAGACTACCTAAATATAAAAAGCAATCACAAAACAAAAGCAGTGTAAACAAAGTCAACCTATAAAATACATATTGACAACTTACATTATAGATAATGGACTAATTAACCTGCTACGAATCTCCCAAAACAACGGACGGTATAAGAAAAAATGAGCAAAAGCATGATTGGACAGTTCGCAGAAAGAAAATACATAAAGATCTGAAATATCTTAAATACATACGAAGATGTTACGTCTCACTCACAATAAAAGAAAAGCAAATTTAAACTATAATAACATACCTATCTGGTGGGAAATTGATAATGCTTTGTAGGAGAAAAGGTACTTCATACATTGCTAGTAGAATGGACAGATCTCTTCAGAAAGCAGCTGGGCACTAACTACCAATATAAAAATGCACACTCAAGTCCTAGCCATTGTATTTCAAGAAATTTACTCTCCCACTACAGTTGCATATTTGCAAATTGAAGTATTTATTAGGATGTTTATTGTGGCATTGTTAAGTGTAGTAGAAGATTGGAAATAATCTCAATGACTAACTGGGTACTAGTTAGGACATACAATGAGATTTTAACATCATTGAAAAGCACAGCATCTCCAACATATATTAAAATAAATTACGGTAGATGGCATACTACCTTTGCATTAAGAATGTATACAGAATAGGGCGCCTGGGTGGCTCAGTCAGTTAAGTGTCTGCCTTTGGCTCAGGTCATGATCCCAGGGTCTTGGGAGGGGAGTCCCACAGTCAGGCTCCTGGCTCAGCAGGAAGTCCGCTTCGCCCTCTGCCCCTCCCCCCGCTTGTGCCACGCCTGTGCTCACTCTCAAGTAAATAAAATCTTAAAAAAAAGAATGTATACAGAATAAATGTACATGATGACGCGTGCATAAAACATCTTTGAAAATATAGTCAAAAACTTTTAGTGGGGAAAAGAGGGACTAAGACCTAGAGAAGGAGACAGTTAACTGTAAACCTTATGAATTCCTCGATTCTTTCAATGATGTGCTTGTGTAATTTTAAGAATTTAAAAAATTAGTATTTCAAGTTAAATGTTTTAGCTTAGCTCTCAGTTAAGAAAACATGGAAGGGTAAAAGGGTTGAAAATAATTTGGATTTTATAAATAGAGATATTTCTTTGAGCCCTAATACGATTTTTGAACTGAAGGTTTTTTTTTCAATTCTGGTTGAAAAAGAAACAGCGTTTTAAGTATTCATCTGAACACACATGAAATTGCTCTGCATTATTTTAACTCAGTAATCTGTGAAAAATTATCAGTGGCACACAGTGACATCTCCAGCATCACGTCTAAGTCCCCAGATACAACACAGGGCTCCTGGCCCAGGTCCCTGGTTGGGCTCGGGCGGAACAAAGGATTATGCTACCATTCACTGACCGCCTAATATGACCTGATATGTGTCGGGAGGTTTATCTTTATGGTCTCTAACCCTCACCATTACTCTGACGTTTTCTGCATTTTACCAATGACAGAATGACGCTCGGAGACATTGAAGCCTGTCCAGCGCCGTTCAGACGTTGTTGATGCAGAATGCAAACCAGATCTGGCTCAGGGAAGCCGGCGCTCTTCCCACCACTCTAGGTCTCGGATTATTAGATTCCAATACACATCGTTTTATTTCCAGAATCCCCAATTCATGCTCACTAAGTAAACAGTTCCTCTCAGGACATTCTTCTCCTGTGCCAACCTACGTCCTCACAGACATTCTGGAAAATAGGCACTCATCTCTGGGTCAGTAAAAATAAACAAAATACTAACCCCAAGTAGCAGGTTCTCTGATTAGCTCATCTATCTCTCTTAACATGAAATACACACACACAGGCACACACACACACACACACACACACACACACACACACACACACACACACACACACACACAATTCACCTATCTTAAACTCCATTTTACATACAAAGCCAAAGCACAGGGCTCTAGATTGTAAAATTGGTTACCTAACCTTCATATTGTCTGTGCTCATACCCCCACCAATTCAAATCCCTTCCTTCTGCTCAAGTGACTACTGCCCTTCCTTTCATCAAAACTCACTCTCATACCCTTCATTAACAATCAAGTAAAAATAATCCATAGTAACATATATCAGAGTTTTTTCTATTTGAGATCCATAGGATTTCAATAGTATGATACGATAAGTGGTTTGGTTAATGTAGGGCTGAACAAAATATAATGCTTCCCAGAGTCTTTAAATTGCTAACGTGCATGCAAAGAGGAGTCCATACCCAGAAGCAGATTCCAAGCTTAATAGATTAGGTATTCCAAAGAGAACCATTCTAAGAAAGAATTAGAATTGAGTCTACTCTAAACTCTTGATCTTCAAAGTGAGATGCTAAGAACACATTCTGACTTCAGAATATACTTTGGAAATTATTTGCCTATAGCATCTGCTAGGGTACATTTGCAAATATAAGTATCTTAAGACAAATGAGAAACTTGAGGCATGAGTCTAAAATATTAGGTAGGAAAACATTCGAGGAAATTAGGTCTTCCCTACATCCTTGAAATAGCTGAGTAAGCAACGGCACTTAAAAGACTGGCATACTTTTTCTCTTTTTTTGGTTCAGGTTTTCCTCAATTCACTCTGTGTTTACTCAGTATAATTACCTATGCTTCCTACACCCAAGCAAGAAAAAACAAATCAAACACTAAACTCTTAAAAAAAAAAAAAAAGAAAAAGTTAAAATTATAGTAAGATACATTCGAACTAAGTTTCAAAGGTAAATAATTCAAGCTACAAGTTAAGTAAAAATCAGAAAAATAAATTCTATAAAAATATTCTAATGTACTTCTAAACATTGAGGCATAACCCTGAATATCTTAAACAAGTAAGCTGGTAAGGTACATAAATTAATTAGAGAAAAGCCTTAATGACATCAGAGCAGTGCTTCTCCAGTTAATGTGCATAAGCATCAATCAAGATAAGGGAAGTCCTGGAAAATGCTGATTCACTAAGTCTGAGGCCTAAGATTTTGCATTTCTTACATTTCTTTGCATTTCTCTTCTGGCTGATGCCAATGGGCTATCTGCAGACCCATCGGAATAGCAAGGGCTTAGAGTATATTATTAATTGTACCTCTTGCGCAGAATGGTTATCTCATGAAAGCTTATTGATGAGAATACACTGTCTGTTGATTATGAATAGGCTGTGCTCAACAAAACCAAAAAATGCACACCAAGAATTAACACAGGATTCTTTTGCCCCAAAAGTAGACCTAGTATTTTAGGAAAATACTTGAAGCCCAAAAAAGCAGCATTTTTGCTTTACATCCTGAACTCATTTTTAATCCGCTTGTCAGCGAGAGACTGAGTATCCTCAGAGGGCTTCTGTTAATTAAGAACTGTGGACTGTTGAGTGACATCCCCTCTGCTCTTAGCCACCTGTTAGGGCCACCAGCCAAGAACTGAAGTTACAGGAAAGGTGCCAAGCAGCAAGAAACGACTTCAGGTAATGCTAGATTTGATAATGTGAATACCCTTCCCGTGGGTTATCAAAAGACACTTTCATTATCATAGCAAATATATTCAATTCTATCCTCTCAGTTGGACTTTCTTTTCCTCCTTCTTTCTCCTAAATTATCACCAGTGGAGGGTGACTATAGCAATTTTTCAAGTAGATTGCATAATGTTTTCAAGTTGCTAACTTGCTCCCTCATCTCCTATTTGAATCTATTCTTTATTCTCTTGATGAACACACTTGATTTTAGAAGTGGGTTGCCCTAAAGCTAGGTTATCCATGTCTCGGAAAGTGCTTGCTCAAGACTATTGATTTCTGAAGTTGTTGGGCTGTAGCCAGCAGCATACATTTTTAACACCATTGTGATTTCAGTGACTTACAATGTCATGTTATCAGAACCCTTTACCCGTATTTGCAGAATTTGTACCTGAATGACACTGATTAAGCAGCTGGTCCATTGAGCTCTTCTACATGAAAGCAGCCACTTCCTCTCTTGCCGCCAAGGGAATGGCAGCCTCCATGTCACACTTCGCTATTTCGTGGTCGCTTCTCCGCCATTTTCATTTTAAATTATGCAGTGGGATGTAGCTCAATCCCTCAATCCTTTTACCACAAACTCTGAGATCTTACTCCCTTGCTGTTCCTCCTTTGTCGGTAGGATTGCAGTAACAGCGCCATCACCTGGCTCCAGTGACTTTTGGTTATTCTGATGTTTTTGTTATAATGGGATTTGCTCTGACAAGATTTAACCTGGAGGGACACCAAGAGTGGTGGCCCCAGTGTCCATGTGAGCCTTGGCGAATAACACCAGTTGTATAGTACTTGATCTCTAATCCTCTTGGTTCCACTAAGTGAATTTGCTGAGAAGCTAACCTTTAATCTTCAAAAGGAAGAATGTTTACTTGTCCGAGACACTGGACTAGATTTACAGAATTGCACCAATTACTTCTGCCTTTACAGCATGAACAATTTGACAACATTAATTGACGCAAATTTTGCTGCACCCCTTTTATTCCATAGACGAATAGAGTTTTTTTAAAAAAAAAACCCTCAGGATTCTGAAAATAAGAGATCTGTAACTTCCAAAGTGGAGACAGTTCTAGACATGAAAGAGCACAATTACGAAAAGACAGCTTATCTCGCTTAACTTTTTAAAATTGTTTTTCCATGTACTATCATTTTTAAGCAGCTTTTCCATTTCTTATTTCATGATACCGCTTTTCACTAACAGGGCCAGAATAATGTCTTTCTTACAATCAAGAAAAGATACTAAGGAACAATTCTATTGCATTCTTTTAAGACTTGGTAAATAATAAGTACAAAGAACAGATATGAGAATCGATCTATTAATTCCTAGGTTGTGTATGTTCCTTGCTTTGATTTACCCTTCCTTCTTTATGCTAGAAAACTTCTCCGGGACACCAAGTAGTAGCATTAAGAGCAATAATGTTCATATCCATGGTGTGTATTGAGTGCTTACTATATGCTAGGCATTTTATGTACTTTAATATTTACAGTATCTCTATGAGTACAAATACTGTTGCTGTTTTACAAATGAGAAAACTAAAGTGTAGAGGTTAGGTTGCTTCCAGAAAGTACTTGACACAGTCAGGCTTTGAATTCAGTCTACCTGAGCCTGACACCAGGCTCTTACCCACAACGATTTCTGTCCATCTGGTCACTGCCTCTGGTTAGAGAACGACAATAGAGAGCTCATTTGCATGTGTTACTCAGTTGCCTTCTCCTGATCCTGGCCCTTGCCCAAGTGTGTCTTCTTGGATTTGATTATTTAATGAGAATCCAAGTCCAGACACTCGGTGTTTCCTGACTAACGCAGGTGCGTCCCTTCATTGCCAGAGCCCAGAATCAAGGCTGAAGATGCTGGACCAGATCCAGACTTTAATCCTCTGTATCATAGAGTTCTGCTCGAGTTCTGCTCGCAGACAGGCTCAAAAAGGTGTAGGATGCCTGACAGAATATTAATGCTCTTCAGATTTTAAACTACAGTCATTATTTATAGAAAACTGATTGTAAATCAACACATATTTTTACTAATTTGTCAAAATATGTTTATAAATCTGTAATATTCCTCTCAAGATTTGTTTGCTGGAAACCATACATTTCATTTTAGCTGTGTCACCTCCCCTGTCTGACTCCAATTCTACCAGCCCCTGCTGCCCACGAAACTCCAGGGAAATGAAGAGGTGCACTGGGTCATCTTTACAGCTTTTTCCAGCACGGATCTCATATTCCATCTCTTTCCACATGGAGCAGGTTTCATCACCCAGGAAGATGGGAAGGTGGGCTGTTCCAAACAGGTGGCAGTTCCCACAGAAGCTATAGGGAAAGGATGAGAAAAACAAATTCCTCCCCATTTTGTCACAGAGCTTGGGATGTCCACTGTTGTGGTCACTCGCCCTCAAGCTTAAAATTAGGAGTTCGAGCTTCCATTAGTGTCTTTCTCCCCTTCTCACAAAGTACAATTGATTCTCCGACCCCCTCATCTGACTATTTTTTTCACCATCTGTTGACTTGTGATTCTGGTTCTCTTCTGTTTCTTCCACACACAGTTAATCAGCAGCAAACAGACCTTAGAGAATTTATAAGGAACTAAATAATAAACATTATAAATAAATGACTTTGCAAATAAAGAAACGAATTTAAAAAGCAAGTGAGGGTCAAAATGCACAAACAGTGGAAATGTACCTGAAAATGATGACTGCACATTTCGAAAACTGGCAGGAAGAGAGCACTGATACACGACAGGAAGACTAATGCATCCATTCAACACCTATTGAGTGACCACCTACAAGGCAGTGTTCTGTGAGCACAGTGGGATGTGAGATGATGAATAGGATATGGAGCCCACCTTCAAAATTCTTGCAGTCTGGTGGTAAAAATAAGGTGCATGCATAATGGAAGTAATATGAGACAGAAAGCAATAAACATCACAAGCTTCCCTCCCTAGGCTTAGCTATTCCTCTTTGTATAAGCACCTTCACTGGAAACACAGGTTCATAAACATAGCATGAGCATACATTTGGGTTTGCCGGGATAGACCCAGGTCATGCCTGTCGTCAAAGCATAATTATTCATTTTCCCTTTCACTCTCAAAAATGACCCAGATTGGGCAATTAATGTCACCTTAATTTTAGTACAAGCCATTTTATTGCATTTTTTGGTTTATGTATCTATTTCTCCACTAACACGCAATTTCCTAGAGGGAAGAGACCATGTTTTCAATTTTTAAAAAAATCCTTTGCCTCTAGCACATGCCTGCCACGTATAGACAATTAATTTAAAATACTGAAAGGAAGGGGTGCCTGGGTGGCTCAGTCAGTTAAGCATCTGACTTCAGCTCAGGTCATGATCTCAAGGCCCTGGGACAGAGTCCCATG
Organism: Ursus maritimus; assembly: GCF_017311325.1. Classification (NCBI taxonomy): domain Eukaryota; kingdom Metazoa; phylum Chordata; class Mammalia; order Carnivora; family Ursidae; genus Ursus; species Ursus maritimus. The sequence continues at coordinate 29,535,663 of NW_024425452.1, forward strand.
TCAGGCTCTGTGCTCAGCAGGGAATCTGCTTGTCCCTCTCTCTCTCCCTCTCCCAATGTTCATGTTCTCTCTCTCTCTTAAATAAATTAAATCTTTTTTAAAAAAATAAATAAAAAACTGAAAGAAGTACTAATTCTATATTTGGGGAAGAGACAAGTTTACATTTATTTAAGGTAAAGGGGGACTTTGAATGGAGAAAGTGGTATCTAAAATGGACCTTGGGGGCGCCTGGGTGGCTCAGTCAGTTAAGCATCTGCCTTCAGCTTGGGTCATGATCCCAGGGTCCTGGGATCAAGTCCCACATTGGGTTCCCTGCTTAGCGGGGAGCCTGCTTCTCCCTCTCCAGCTCCCACTGCTTTTGCTCCCTCTCTTGCTCTCTCTCTCTCTGTCAAATAAATACAACCTTTTATAAAATAAAATAAAATAAAATAAAATAAAATAAAATGGACTTTGAAGGAAGGGTAAGACATACTTCCAAAGAGATGAGGAAAATAGTACTCTACGTGAAGGGAATGCCAGTGACGTCACGGCAAAAGCTAGAAATTTAGACAGTGAGAACAAATTAAACTACCGTTAAAAAACCTAAAAATGCATTGTTGCTTCCAGTGTCATAGAGAGGCAATAAGGTCTATCCTGTATGAGACAAACTCTGAATTATTCTGATATGATCATCAGGATCCCACAAATTTCCTTGCTACTTACCAAGATAAAGACACATATTTGTAATTGGAACCCCAGTTTTTCATTTAATTTTTAAAACTGCTGCTAGAGTAATAGAAAGAGTAGAGCAATACAAAGTATATGTGAAGAGTCAATGTTCTATTGAGACCAGTTTCAAGACAAGTTTGACACTTACTCTCTGTGACCTTCGGCAGGTGCGGAACCTGTGGAATCCCCAGTGTTATCATCTGTAACGCAGGAAGAAACACTGCATTTGGTTACTGTGAATAGCGACAGAAAGCAAGGGCTGATACAAAGTGAGCAATCAACTAACGTAGCTATTATCAGCAGTTCAGCAATAAACAAACACAATTTGTGTTCACTGTGTATAGATCATGATTAAAGAACCAATTCCAGATCATTTCTGTAGCAGAAAGAGTAGATGAATGTGTTGACTGCATGTCAGGATAGACTTGTATTCTAACAGGAATTTTTCCTCTAGATTGCTTCACTGATTGTAGCCCTTGCAAATTTTATTTCATTTTACTTTTAGTTTGCAATGTTTAATGCATGAGAATGTTATTTTTACTGTGTTTTTAAATAAGAAGCTCTCGGGTGGTATTATCTTGCTTTGTTTTGTATAATCAAATACATCTAACCGTGAATTTTCTATAGAATTACATTATATAACATATGCGTGTATTTACCTACTGTGTTTATTCCCTGCTCAAAATTAACATACCATGCTGAGAACTGTTCAAATGATTTTTTTTAAAGATTTTATTTATTTATTCGACAGACATAGAGACAGCCAGCGAGAAAGGGAACACAAGCAGGGGGAGTGGGAGAGGAAGAAGCAGGCTCATAGCGGAGGAGCCTGACGTGGGGCTCAATCCCAGAATGCCGGGATCACGCCCTGAGCCGAAGGCAGACGCTTAACCGCTGTGCCACCCAGGTGCCCCGTTCAAATGATTTTATTTTTTATGTTATAAGAAATAAAACATTATCCTGAATAATAAAGTATAACTATTATACCCATGATGTTTTTATATTTCAAAAAAACCTTAATGTTCTTCAGTTATCACAAAGACTGAGTCCCAAGACAAAGAAAAAAATTGTTCTGCAAGTTCCAGTTGACTTTTCCCTCCTTTAATTGGCATTTGCTAACACTGTCCTTTCAATCCCAAATGTGCATTCATGTCCTATGACTTCCTGTTTCAAACAAATTAGTACACTAGGCTTTACAATCCATATATTCGACATTTACTCCATTCCGTATGTATTTCTACCAATCATCTCATATAATCATACCAATACGTCATGTATATTTAAATACATATCATGCAACTATACATTTTATACATGACTTCCAGTCCTCACTACAGAAGGTAGCCTGGCCCATTCCCATGCCAGAAGAAGGAAGAAAATGACATTACGGTAACCAATTATTCAGGAGAAATCTTGAGTTTTTGCATCAGCTGCTCCTGCTCTTACCTCCTTTGATGAAGTTAGCATTTGAATTTAGTTTCCAACTTTTGACTTGCATTTCTTTCTCAAAGACGAGCATGAACACACCTGCATTACTTTTCCTGTATTCTGCTCTATGGAACAGGAAACCTTGATCTTGTTAGTCCCTTTGGACCATTCTCTGAACTACGCTAACCATATAGCTGGTGTCTTGGCTACAATTACTCAGACTATTTTTTGAGGGAGTAGGGATACATGGTAATTCATTTTATCAAAGAGAGAAAGGGGCATGCAGGAATTAATCATATAACATAATATATAATATAATATAATATAATATAATATAATATAATATAATATAATATAATATAATATAGCATTAGGAAAATGAATAGGATTTCTTCATCAATCTGCCCAGAGATAAGAAAAATTCTGGCCCAAACACTCTCAAAGAATTGAATTAAGGTCCTGGCCTCAGATATGATCCATAAAAGAAATAACTGTTAAGATGGACTTCATTAAAATTAAAAACTTCACAGTCTATGTGGCCATACAAGCTATGTCCTGATGTATTCCTGTGGGACTCCCTTATTGCTCACTGGTCTCCACGCTGTAGGAACAATTTAGGTGCAGCACTTGGACAGGAATTTCCTCCACTACTTCCAATAGTGCTCCAGCAAACTCTCCCACTGTAAATATTAAAGATTTTATTTATTTATTTTAGAGAGAGAGTGCAGGGGGAGGGAGAGAGGGAGAGGGAGAGAGAATCTCAAGCAGACTCCATGCTGAGTGTAGAGCCTGATGTGGGACTCGATCTCACGACCCTGAGGTCATGATCTGAAACGAAATCAGGAGTCGGATGCTTAACTGACTGAGTCACCCAGGCACCCGTCCCACTGTAAATTTCAAATATCAAGACTAATTCTGAATTCTTCAAGTCCTACATCTTGTCCTGTATCACACCAGTATGGAGCTAGGCTCATGGGAGCTTTGTTTCAGAGATTTGGAATATACACTACATACTACCAATATCTGAAACTGTAAATTTCTCAAATTTCCCAAAAGGTTTTTCAAAGAAAACAGGATGTTAATAAAGAAGAGAAAATAGAAAATTAAAATACAGATAAAAGGAGAAAGAGAAGGGGGTGTGAGGAAAGAGAAGAAAAAGAAGGCGGAAGAAGAGGAGGAATGGGGAGCAGAAAGGAGAGCTGCCAAATAAGTCAATGTGTCTGAGGAACAACATTTAAAATGTTTCTTTACTAAGAAAATCTTAGTCTTCCACTACATACACTACATAATTTCTTTACTTATTTAATCATGGAAACTTTTATTTTCCTTTCAGTGGATCATATTACTTTGAATATTCTGCAGAAAATGAATTACTGATCAAGTTTAATCTCTTTCAGTTTAAAATTAAGGAAACTGAGGCAGCAGTGCTTAACCAACTCTCCCAACCTTCAGTTGATTTGTCACAGAACCAGAACTGCAGTCCTATATTCTCTACAAAGTCACAGTTAACACTGGAAAATCAAATCGGATAAATTGTTAAAACCTATCCCTCGTTGATACTAAGAAGCACTTGTCTATCACAGTCCTGTGAATCAATACATTAACAACATGACCTTATTCCATGTTATCTTGGCAAGAACATACTTTGCCTACTTTCCTGTTTGCATCCACATATACTGAATGTGCCATGTGGCTTTAGAGCCTGTGGGTCATCATACTCAGGACTGATGTACACGGACTGGGCCCGTCCCATTTTTGCAATTGTCTTCCAACATCCAATGTTTAGCTCTTGATGGATCTGTTGTAGTTCTCTTCTCAATTAAATATCTCTGATATTTAGATTGTCACTGAAATGGAAATATCACTGATTGGATACTGTTGTGTACACTCTGGGTGTAGGTCTGCAGACTAAGTAGATTTGAGGTTTGTTTAAATGATGGGTCACAGTTGTGCCATGTAAGTTTTTAGTCTTCTCCACAGACACTCAACTAGCTTCAAACAACACTCTCTAACAGACAACTTCTGCACTCTTGAAGCATAAAGGAACGACACACAAAATTATGAGGCCATTTATTGATTCTTGAACTATTAGAATTAGAATGGTCTTGGAATCATTTAGTTGAATGTCTCATTGACTGCAGGAATCACCCTAGCAGCCTGATAAGCCATCCATCCTCAAATAAAAATACCCAGTGATAGGGACTTAGACATTATAAACTTGTTCCATTATTAGAAAGTTATGATAGAATTTTCATTCTCATTTTGGGTTGAATGTATAGTCCTTTAGTCCCTCCTCTCTTTTCTGGAGCAAAAAAGAAAAAAAAAATCTCTTCCTAATTCTTCTAACTGACAGGTATTGAGCTTAGAAAAGTTAAATATCAAAACCCTGGTAAAGCATTAAGGGGATGATACTTAATCCCAATTACTATATCTGAGGTGGTTTTGTTTAAGTGAAAGATAAAAAGCATAAAGAGGAGGGTTTCAAGTAATAGAAGAAGTGATCTCAGTTTCTTTAAAAGTCTTAAACATGGGGTGCAAGACCTTCGAAGATCTATGACACAGGCCAGTGAAAACATCTGTGGCATACAATGATTTTTTTTTTCTCTGCTCCTGCTTTTAACTTTTGCCTTCACTAAAATAAAATCCTATAATACAATTAGGTCCCTCCTTCCCTCTTCCACATCTAAAGGTCTTGTATTGTGAAAGAAGAATCTAAAAGAGACATAGAGAGAAGCGCATGATGGTGGCATGACTCTGTCTGGATGGCTGCAAGGGTAATATCAGAAGATTTAGAAGATGGCCAGGTAATTATCTACCTAATATAACACCTGTGTCTCTGAGCTATATGGCCATTTGTAGACAGCCTCATATTTTGCTTAACTTTTTGCCAAGTCATTCATCTTACTTAGGTTAAAAGATTAAGAGTATATGTTTTGTGGAGTCCAAGATTGTGTTTTGAAATCCATCTACATTGCTAATCTAGTCAGTGGACTATCCCTGGATTTTGTGTATAATATTCATTTTATGCAATTTCCAAGTTCTCTTGCTGCTATATTCCTTATGTGTGTTTCCATGTGTATTTTAGCGAAAATTTGGAAGAACATGCTTGTCTAGTCTGGCACCACACTAACCCAGAAATTCCCCATCACCCACCCACACGCCTTTCTAAGTGCGCACACACTCACACAAACACAGGCTCCATCTGTTTAAAAAGTTATCATAATTCTTGCCAGGAATTTACAGAAATTTTAGAAACATAACAACATAGAATGTCAGTCCTGGAAGAAACTCTAGAAATCGTTTAGAGTAATTACTTCATTTCAGAATTAATGCCAAGAGAGGTTAAGTGACTTATACGATGTCATTTTCTTAAATTCACTTGGTTGCTTGCAACCACGTCTCATCTCTTATATTTTTCATGATTTTTCAAAACTTTCCAATACTAGCACCAAGACTATATCCCAAAATTCTTTTAAAGTCCCAGGATTTAATTCTTTTAAAGTCCATGTTCTTTAAAAACTTCTTAATTTTACTGGATCTTCCATTTCCTCCTGTAGGTAATGTATGTAAGATTACCGCTTACTAGCAGCAGTGATAAAATATGAGTATTAATGTCACTTAATATTCACTGCCTGACCCCGGAACCTCCTATTCCTCCATTGTTGTTATTCCTTGTCTGTGTAATCTATTAAAGCCGGTTATGTTGTTACACATGTATGTGCTGTGACCGTCTTGACACCATTCTTATACATTCATGTCGTCTTGAATGGTCACACTAAGGCAGCATTCCCCAAAGCGGACCACTGATCTGTAAAAATTATCTGAGAATAAGATCTCCAAAGTCAAATAAATATGAGGATTACCTCATACTATATACTGCTCCGAGAAAGTTACACTGTGTATTAGCATATGAAAGGATCCATTAAGTCCTGTCCTAAAATGCCCAGGCATGAAAATAAATATACTTCCAAATTTCATGAATACTGCTATAGGAAATACTATAGCAAATATCCTGCCCACATTTCGTGTCGATTTTCTTTATATATGAATTTATTAGAGAATTGACTTTTTAAGCTTACCTGTTTCCCCTAATACCTGGACTTCTTAAGTTTTGGAAGTTAGTTTACAAAATTTTGAATCCTTATTTAGTTATATTTTCCCTTTAAAATATCTAACACTACAATTGCATACATGTCTTCTCAATTTTATGAAATATACTTCATGATAACCTAGGGATTATGTCTGACTCTATACAGAATAAATTGCTCTTACCAGTCAATGTTAAATTTTAAAAAATGTTTAAATACTATGGAGCCGCCCCCCCCCCCATACTGAATTCAGGCAGAATGATGTCACTCTTTTTCTTTTTTTTTTTTAGGAGAGAGAGAGAGCGCAAGTGCATGCGGCACACGCAAGCCCCCGGGGGAGGGACAGAAAGAGAGGGAGAGAAAGAATCTTAAACTGACTCTAATCCCAGGCCGGAGCAGATGTGGGGCTCAATCTCACACCCTAAAATCATGACCTGAGGTGAAATCAAGAGTTGGACACTTACCCAACTAAGCCGCCCTGGTGCCCTGATTGTTATGTTTTTAAAAAGCGTTCCAACTACTAAGTTAAGATAAACTTTTATATGGCAAAAAAACAGATGTGGTCCCAAACAAAATTCATACGATTAATTGTTCTTATGGCAAAGCATTGTACAATAGGATACGAGAACTACAAAAACATATTAAACCTGTTCCCAGTTCTCCACATCCTTTTTGTCTATTTGAAAAGATGCTGACTAAACATATATTATTGAACAGGAATACAGGATTTAACAATTCCATAAAAATAAATGGAAGAAATGCTATAGTCTATCCTATAATTGTTAAATGAATTAAACAATGGAAATTATTATAAAATTGCCTTTAAATACCTAATAAAAATAACATAGAAGGTGACAAATGTTTAATTTTTAATACACAAGACAAAGTCACTGGAATGTCATCAATCTGTTAGCAGTGCCTATATTCAGAGAAGTGTTGTTAGTATTGCAATATTTATAAAGATAAGTCTATTTCATTCTAACTGGAATTTCCAGTCGGTCTCAGGAATCTCTGGAAGATTGTTTTCCAGTGGTGTCGTTCTGAATGGTTTATTTAAAATATTGGCACTAACTAAATGGAACCTCCACTTTTTATTTTTTCCCTCTAAAGCTCTCAAGAATATAAGTAAATTAGAAACGACCTCAGAAATTTAGAACTATAAAATAGAGAAAAGGTGTGGTACTATGACAGCGGTAACTTTAAGTTGCACAAAATGATGATTTGAGATTTTTACTTATCAATTAATTTTTTGATACAATTGTTATTCTGGCAACATTCATTGGATCCCAAAGGACCCAGGGGCTGAACTATGATAGGCAAATCACTAAACCTCTTTACCCCCAGTTTCCTCATGTATAAAATGAATATAATAGCAGTAATTAATTTCTAAAAATGTGATGACGGTTAAATGAGATAATTGAAGTAAAGTGCTCAGCAAGCTCCTTATCAAAGGGTAACTATTAGGATTGTTTTAATGCGGCCAAAAAAAAAAAAAATGCTGTACACATAGTATCTCTCTGTTTCAGCAGTGAGTTTGACAAACTCTCTTACGATTCCCTGTGGACAAAATAAATGTGAGCTGAATGACAGAACAATTTATGTGGATCATGCTGGTTGAGCAATTACAGCCCAAAAGTATTGATTAATGGATCTTTATCACTGTGAAAGAGGTAAACTGCAGGGTTCTGCCCCTGGCCCTTTCCTGTTCAACAGTATCATCAACGAAAATGGAGAAAAGCATAGGTGAATTTACCTAACTTATATATTACCCGAAGTTGAGAGAAACAGGTAACACATAAAATAGCAAAATATATATTTTCATATAATCTCAATAACAGATGGTAAATAAATGCTAAATATGATAGAAGGAAATGAACCAAAAGTCATAAAATTATTTACATTTAAAATATGTATTATACACATACATCAAGGAGTAGAACCTGATAGGAAAAAAGCTCTTATGAAAGAGACCAAAAATGTTTCTTTTTTAGTTTGCAATTTGTATTATTTAGCATAAAGTTACCTACTGTAACAAACTGAACCAAAAACGTGTAATGATTCAAACATAATCCAAAATAGATATTCCTGATCAGTAACTAGGTAACTCTGTGGTAAGTCTTGAATCAGGGACTATTTTTAAAACACTTGATCTAAAATAATTAGTACAATTTTATAGACAGTCTTTTCCATTGGCATATGCAAGCAAGACACAATGTCATATCTAAAGTCAAAATCATATAATATGTCAAATCAATGGTTCCTAAACCGGACAACACATTGGAATCACATCAAGAGCTATCTAAGAAAATGCTTCTGGATAGCAATGAGGATAACATCATCAAATATTAGAGGCCAGCTAGGTGTGTTTAAGTATTACAAGCAAGGTAGATGCAATTATCTTAATGAGCAGCAAGACTGGAGTAGCAGCGGAGGTGCAGACCCACTCAAAGCTATGGTAGATGGTATACAGAGCACCGTGTTCCGGGGTAAAGCAAACAAGCAATCAACCAGAAAATTCTTAATCTATACAATGAATGGAAATCAAGAATAAACAATTGGAAGTCTGAGAGTAGCTGCTCCAATGAGATGTCATGTTCCTTGCCCAGTTTCTAGACTCAGGCTAGTTTTTAGACCTGGAAGCCACTAACTAAAGGAGAGTACAAGTCCTCAGGATAAAGGACCCTAGACCACAAGAGAAATTTTACATGATAACTCTTCCAGTCCTTCCACGAATGATACTATAGACATTTCCTTGGTTGAACATATGCTGTAGAATGGAGAATGCCCAGACATTTCAAAAACTATTGGAGATATGGTCCAAGTTGACCAAAAGATCTGAAATGCCACTATGGCCCTTTGTTAGAGTAGTGGAAGAGGGGGCAGACAGGGTTTATATGGAAATCATGTGAATTCCTGGTACTGACCCAGCCCTCGGTGGGTCTTTTAGGTCCACAGACCTACTTGGTAGTTATTTTTGTAATTTCCAAATATATGTTTGCAATGAAAACACTTAATCATTGGCAAAATTCCCACATTGGGTTCTTACTCTGAACAGGTAGAGTTAGCAGGAAAGTCAAGTGGAAACCACTGAAAGCTCACCCCTTGGCCAAGGTACTAAATCAAACACAATATTATATCTCAGAAGAAATGGCAGAAATTAACGCCATTCTTAAACACTTAAGGGATACTGGGATGGTGTGCCCTATAGTCATCACATCTAATTCACCATTCTTTGCCTCTACAATACCCAGATGGATCCCAGAGGGTGAGAGCCAGCCAGCTACTGCAAACTCAAACAAACTGTAACCTCAACTACAGCTGTTGTACACATGTGGTATCTGTGTTAAAGCAGATTGACACAGTCTTAGGAGTATAACATGAGGCATTTGTTTTTCTATATGCTTTATTTTCCAAAGTTACCAGGAAAGAAAACCAGAGTTCCCAAAAAACAACAGTATACATTCGAAGTCTTGTCCCAAAGCTATGTTAATGCTCCTATCCTCTGTCATTAAATAGTCCAAAGTTCCCTAGACCATCTATCTTGGACCTTCTCCAGAACATCACACTGACATCATTTTAATCAGAAAAGAAGAAGAAGAAATGAGGTATCCTGGAGGCCTTGGTAACATAAATGCACTCCACAGGGTAAATGATAAATTCTACAAAGATTCAGATGCCAGTCACATCAATGAATATTTAATGGCCCATCATCAGGGGCATACCATAACCGCCCTTCTCAAAGTAAAGTTCAAATTATCTCATTTGGTATCTTCCACCACCAGAAGACCTGGTAGGCCTCTTCACATAGTGAAAGCAGCATAATTGACACTTGGGGATATGGCTCTAACACATTTACCAAGTGACATGGAAGGCTGCTCACTTTTAATGGGGCCCAAAGCAAGGAGATACTCTGCAATAGGTCCAAACTGTAATGTGAGCAAACTTTTCTGATGAGCCATATGAATGAGAAGACCCTATGGTCTTATAAACGCTAGAAGTGAAAAATTTTGCAAAGAATTTATGGAAATAAATGGCAGAATCACAACTAAGGCCCCAAGGGTTCTTGAGCAAGACCATGCCGTCTTCAACAGAAATTATACACCACTGAATAAACCATTACTGCTATACTATCGGATCCTGGTAGACAGATCAAGCAGCCAGAACTGTATTCATTGAATTTTTTCAGGCCTATCGAGTCATATGGTTGGGCAGGGCAGTAGTAACCCATCATAAAATGGAAATGGTACAAAAGAAAATAGGCATACTGGGACCAGAGAGCACAAGTAAACTGCAGTAACCCCTGTGTCATCTATTGTTTCCATGGCTTCTCTCCCTCAGTTCACAACTGATGGAGAAGGGAAAAGGGCAAGGTTGGCTCACAAATGATTCTGTAGGCCAAAAATTAAGTACTGCCAAAAATTAAGTACTGCCACACTATAGTCCTATTCAGTTGTGTCCCCGAAAGACAGGAGTGGGGGCAATTCTCCCAAAGGGCAATGCTTTGGGCAGTGCATCTGGTCATCAATTTTGTGTATAGAAAAGTGGCCTGAGATAAGAATATATATATATATATGGATTTATGGACAATAGAGAATAGCTTGGCTTTTTAGTCAGAGGCCTGGAAGAAAAAAAAAAATTCAAAGACTGGAGACAAGAAGCACGTGAATAAGCAATGAGAGTGAGCAAGGTGTGAAGATCTTTGTGTCATAGGTAATTCCCTCTAGAGAACATCTGCCACCAGAGAAACCACTAAATAACCAAGTGGACATAATGATTCAAACATCTGATGTTAGTTAACCTCTGGCATCATCCACTCTAACACTTATGAATGAATATCAATGGAATAATCATGAGAGTAGGGTTGGAGGATATATACTTGGACCCCAAAACATGAACTTCCACTCACCAAGAAGTATATAAATGCTGCCACTGCTAAATGTCCAATCTGTCATCTGGAGAGACCAACACAGAATTCCCAAAATGGCACCATCTCTCTAGTAGTCAATAGCCCCTCGATGTCCATTTGATTACACTGGATGTCTTCCGCTTTGGAAGAGAGAGTGATTCATTACCATATAGTCACTGAGGCAGCTCCACTGTCTCAGGGCTTAGAGAGTGTTTGATCTGATATTCTATCCCATCTAACACTGACAAAGTAATCACTTTACAGAAGAAAAGGTCCACAGTGGGCATACGAATATGAGGTCAACTTGTCCCATAACTTGCCACATCACCTGACAGTAATGCAATGGCCTTTCAAAGGCACAGCTGAGGGTCCAGCTTGAAGATACCATGCAAACATAACGAAATACCCTCCAAGATACAGCATGTATCCTGAATCAACAACTGTTTTGGTTTTGGTTTGGTTTGGTTCTTTTTTTACCATTAGGTATAACACAAAGGTCCAGGATCCAAGAGGTGGAGGCTGGAGGGACCCTGCTTAGCCTCGCTCTCTGCGGCCTACTTAAAAAATTTGGACTCCGATCCTCACAACTCTATGTTCTACAGCCATGAAGGACCTGACTCACCAAAGGGAACATTTCTACCATGGGCAGCCAGAGTCCAGCAGTCAAGGGGGCAACATACAAGGAATGGTAACATCCTGACATAGAAAATTGACCCCAATCATGAGGAGGTTGTAGAGCTATTATTATATAATGGGGACAGGGAAAACTATGTTTGACATTAAGATGATTCATTGGACATCTCTTGGTACCCCTTTCCTACCTTTGATGGTATATTGATAATTGTATAAAAAAGTTCATTACTGAAAAAAAAATTTTTATTAACAACACAGTTACATCAGTATGAATCTTGCTCACTTCTTGGATATTTTTATAAGCCAAACTCTGCCCTTCCTTGGCCATAGACCACAGTTGATCCCATCTGGGGACTTCAGTCATGCCACTGTTGCCTCTGTTTGTGTTTATGATAGATAGAGTGAAAAATGGGCAGGTCTGGGCTTCATCAGAGGGAGTCATCTTTGCACTATACAATTCTGGTAGAACAAGGATCCCAGAGTGAAAGTGAAGCAGAGGTTTCTCCTCCCACTGAACAACTTTTCTCTTTCATTTTTTTAAAAGACTCATTTATTTATTTTGAGACAGAGAAGGAGAGAGTGCAACACAGGTGCGGAGGGGAGCCAAAGAGAGAAGGAGAGAGAGAATCTCCAGCAGACTCTCCCTTGAGCACAGAGCCCAACACGGGGACTGATCCCATGATTCTGAGATCATGACCCCAGCCAAAATCAAGTCTGACGCTCAGCCAGCATCTTTCTCTTTCTCTTTTAAACCCAGAGCAACAAGCTGCCTCCAAATGCAGTAAAATTAGATACTACACCATAGGAAGAGGGGTCATACTGATGAGAGAATCCTAAAGGAAAGAATATTTTAATTTTTAAATTTTCATGAAATATTCTTGTTTTTCTGATATTTAATGTGCTTTAAAGAAAACTGCCTTCTCCTCAGAGATGCAGGGAGTCCTTCCACAGAAGCATAACGATCACAGTATGCTCACCACTGGAACCAATCTCTTTGTACCCTTTGTTTTGTTTTTTTGTTTGTTTGTTTGTTTTGTTTTTTAAAGATTATTTATTGATTTATTTGACAGAGATAGAGACAGCCAGCGAGAGAGGGAACACAAGCAGGGGAGTGGGAGAGGAAGAAGCAGGCTCATAGCAGAGGAGCCTGATGTGGGGCTCGATCCCATAACGCTGGGATCACGCCCTGAGCCCAAGGCAGACGCTTAACCGCTGTGCCACCCAGGCGCCCCTCTTTGTACCCTTTGATCCTCTTTATCTTGCTACACAAAAACCCACAGACTCTCAAGTCACCCTCATCGCTCCTTCTCTATACAAAAAAGGCTGTACCATCTCTCCCTTTCTTCTGTTTTTCCTCAAATCTTGAAACTCTTTCACTGGGCCCCCTGGAATTCATAATTTATTATCAGAAAAACTTCTGTTTTCTTAATCTCTTTAATCAAAACCTGCCTTTTCCCTGAGGATCATAATTCCCCTCACATGAAGGCTGTTTCTCGTGATTTTGTAACACTGGGCCTAAAACTATTTATATTTACCCACTTGCTCTCATGGGTAATGATACCCTAACATTGCTGCTATCTTTCTGAATTGTAATTGGCTGTTTACTTTTATGTCTCTCCCAGTAGAATGGGAACTCCTAGATGTAAGAGATAGTATCATATTCAGGGATGTATTCCTAGAATGGAGCACAGTATCTTGTACATCAAAAGACCTCATATATGTCTGTCGAAAGAAACAAAAAAATACATGAATAAATACAGTAATAAAAATATTTCAAATCAGTAGAGTTTCAAAATGTGTATTGGTGATATTTAGAAATGTTTGTACCCTTGTATCTAGTCATCTCACTTCAAAAATTTATCCTAAGGCAACCAAAGAAAATTTATTCAGACACGTTCAAGAAGATTTCGGTAAAAAGACAGTTACTACTGCAAAGTAGAACGCGGGAAGAAAGCTAAACTTACAACAAAGAGTGACTCATTTGGTAAATCACCGTTAATCTATAAAATGGAACACTATGAAACCATTAAAGTCATGTTTGTGAAGAACAATAGGAAATATTTATTATGAACTCAATTAAAACGCAGATTATTGTTAAATACAAGAGGCTATTTCCCAATTTGAAAAAAATGTCCAAGATGCTAATGAAAGCTAGCTTCATGTGGTAGAACCATGAATGATTTTCCTCATTAAATCCATTTTCCAAAATTTCCACAGTGGGCAAGCCTCTTTGCCATTCTGAAACTCAAGTTCCTTACCAGTTAGCTAAGAAAAATTCTCCCCACAATACTTTTTTCATTACATCAAGAACAGCTCCATATTTTCAATGTGGAGGTAGGTGATTCATACTTCCTTCTCACAGTGCTGGATCTTGTTGAGTAGTAGTAAGAAGATGAGGTTAAAGTTAGGGCAAAGAAATATCACCAAACAGAAATGCCAATAATACGCATACTACACTATTGTACTCTATTTCACTCGTTTCATGTAGCCTGAAATTACATTAATATTACATTTCCTTAGTGAAAAATGAATGAAAGCTTTGGGAACCAGCCAGCAGGTCTAGACCCACTTACAGATGTCGGCTGATTTCTGAAGCAGAGAAGATAGATATCTCCCTCAGGAACCAGGCATTTAATATGGCGGAAGAGCCCCGATTCCCTATCAAACAGGTTTCCATGGAAGTTCTCATTCAGTTGAGATTTGAGCCCTTCACAGTGAAAAGCAAAGTAAAATGAATGATTGCTCTTACTCAACATGGGAGAATTATATTCTCTTCTTCAGTGTTTGGATTCAGGGTATGACTTTATAGCAGCTATTTCTCATGCCAGTCAAATCCCATTTCAAAATATGCCGTTACAACAGAAATCTCTGTACAACAAAAATATTTTTCTAGCCTGAAATCCCTAAATTTTTAATCATGTCTATAAGAAACCCCAATTACTATGCCAATGATATGTGAAAATCTTTAGAGAAGACTAGAGTCTGAACATTTTATAATATTTTTGTGTTCATTCACAGTATGCGGTATGTGTATTATCTTTAAAAAATTTTGGTTACAAATTTTTCAGTTATCCACATTTATATGTCGCCATTAGCAGTCACCATCTATGAAAATAAAATGGAAAAATACCAATAATTTTTCAACATATATTTAATGATTTGTTTATACTCTATTTTAATAATACTCTTTCTGAAGTAAAGAAATTGCTAAGTATCACTCCCATTTTGGGGGCTGAGAAGACATCTGCAGATAGATTCTACTCTATTATGTGGAAAAGCATCCATAGGGTGAATTGGTTCTTGTCCTTGCTTGTGCCCTGGTTCCACAGCCTCTTAATCTCCATCACTGTCATTTAAAGAACATTTTGGTTGGCTGCCTTAGGGACAGTAATTTGTCTTTCAAGTCTTCTGCCTGCCCCTGTTTCTCAGGTTTTATCATCACACGGTGGTTATTTGGGTGTTGTTTTGGAAGCCATTTTTTTCTGCAATAACAAATGAGTCACTGAAGAAAGCACACATCAGCCTGCACCTGGGTCTCATGTCGGGCTGTGTGAGGGCTGTTTCCTCTGTGAGAGATTTCCTGCAATACCCAGAAGCTCTGGTCTTTTCCTTCCTCCTTCACTGGCAAAGCAGCCTTTTGTATCAGTTCAAAGTGCAATGGGTCTTGTCCTTGTGTTTCACACTGTGGCCAGCCTCCTTCTCAGTGCCCAAATCAATATTTTAATCTTTGCCTTACATCTCTGATTCACTTCTAATATTTCCCAAACATATTTTTGCTGACTTAGAAGAGCAGATAAACCCCACAGATGGGAGAAATAGACATAAAAACATACGTATGTAACCCTGAAGTTTATTGAGCCCGCCCTTTCTTTACCTTACCCGCTACTGATAACACAACCTTTTGCCTCAAACAAGTGTTGCACAGTTTTGCCCTGTTTTCATTCTTGCTTTAAAACTCTTGGTAAGCACTGGGAGTTGAGGAACATTCAAAATCCACCGTGATAAAAACGTTTAATGCTATTTTCATCAATCACTTCTATTTTGGTGGGGCACACGCTCTGAACAGTTCTAAGGGAATTGCGATAGCGAATACAAAGCAAAACAGAATAAGGAATAGACTCTACCCACCTGGAAATCATCACCTATAAGGGTGACCGCTATGAAGGACTGGAAAGAACACTGGTTTGGGAACGTGGAGAGTGAGTTCAAGGTTCAGTTCATAAAAGAGACTGTGGACAAGTCACTTCATTTCCAGGATACTTTTCTGCCTATGTTTCCAGATGCCATATGGATCGGTAACTATCAAAATACTTTACAGACCTTGCTTTACCTGCCAAATGGAAGAAGGTATTGCTGAAGGAAGGAGATATTATTTGAGTGGTGGTTTAAAAAATAAAAAATAATAGTTACTAAGATTTGCTGCGTGCTTAATATCTAATAGGAATTCTGCTAAATGCTTTACTTGTATTTATTTCATCACTACAGAAAGCTGATGAGGTACATATTGTAATTCCCCTACTTTACAGATGAGAATGCGAGGCTTAGAGAGGTCCAGTGAATTGCCCAAGATCACACTGCTACTACATGTTTCAGCTGGGATTCAAACTCAAGTCTCACTGCCACCAGAATCTGTGCAGAAGTATGAAGCTGGTGCTCTTCGCGGCTCTGTACCCTCCTCTTTCCCCTTTGTGACCTCTCTCCAACCTACCTTCCCTTTCTTTCACATTCTTCCTCTCTCCTGTACACATTTTTCCTATAATATAAACACACATTAACACACACTTAAGACATATAAAAATGGTATAGAGACTAATAAAATAAGCATTCATATACTCACCACACCACTTAGGCAATAAAACATTACCAGTACAGTTGAAGCCCCCCATTACCCCTCCCTGATGGCTTTCCTTTCCCTTCCTACATCTGTGTGTAGTCAACTTCCTGTCTATAATTTCCATGCATTTCTTTATATACTTATTTAATACGGATATATCCTTAAACAATATGTAATGTTGTTCCACCTATTTTAAAATTTTCTATAAATGGAATTGCAACTCATAGATTTATTTTCATTCATATTCTATTGGAAAGATTTATCAATATTGATATATTTATCTCTCCTTCATTTATACTTTGATGCTATATAATATTCAATTACATGAGTATCCTAAAAGTTACTCATTCTCCAGTTTATGAATATTTACACTTAGATTGTTTTTAATTTGTTGCTATTGCAAAACAATGCTCACATAAGCACCCTGTACATATTCCCGTTAGTAGCACTGCTTAATAGTGGGGTACACATGATACCAACTCCCTGGATATAGCTAGATTGTTCTCCAAGGCAACTCAACTAATTTATACTAACCAAGGAATATGTAAGAATTCTAAATGCTTCTCCATCTTTGTGGACCACATACTATCATCCTACTTCAATTTTTACTAATTATTAACATGATGGGCCTGAAATGGTATGTCATTGTGACTACAACTTACAGTTCCTTAATTATTGGTGATATTGAACTTTTTTCTTATATTTTTGCCCATTTTTGCTTCTTACTCTATACATTGCCCATTTTTCTATTTGGTTTTTGTTGTTCCCATATTGTCTTATAGAAATTAAAGACGTTTTCAGGATTCTGTTTGACATAATTTTGATTTTAATTGTTAAAATATAGATCAATTGATGGAAAACTGATGGCTTTGCTATAGTATTTCTATCCATGATTATGGTATAACTTTTATTCATTTACATCTTTTTATAATAGAATTTTGCATTTCCTCCATAAAGATCACAACTTTGGTTAAGTGCATTCCAATTAATTTTTTATGTCGTTGATATTTTAAATACTTTTTAAAACTACATTTCCTAAACGTTTATTGCTGGAATATATGAACATAGTTGGTGGGTGTGTATGTATATGTAGATCTCATATGTGCAAATATCTTAAATTTTTGTCAAGTTCAAATATTGTGCTGGGCTTACTATGTAATACTCATATTGTGTTTGAATAAGATCTGTTTGCCTTTTTTTTTTCCAATATGCTGGCCAGAGCCACTGTGATGGTAAGGAAAAAAATATATCTTTCATTTTTATACATTTTAAGTATTACATCACCATTTTTATATAAATATAAATAACTTGGAATTTCATGTTAGAATATTCTTGTACTACTGAAGAAAATCATTCCACAATAATGTGTTACCAGTATTTTTTCAGATACATGTTACATGATTCAGATTACCAACATTTTTATAAAATTTTATAAAAATACCAACATTTATTATTGTAAATAACATTTACCTGTAACCTTTAATTTTTATACAAATTCACATATGATTTTGCAAGGTTATAACTAGCATCATAAAATGAGTTGGAAAGTATTTCACTTTACTTACCTCTGGAATAGTCTGTATAAAATTAGAATCATCTGGAGTGAGTGGACTTAGTAAGCAGACTTTAATCCACTGATACAATTTCCTTAATTGTCACAGAATTGCACAGTTTTGCATTTTTCTTGAATTAGCGATGATAAATTTTAGTTTTTATGGGAAAATGTCAATTCTACCTGTTTTCAAATTTGCTGACATAAAGTTACTTATAGTATTCTCTTGTTTTTAATATCTGCTATATCTGTTATGATCACTTGTACAATAACAATATTTATTTATTTGTTACTTCTTTTGGGGATCAATTTTGCCTTAGGTTTGTCTATTTTGTTAGTCTTTTCTAACCCTCAGTATTTGTCTTTGTTGACTCTTTCTATTGTACATTTATATTTTATGAGTTTCTGATCTTATCATTATTGTTTTCTCTTTTGTTTCTTCAGAAACAGTATTCACTTTTTGGAAGCTTAATTCCTCGTTTTTACCCTTTTAAAATTTATTATACATTCATTAAGGGCTTTAGTAGATGCATGCTACAACTTTATTTGTACTTTTGTATCATTCAGTTCTGAGTATTTCATAGTTCACATTATAATTTATTTAGAAATGTATTTATACTTTAATCTTAGTTTTTTTGTCTTTTATTTATAAGTGAGATGATTTGTGATCAGTGATAACTGATTGTTTGGAATTCATTTCTTGAAATGCATTGAAATTTGTTTTATGTAGTATTCATAGTCAGTTTTCATAAATGATTCATGTATGCATGAGAAAAGTATTTTTCTCTAATTTTGGTTGCATTAGTAATATTGTTCATGCAAAAATTCTCAACAAAATATTAGCAAGCCAAATTCAACAATACATTAAAAGGATCATACACCACGATCAAGTGGAATATATTCAAGGGATGCAAGGGTGGTTGAACATGTACAAATCAATGTGATTCAGCACATTAACAAAATGAAGGATAAAAATCATATAATCCAATAGATGCAGAAAGAGCATCTAACAAAATTCAGCATCCATCTATGATAAACCTCTCAACAAAGCAGCTGTAGAGGGAATGTACCTCAATATAATAAAGTCTATATATGACAGGTCCTCAGCTAACATCATAACATAGCGAATGGTGAAAAGCTGAAAACTTTTCCATTTAAGATTAGGAACAAGATGAAGATGCTCACTCTCCACGTTTATTCAACATAACATTGGAAGTCCCAGAGAGAGCATTAGACAAGAGACAGGATCAAAAGGCTTCCAAACTGGAAAAGAAATAAAACTGTCACTACTTGCAGATTACATCACACTATACATAGAAACCCCTAATGACGCCAGCAGAAACAATCAGAACGAATAAAAAAAAATTCAGTAAAGATGCAGGAGACAAATTCAATACACAAAATCGAACACACTTCTACACACTAACACTGAACTATCAGAAAGAGAAATTAAGAAAATAATTCCATTTATAATTGCATAAAAAAGAAGAAACTAGGAATAAATTTAACAAAGGAGTGAAAGACTAGTACACTGAAAACTATTAGACATTGTGGAATGTCTAATAGACACAAATAAATGGAAAGATAGTACATGCTCATGGACTGGAATAATTAATATTGTTAAAATGTCCACACTATCCCAAGCAATCCACAGATTCAATGCAATTCCTATCAAAATTCAATGGCACTTTTCAGAAAAATAGAAAAAGCAGTCCCGAAAGTTGTATGAAACCACAGAAGACCCTGAATAGCCAGAACAACCTTAGAGGCACCACACCTCCTAATTTCAAACTATAGTTCAAAGCTACAGTAATCACAACAGCATGATAAGCTCCTTAACATTGGTCTAGGTAATGATTCTTTGGCTTTGACTCCAGAAGCAAAGGTGATAAAAGCAAAAATAAACAAATAGGGCTACACCAAACTAAAAAGCTTCTGCACAGCAAAGGACACCATTATTCAAATAAAAAGGCAACGTACTGAATTGGAGAAATTATTTTCAAACCACATATTCAATAAAGGATTAATATCCAAAATATATGAGGAATTCATACAACTCAATAGCAAATAATAATAATAATAAACAATCCAATTTAAAAAATGGGTAGAGAAACTGAGCAGACATTCTTCCAAAGAAGACATCCAAATGGCCCAAAGGCACATGAAAAGATGTTCAAAATCATTAATCATCAGGGAAATACAAATCAAAACCACAATAAGATATCACTTCATACCCAACAGAATGGCTATTATCAAAAAGACAAGAAATAATGTGTTAGCAAGGATGTGGGAAAAAGAGAACTCTTGTCACTGTTGGTGGGATTGTAAATCAGTGCAGTCTCCATGGAAAACAGTGTGGAAGTTTCTCAAAAAATTCAAAATAGGACCTATCATATGATCCAGCAATTCCACTTTTGGGTATTTAACCAAGGGAAATGAAAACACTATCTCAAAAAGATACAGGCACCCCTATGTTTACTGCAGCATTATTTACATTATGGAAACAATCTAAATGTCCATCAATGGATGCATGGATATAGATATCACATTTTCTTTTTATATATAATAGAATAATATTCAGCCATCAAAAAAGAATGAAATCTTGTCATTTGAGACAAAATGGATGGACTCTGAGGACATTATGTGAAGTAAAATAAAAGCAGAAAAAGGCGAATATCATATGATCTCACTTATACGTGGAATCTACAAAAAAAATCAAACTCATAGATAAAGAAAACAGATCGATAGTTGTCAGTCAGGGAATAGGGGACTGGTGAAATGGGTGAAGGGGGTCAAAGGATACAAACTTCCAGTTATAAAATAAATAAGTCTTGGGGAATAATGTAAAGCATGGCAACTATAGTTAACAATACTGGACTGCATATTTGAAAGTTCTAAGTTCTAAGAGAGCAGATCTTAAAAGTTCTCATTACAAAAAAAAAATTCTGTAACTATGTGTGGTGATGGATTATAACTAGACTTATTGTGGCAATCATTTCCCAATCCATACAAGTATCAAATCATTACGCTATACACCAGAAACCAATATGATGTTATACGTCTATTACACCTCAATAAAAAATAAATAAAATAAAAATGTTTACAGGGAAAAAAAAAGACTTAATGGTTCCCCGATGCTCTCTGAACTTAAATCAGTCTACTTTGCTGAAGAAAAATATATTTACTTTCCTTTCTCCATGATTTGAAAAACTCTGCTATAGATAATTAAAGCTAACTGCACCTAATATTTTTAGCAAATTAACTTGTCATACTGCAGAGTTTTTCTGAAATAAAAATATGTAGTGCTTACTTAGCATAATTAAGTCAGTTGGGGAACTGGATGAGTAGATGTAGTATGATCATATCTGTAATCATTTTTCTACCAAAGTTAAAATGAGCATTTTTGTTCCAATTTAAAGGAAAAGGCAACATCTATTGAAATTATTGTTAAACCATAACAATTTGGGGATCATAATTTTAACAGAAATGGTACTTATTTGCTCAAGAAATATTTAATCGCCTATCTACTTTGGGTCAATCATTGTACTAGGCGAAAAGTAGTCAACAGGATAGACATAACTGTTACCACAGCATGTGAGCCTCACCACTTTTACAAAAACAGGAGTATCAAGCAGGTTGATCATTCTATCTCCTTCCAGCTAATATTATTTCTCTGCTGCCTTTGAGAGTTCTAAAAAAAAAAAAAAAAAAAAAAGTGAAAATTCTCCAAAAAGTTGTTCATATGGTCCCTAAAATATGTTTTTCCCATCTTCTTAAAACACTCATTTACTTGGCTTCTGATCACTGCTCTCTTTTGGTTTTCCTCCCTGGCTAGTGCTTCCTCCTCCTCTTATCTCAGTTCTTAAATGCTGGAATTACCCACAGCTGAGTCATCCAACTTCATGTTTTGGGTTTTTTCCCCCCCTTCCTGCAGATGGCTTTAAATACCATCTCTATATTGATAATTCCCCTATTCGTATCTCCATCCTGGACTTTTCCCCTTGATTCCAGAATTTTATATACAGGTTCCAACACAAACTCTTCATTTGGGTGTCTGATATTTCAATACGTCCAAACTCTGTGTTCTGCGTGGACACAGCCCCCCTCCCTCCCTATGCTCCTCTATAGTCTTCCCAGTCTCAGTAAAGTGAAGTTTCATCTTTTCCCATACTTGCGCCAGAACCCTGATTCATCATTGACTGCTTTTTCTTTCACATCCTGTATTCAATCTCTCCTCAAATCCTGCTGGCGAAGTCTTCCAAATGCATGCCAGATTTGACCGCTTGTCACTACCTTTCCTACTACTACTCAGATCCCAAACACCATCGTTTCTGACTCTGCATTCTTTTAATTACTTTCTAACTAATTTCCCCTCTAACTTTACCCCCTACAAGAGAGCCTATTCAAACTAAAATCCCTCCTGTGGCTGTAGTATCTTAAGAGTGAAAGCCAAAGTCCTTAAAATAGCACGTTTTAGCCTCATCCTTTAGTCCTTAGCTAAGCGCAGTGCCTACCTGGAGTGCTGAGTCTGGCTCAACAAAAAAAGTCCACATGGTCTTCCAGAAGGTGGCCCAGACGGCCCTCAGCAGCTGCAGTTACAGCTTCTGGCTGCAGAGCTTTGGCGTGGGGACCTCACTGCTTGGGGGCCCCCTGCTCAGATCCCCCAGCAGCATAGAAAGGATCTAAGTGACCTCCTGCTAAGTTGGATAGGCTGCCCCCAGTCCTTGAGCTGTGACCACCGAACTGCACCCGGAATAAAAGGGGGCCACCAAGGCCAGGGCCCGGCCCCTGGGACTGGGATCCTTGGATTGGAGCAAACCCCTCTGGGCTTTGAAGAAGGGGGTTTCCGGCCCCACCAGCCCTGTGGGGAGGGAGTTCCCTGGAATCACCTAGACTCCCAGCTCCCCGCCCTGAACATCGAGGTGCGGCCTGGGCAGCTTGGCGCCACCTCGCGGCTGTTCTTGAGGCTGCACCTTCAGAATCTGGCTTTCCTATGAGTATCTCCCTATTCCCTTCCCCAACGCCATCCCATTGAGAACTCTATAAACTAAAATGACATCACTTGTCAAAGAAGTCCCAAAAAAGTCTCTCTTTTATTTCATCTCTTACTAACCCTTTCCTTGTTCATTCTGCTCCAGCCACACTGGGCTCATTGCTGTTCCCAGAACGCTTTAAAAACACTACTGCTTCAAGATCTTCCCACTTGCTGTTTCCTCTGACCTGGTCACTTTTCCCCTGCTTATGCTCAGAGCTAACCTTTTGTTTACTTACAGATTATCTTCTAAAACATCTAATGCATGAAGATTTACCTGGTCCTGTATATAAAAGAGCCACGTCTACTATTTTCTTGGCCCTCTCATCTCCCTCATCCTGCTTCATTTTTCCTCACACTACTCATAACTGTATGAAGTACTATGTACTTACCTGTTTCCTTCTGGTCTGCCCTCCAACCCCACCACACTAGATGTAAACTCCACAAGAGCTGAGATGATGCCGGTTGTGTTCACTACCGCATCCCTAAGGTCTAAACCAGGGACTGGAACATAGCTGGCGCTCAAATAATTGCTGAGTGAATGACTGAGTGAATTTACAAAAGGGCATTATAAAGCGTTATAGAAGTATAAAACAGAGGGATCTAACCTAGACCGGGAAAGCAAGCCAAGACTTCTTGAGGAATCTGAAAGCTGAACGCTAAGAAGACAAGTAGGAGTTTACCCGTAGAGAGAACAACATTGCCAAGACCTCGAGTCCGTTTATTCGACAAGTATTTATTAAACACCTACAATGTAACAGGCTGTGGTCTAGGCACATGGAACATAAGGAGTAAAGGGAAAAGAACATATACAAATAAATACTGGCATATGGTCATTTAATAAAAAAGCTATTAAATTAACCTAGGATAGAGAATAAAGAATGATGAGGATAAAGAATGATGGGATAACACCTTTCAGGAGGTACAATTTGGGTAGAGACTGAAGAAAGTTCAAGATAAGTTATTATCTGAGGGAAAAAAAGCAAAAAAAATGTTCAAATCTATTATATCCTTATATATTGTTACCTTATTAATCTATCAGTTACTGAGAATTTTGTTTTAGAAATCTCTTACTCTTGGTGGATTTACCAACCCAGTAGTTCTGTCAATTTTTGCTTTCTTTATTTCGAGAAAATATATTTCTGTATTTTCTATATTAGGTACATTGAAGTTTATAAATGGTTTATATTCCTGATGAATTTAAACTTCTCTTTCTACATATGCTCTTTTTTTTAATGCTTCGTTGCTTTTGGATTTTTAAATTCTTCTACCACTCCCCCTTTTTACTTCCATAATAGAAATGCTATACGCTACTTCTTTTATTTCAGCAATTTCTTGACTTTTAATATGTACATATTTCCTAAAGCCCAAAGTTAATGAAAATCTCAGTTTTCTTCTCGGCAACACAAGGGCTTTAATTCCCAAATTGCCTTACTATTCAAATAATTTAGTTCTCTAGTTTTTATCCCCTATGTTTTACAACAATATTATTTTTATACAAAAATATTTATTTAGAAATAACCATATTTACCAGGTTTTTTGTTTACCATTCCTTCTTGCTCTCAGTTCTTTCAGATTTCTCTTTTTCCTGAAGTACAATCTTGAAAGTTCCTTCAGCAAGAGTCTAGTAGAAACAAACTCTCTTCACATTTTTATGGAAATATGTTTATTTCATCCTTATTATTAAGTGAAACTGTAGATGCAAAATGAACAAGCCTTTTTTGAAATTTTAAAGAGAAAGGAAAAGAGTTTTATTTGAGCTCAAGTTAGAACAGCTGCCGGGAGACATATTCTTCACAAAGAAGAGGGTGCTCTGGAGACGGAGTGTTACACACGTTTCTTGTTACATCAAAAGTTACAAATCATCATGACAGAAGACAGTCCAGAAAATTACAAACTTTATCTTATACTTTTAGTACTTACAAGGTTACAGGCTTCAGAGGTATGGGAACTTAAGGAGATTTTTATTGTTACCTTTAGTTTGAAATGTTTCTTTTAGGTTATTTGCTAATGAAGCAATATACAATGTGTGCCCCCGGCAGAAATGGATCCCACGCTTTGAAGTCTGGTTAAGTCATTCCGATCTTGGCAAAAGTTAAACTATAGCTTCCCTGGGAGCCCAGAAGCAGGGCCCACAAACACTAAAGGTTGAAATTTTTCTTTATTGAAAGTTCAGTTAGGTATAGGATTAAGACCAAGTTATTTTTATTCTCAGTACTTCAATTATATTATTCCACTTTTTGTGACATATTTTAGTGTTAAAACTCATGTCATCCTAATCGTTGTTCCTTTGTAACCGATTTGTCTTTTCTCTTTTTCTTCTTAAAATAAATAAATACTTGCATGAAACATCTCTTTGATTTTGATATACATAAACATGTGCCCGTGTCCATTATTTTATATTTATCTCACTGTAGGTTTTATAATGTTTCCTGAATCTGATACTCTGTATCTTCTATTGATTCTGGATAATAGCATTTATGTATTTAACCATTGGCTTTTCCCACTTCTCCTGTAACTGACAAGACAGAGCACTGGCCTTTTTATTCTGCCCACTATGTCTCTTAACCTTTCTTCTACGTTAATCCACTTCATATCTCTTCTCTGCTTCTTGAGAATTTCTTCATCTAAGATCCAGTTCACTAGTTTTGTCCTACTTGTGTCTAATTTACTGCTTCTCGATACCGTTCAGTTTTTAATTTGCATTATTTTTATTTCTGAACATATTTCGTTCTCTAAAATCAATTCCAGATAAGCTATGTTAGCCTCAGTCTCCTCAATCGTATTTTCAATTCTCTTTTATTTGTTTAAATTTTAATCATAGTTATTTCATATTTTAAATTTGATAAGTCCCAATTATTTAAATTATCTTTTTCCAGTTCTGCTATTTATTGTTTCTACTAACTCTTGCTTATGGTGTATTATTTCTCATCTGCTTTGTAATTTGAAGTATAAAACTGATATTTGTATGACCTCAATGTATGAGAACCAAGAGAGGCCTGAGTTGAGTGTCGATTTCTCCAATGGGAATTTGAGTCAGCTTTGGGCAGGCTTAACAGAGCTTTACTAAAGTAGGACCACTCTGAATTTATTTCTCAGAGTGCGATTTTCTGGGTCACATAGGACAAAGTTTTGCCTTGGTTACGTGAGGGAAAGCATGTGGTTTGCTGGCAAAGACAAGTTCCATTAGCATCTCCCTTTGTTATTTGGCAAATGTCTTTTCAGTTTCACTAAGCTGTAGACTTTGGATATAAGCATCATATAGTAAGTGTCCCCTTCCCCTCCTCTGCTTGAGCCAAAGTGTATTTTTTCATGTACCCTTCAAAGACTATATTTTTAAGATTTAATTTATTTATTTGAGAAAGAGCATGAACGGGGTTGGAGGGGTGCAGAGGGAGAGGGAGAGGGAAAAGCCGACTCCCTGCTGAGCAGGGAGCCAGACACAGGCTGGATCCCAGGACACTGAGATCAAGACCTGAGCTGGAGGGTACGCAGGTGCCCCATTCTTCAAAGACTTTAAAACCCAAAGATCTAAGTTCCTGGTATAGCCAAATGTCCTCAAGACAGCCTGGTGTTCACTCGTGATTTTTAAACTATTTTATAGTTGCCTACTTCTTTTTTTACTAAGGATATTCTTCCATTCTTACAAGCACAAGCTGGTAATTTAAAAGTTGTGTGCCACAATTTTTCAGTCCGTTGGTGTTTTGCAATGGGAAAATTTTTAACTGAATTGCTACAAGCATAAATCTATAACCCTGTCTATATATGACACAAAGATACAGATTGAAAATACTTACAGTGACATCATGGAAATCTATCTTTTCCAGCACAAACAGAGGAAAGATTATGCTCTGATGCTTGACTGTGTACTCTCCTCTTCTCTTTTCTCTCTTGGCATAAAGGATAAGGAACAAAGTAATTATATTATTAAATTATTTTACAACAAACTTTTACATAATCCATGTGTTGCATATATATCAATCAACAGAACTAGGACATAAATATTATGAATTTCTAACATATTTGATTTGAAAAATAAGCAAACATATGTAAATTAATGCCAGTTTCACTTATGTTTTGGATTCAAGAAATCAAGTGCCCAAAAAGAATATCCAGCAGAATAACTCCACAGGGACTCTCTTCTCCATGCAAAATTCATAAACATTAAAAAAAAAAAACCTCTTCCCTTTGTTATTTTCAATTAAGATATTTCAATACTTTGCCAAGATAAATGATGACAAGTATTTTTCTCTTGTTTACAGGGACAAATCATTTTTATCATTTTTCTTCAAGAGAAGTCAAGTATTTCCATCAAACAAGTTTTGTTACCTTTAATCAAAGTGACAGGATGAACTCTTGACAGCTAATGATTGACAAGACAAGTCTCAGAGATACGACAAGGATTGTTACTCTAAGATACACTAGATGCACAGTGTCTCAATGTAAGGTCATTTCTCTTCCTAGGCAGATACGGATTATAATTTCATTAGTTATTAAACTAAGCAAAAATCATTCAAAACATCTCGCTACCCTTTGTTTGCATTAATGACAAAATAAAACTTGAAAGAGTTTTTATTTCTTTGTTTAGATAGTAAAATAAATATATACAATATAACCAAGTGGAGTGTTTTCTGTTTTTCTAGTGTAAAGAGAAGTGAAATCTGATCCATCTTACCCTGTGCTGCAGTGATCGACATGAAATAGTAGGATGAAATAGAAACATAATAGACCTAGACATTCACATCCTGGCTCTGCTAGTCACTACTTAGGTGACCTGGGAAAATACTGAAACTGTTCCAACCTCGAGTTCCTCAATTATAAATACTATTTTTAAAAATTAAAATACCCAGCTGATAGAATTGTGGTGAGTGTTGAGCAGATAAATCACCTGGAAAATAGGCTCTTATCAAAAGACCTTTCTCGATGAAGGGTGCTTATGGAGGATAAAATATAAACACACATACACATATACACACATATATATTTATGTATATAGATTTATGTATACATATATTTATGTATATATCTTTGTGGATGTGTTTGTGTATGTATATATCCTCTTAGGAGGCATTTCACAAAAAAGGTTCAGTGACCCATGACATAATTAATGAACAAAAAATTGGAATAACTTGTTAGCCCCTGAATAAATCTTTCCTTGGGGAAGGGATGCTCACCCTGTTGAGAAGGATAGGATGTTAGCCAGAGTTAGGGACAAATGACTTCAGGTTTTTGTTTTCTGTTTTTTTAAGATTATTTATTTATTTATTTATTTGAGAAAGAGAGAGAGAAAGAGCACAGAAGGAGAGTGAGAGAGAGAGGCAGACTCCCCGCTGAGCAGAGAGCCAGAGATAGGGCCCCATCCCAGGAGCCTGAGATCATGACCTGAGCCGAAGGCAGATGCTTAACCCACTGAGCCACCCAGGCGCCCTGAAATAACTTCAGTTATGATGAAAAATAGGAAACACACTGGTGACAGAGCGAAAGCTGGACTCAAAAAAGAATGGGGGAAAAAAGGAAGAAAAGAAGAACCACAGGCGTTACTTTCTGCAGTATAATGAACCTTTCACAAATCATAGTTAAGATGGCATTCACGATTGAGGATTATTTGAAAGCATCTCAACTGCAATGATCGTTAAGGTATACCCAATTCATATATATATGAATTATATATAAATATATATGAACACACACACATATATATTATACATATAACAACCAATATCTGAAAGGGTTTTTAACTGGAGACTTTATAAAATAGCAGAAGAATGTATCTAAAATAGCAGAAGAATGTATTTAAGAACAATGCACCGTTCACTATTAATATGATGGGCAAAGCATAATTACATAGGACAACTACAAAGCATATCAGCGATGCTTTGATGTAAGCATTTCGCTTCTCCTCTCAAGGAACATCTAAAAATACCCTCCTGGGTCACAAGTTCAAATGCACACAGGAGCCATGCAAGCATCGTAAGTGTATAAATGGGATGAATATATGATCGTGGAAAGTGACATAATAAACTGGGAGTATTAGTGCCACATTAAAACATTTATATTCAAGTTTTCAAACCTATGCTAGCCGAACAAAGCGCACCTTTGGGTGAGATATGGTACAGGACCACCAATTGTTAGCCTGCCTTATTCAAACAGGGCTAGATTCTTCTGTTCAATTGATCTTCCCACACCTGACCCTATTCTTGCCACGCTATCTTTTGAAATGGTCATTCCTTTTATCTAAATCATTTGTAACAAGTTGCAAAGCAGTGCGCTTCTGCGTGCAATTAAATGAAGTTTGTTATTATGTAGAATCTTTCTTTTAACATCCACGGTTATTTACTAATTGTGCACTATTTTTCTTTATGCAGTGTTTTTCTGGAGACAGTTGATTGGCTGTCTCTATGTGTCCTTTCTGACTTCTTTCAGTGCCAGCAACACCAGAGCCATTCTCTTTATAAGAGAAACAAAGAACTGACCTGATTTAGTAACAATTCTACCCCATACAAGACCTTTCACCCCCATCTTTTGCACAGAACTGTTCATAACGCAGTGCTTTGGTTTACCACCAGTATGCATTCTTGTGGACCTTAATAGTGGATCAAAGTTTTAATAGTAGATAGAGGCCTGGGTCTTCCAAGTAAGACTCCTCTTGCTAATAATATATATAGTCCTATACGAAAGCTAAGTATTTTCCCAGACATATGAGAAGAAGATAACTTGATTTGACAATGCAGGACTGGACAGTGGAGGACCTGGGTATAAAAGTTTGTCAGAGCTTGTAAGGCAGTAAGGAAATATTGCTGTGGGTTATCATAGGTTTTAAAAAAAACTAACATTCTGGACTTCTGCAGAAGGGCAGTGTAGGAAGATCCCGAAATTACCTCCTCCCACAGACACACCAAATCTATAGCTACGTATGAATCACTTCCCTCTGAAAACTAGATGCACAGCTCCTCCACAAAGAAGGATAAAAATCACATGGAGAAAAGCTCCAAAACCCCAACCCTGACACACAACAGAGAGGGATTTCACCAGTCCGGTGCTCTGTTGGAGGAGCAAGAGGCTGGTGCCCTATCTTGGGCATCCCAACCCCTGGGATCTGTACCAGAGAGATGAACCCCTGCAATGTCTGGCTTGAAAAACTAATGGGGCTGACATGCAAGTGATGCAACCTGTTATAGAAAACCGAGGCTCCTCTTTCAAAGGGCTCTTGGGCCGTCTCACGTGTCCAAGAACCAGTGAAGAAACAGCAGTTTGAGAAGTGTTTGGACTACTTGTGAAGGAGATTCATTTGATAATCTAACGTCTTCTGGAGGGGCAGGGACGGTTGAAGCTCCCTGGAGGCAGAGAGGCTGGTGGGTGTCATTTTTGTGTATGCCACCTAACTACTAGCATGGGTGGGTGAATGTGGACACAGCACCCTCCTGCTGCCTCACTAACAATGTGAGGGGAGGAATTTGCATGCCGCTGGGATATCAAAGGGCGAGCTTTCTCTCAGACTCAGAGTAGCAAGAGAAGACTGTTAGGCTAAGGGACAAGGAAGACCCCCACAAAATAACCAGGGCTGTTTATCGGTGCCATGGGCATTTCTAATGCCAGTTTGTCTGCAAGGTATGTCTCGGAAGTTATTTTACTCGTATTTTAAAACTTCCTTTCTCTAATATAAAAAGCAAAACCACTCCAGGAATTCTCTCACAAACTGACACCAATTTATATGCAGCTGGTAGTATTATGCTGCTGGAAGAAACGGTAACCCCGGGGACCAAAAGAACTTAAGGATGTCTTGTCTAAATGCCAGTCAGTTTTTGATGTTGAGCTAACATCTAGAGACCAAGTCAGAACGAAAGCTAACATGTCAAGTACAATCTCAGTAATTTTTCCATCTGTTTTATTATTTCCATATTTTTAGTGTTATTTGGAGATATACAAGCCTGAAATTGCCCTCAAGTTGACAAAAAAAACTTTTCAAAAGTTTTACTTTTTTTTTTTTTCAAAAAGGGTGCAATTTAAATGTGTATTTCTTCATCTGGGCCAAATCATAACAGGCTTATACACACACAGATTAAATCAGAAACGAAAATCTAACTTCAGATGGAAACAGCCCCCAAAGTCACATATGACACAGCTTTGTCTATTTTTCATAGGAACTGAAGTTATTTCAAATTCACGGCTTCCAACAATGGTGTACATTCTGCAGGGTCTCTTCTTGAAAGGTGCCTGATTTTTTTCAGATTGTATTTCTTTTAGACAGAGACTAAATAGCAACATAGTTTTTCATTTATT
Organism: Ursus maritimus; assembly: GCF_017311325.1. NCBI lineage: Eukaryota > Metazoa > Chordata > Mammalia > Carnivora > Ursidae > Ursus > Ursus maritimus. Next base: position 29,567,124 of record NW_024425452.1, read on the forward strand.
AATTTACTTTATTTTCTACAAACCTTTTTCAAGCCCTCGCTAAATGCCAGACACAGTGCTGGAGATACCAGTATAAAAAAGGCAAAGAACCTGCTTCATGGAGTGAAAACCTCTCCTTCCTCATTTCTCTTTTATGCCATACCTTGGAAAAGAAGCAGGATTTTTTTCCCCCTTCTTCCTTTCTTCTTTCCTTTCCTAGCTTCTTTCTTTCCCTCATCTTTCTTTTTCTCCTTTTTCTTATTCATTCATTTTTTTGTCATTCAACAAATATTAGAAGCCCACAGTGTGTCAGACACTATCCTAGGCACTGGGTCACCTATAGCATAAAATCAAGTCCCAGCTTTCTCGGGGGCTTTGGATTCAGGAGGGTACTATAGATACACAGGTGACCAAACGGCTAGCATAATTACATACTAGATTATCGTTATAAAAGTAAGCAGAGAGCTCTATTAAGACAATAATGAGGATTCTAATTTAAATAATTTGGTGAAGGTCTGTCTGATGAGATATTTAGGCTGAGATTGTGCGTGTGATTGTGTGTGTGTGTGTTTACCGAAGTACAGTTGACACATAATGTTACATGAATTTCATTGCAACATAGTGCTGTTATGCTATGTTATACTATGCTCGCTGTAAGTGTAGCTACTTACTATCCATAGGTTAAGATTTGAAGAAAGAGACAGAACCAGCCCTGGAAAGGGTTTAGGAATAACTAGTCCAGTTTTCCATGCAGAATAATAGGCAGCTGCAAAGGCACTAAGGGTGAAATCAATTTAGTTTCAGAACCTAAAAGGGGAGAAGGGTTGAAGCATGTTGGCCCAACAGGCAGTTTCAGAAGGAAGCAAAGACCAGATCATGTAGGGAGACATGTGGGCTACTGTAAGAAAGTCAGATCTTATTCTAATCCATGGGAAGCCACTAAATGGGTTCAAGCATGAAGTTAATTATAGTTATTAATAAGAATACCAGAATAATAATAGCTCACATTTTCATAGCATTTCTCACATAGTGGTAAGACAAAGAAAGGTAAAGTACTGTTGATTGGCTTCTTTGGATAATATATAACCATACTATTAACCCAAAATGTAATGTTTTCAGAAAGTGGAAAAAGTTTTCACACATTTATTTTATTTTATTATTTTTTTTGTTTCAAGTTTTTATTCACATTCTAATTAGCTAACATACAGGGTAATATTGGTTTCATCAATAGAATTCAATGATTCATAACTTAATACAACACCCAGTGCTCATCACAACAGGTGCCCTCCTTAATACCCATCACCTGTCTAGCCCATCCCCTGCCCACCTCCCTCCATCAACCCTCAGTTTGTTCTCTTAGTTAAGAGTCTCTTATGGTTTGCTTCCCTCTCTTTTTTATTTTTCCCTTCCCCTATGTTCATTCTTAAATTCCACATGAGTGAAATCATATGTATTTGTCTTTTTCTGACTGACTTACGTCACTTAGCAGAACACACTCTAGCTCCACCCACATCGTCATAAATGTCAAGATTCCATTCCTTTTCATGGCTGAGCAATATTCCATTGTACATATATACCACACCTTCTTTATCCATTCATCTGTCGATGGACATTTGTGCTCTTTCCATAGTTTGGCTATTGTTGATAATGCTGCTATAAACATCAGAGTGCATGCATCCCTTCAAATCTGTATTTTTGTATCCTTTGGGTAAATACCTAGTAGTGCAATTGCTGGATCATAGGGTAGTTTTATTTTTAACTTTTTGAGGAACCTCCATACTGTCCTCCAGAGTGGCTGCACCACTTTGCATTCCCACCAAGACTGTAAAAAGGTTCCCCTGTCTCCATATCTTCGCCAATATCTGCCATTTCCTGTGTTGTGAATTTAGCCATTCTGACAGGTGTGAGGTGGTATCTCATCGTGGTTCTGATTTGTATTTCCCTGATGATGAGTGATTCAACATATTTCTTTTAATATTTACAAATGTATTGACTGGTTTTAATCCTTTCTAAATAGGCAGAGCTCACTGCTGGTCCATGGTGTCCAAGAGGACAATACTTGTTAAGTGTGATTGTCCTGTGACTACAAGGAGACTGGAAATGTCATAGGAACACAGGATTAAGGCTCTCACTTCTTAAATCCTCCCTCTACATCCACTCGCTCACAACGGCGCTAAGCACATGGAAGAAGCCTGTGGACTGACTGGTCTGCTGCCTCTTCACTCAGAAAACAACATCAACAGGACAAGTGGCTGCTACTTTCACTTCCTCAGAAAGTTCAACACACAGCATTTGATCAATTTTGCCTTTGAATGAAGCTAGTGTGGAGATAGCCTGTAACACTGTACTGTTAATTCTGTCAGATATCAAAGGAAGTATACATTAGAAGAGAGGAATGTAGGAATATGAGCTAAGGAAATGGGCCTCGGGAGTTTAAAAGAACAGAGACTGAATGCCATATGAATGGGTACAAGTGACGACTTAAACTCCTTTGGGAACTCCGGTCACAGTTGCACATTAGCTGTCCTGAGAAGCTTAGAGCTTTTATTTTGCTGCTATGATCTCTGTGGAATTACTCTTTTCTATCGACAGATACATCAAAATATAATCCATTCAGGTAAGAATTTCAATGTAGGGAGAACCTTACTGGACATGGTATTTGAATGGAAATGAAAACAGTGTATGTTTTCTGACATTCTGCCTTTCTCAAGTTATCAAAACGATCTGAAACCAATATAATTACTTCAGGCCTGCAGCACATGGAATATGTTCCATTTTAACTTTCTGGGACCATTGTAGAAAGGTTATGGCAGGACATAGGTCTTTGGAAACAGGGACCTCTCCACTGCAGCGGGTACTTGGAACTCTGNNNTTTCCCTACGCAATGAAAGCCCAGGTAGCTCATAAAATGAGATCTCCCATTAAATTATTTGGTAGCCATGTACATTCTACTGACCAATAAATAATCCTGAAAAAATAAACCACAAACTACAAATGGAAGCAAAAAACTAAAAGGCTACCTCTACTTTTGAAATGAACATACATAATGAGAAGCTTTATCGAAGTGTTCACCTTACCTCTTTGATTATCTCTAGAAAAGTAAATATTAAATTTAGACGATATTCTTGACCATATCCTCATATGGGCTGTTCCACAGATTTGCTACGTGGTGTTAGATAAGTAAACTGAGATGAAAAACTTTCATGCACCTAATGCTAGAAACATAAAGTCACCCAAGAGGTCTGATGGCTGTGTTACAATTAAAAATTAGCTTTACCTTCACGGTTTGAAACCGTGTCTGTGATGTGTCATGGGAAAAGCATTAAAGTAAAAGTCAGAAATTTAGGTTCTTACCTGAATCTCTCACTTTTTTGCAGCATAACGTTTGGTTAATTACCTAACATCTTTTTTAATGCAATAGGTAAGAATCAAAGTCCTTGGATTTATGTGTCTAAGAAATATAATTTTAGGGGCACCTGGGTGGCTCAGTTGTTAAGTGTCTGCCTTCAGCTCAGGTCATGATCCCAGCATTCTGGGATCAAGCCTCGCATTGCATCGGGCTCCCTGCACAGCGGGAAGCCTGCTTCTCCCTCTTTCACTCCCCCTTCTTCTGTTCCCTCTCTTACTGCCTCTCTCTCTGTCAAATAAATAATATCTTAAAAATATATATATATATATAATTTTATGTATTTGTTTATTGTAAGTCAGTTTAATTCCTATTTCACTAGATTAGCAGAAATGTAGTCTTAATATATTTGTATATTTCCCTCTCAATTTCCCCCAGGTTGCACCTAAATTCCAAAAGTCTTACATAGATCCAGTCACGGGGTGTGTGTGTGTGTGTGTGTGTGTGTGTGTGTGTGTGTCTATCTGTCTGTCTGTCTGTGTCTGTGTGTGTATGTGTAATTTGGGGCAAAGCATGATGTGGGGCCATATTTTAGTCCATTTGGGCTACTACAACACAATACCTGAGTGGGTGGGTGGCTTGCAAATAATAGAAATTTATTTCTCACGGTTCTGAAGGCAGAAAAGTCCAAGATCAAGGCTCCAGCAGATTTGGTGTCTGGTGAAATTCTGCTTTCTGGTTTACACATGGCTGTCTTCTGACATAACAGAAGGGGTATGGAAGCTCTCTTGGGTCTCTTTCACAAGGGCACTCATCCTACTCACGAGTGATCTGCCTTCATGAGCTAATCACCTCCCAAAGGCCCCACTTCCAAACACCATCACAAGGGGATATAGGACTCAAAATACAAACCCAGTAGGGACACCAACATTCAACAGACAGACACATCAGAATCTTGATGCAAGGTGACCAAAAATTGTCTTTAATTACTCTCACTCTTTTCTAAATGTACGTCTCTGTTAACTAGCCCTCCTAGCTTGCTGTAAGACCTCACTTGTTCGTATGCATGAGATTATCTCTAGTCCAGAGGCTGCTGGCCACTTCTATGCCTTTCAAGGCCGGAGTGGAATCATTGCTGTATTGTCAGGCCACACTGGGCCAGTGGAACTCTGGGAGGTTTCATGATACAGGCCTTTTCTTGTTGATGCCTCATAGCTAGCTTCTGGGAGCTCTACCCAGAGAAATGGAGATCAGGTATTCATTGCTATCAGCAACCTCAAATTCAAACTGCCATTTGGCCTTCTTTGGAACTTGGCCCAGGTGGCAGATCACAGAAAACTCCCTATAGGGCCACAAAAATTTGTGCTTCCTGATTCTTCCCCCTCCTGCAGAAAGAGAAATTTTGCCTAAGTTAGGTTTGAGGAAGTTCTCTTTTTACTCATGATGCTTACTTCTCATTTGTTTATTCTTTAAGTTATTTCCATTTCCACTGGCTAGTGAAACAGCCTGAAAGACACTTTCTTCCCTTTCCTTTTTGCTCTTGTGTGCCTTTCCTGAAACAATGAGTACATAATGGCCACAAATGAAGGGACTAAGTGATCTCTAAGGACCTTTAGAGTCTGTATCAAAGTATGAACAATCTCTTGCTAAATCTGGGTGAACTGAAGATACAATTTTGGGTGAATAGGAAAAGCCATTAAGATGAAACAATTATACTACTTTTTAAAAATACGCAAAGTCTGTTATCCTATATAGTTAGCAAATAGTTATGCTACTTAGGTTTCCTCCACTACCCAAAAGTAGAGCATTCCTATGAAAACTTTACAAGCCAAAATCGTGTAAAGTGAAGTAATTACTTTCATAAAAGTGAAAATACTCTTTAGATTTCTTTCACTTAGTGAAAACAGGTACCAAGATAGGTCTTTCATAAAAGCAGAGTGGAAAGAAGTGAACTTTTGGACAGTAGGGGAAACCTGTATATAATTTTATTAATCCAGAGTTCACATAGCATTCATAATACATGGCTCTCTAATTTTCACAAAATCGATACAATACAGACACAAAAAATATTGGTTATGCAAAGTTTACATTTGTTTAGTCATTCAGAGGCAATACAGATCCATCTGTGACTTTTAATAATTATGATTAATGTTACCTGAAACACAAAGAAGTATTAGCTAAGGGTAACTTTAAATAGAACGACAGAATGTTTATTCTATATATAAATGAAGTAATCCAACAACAACAAAATATATACATGAGATGTGAGCTGTTTGGTTGCACAGAACTCTATAATTGAATGGATCCACTATGCATTGTTTGACACGATAACATAAATAAAACAAGTCAGCCAACCTAAAACACTTTGTGTAAGAAAATGAGGATGGAAATTTGGAAAAAAATAACTGAAAGTATAGCAAATATGAACAGAAATGGACTTAACTCTAAGGAGAGAAAAGTTATACCCAAATCCAAAGAGTTGAATTAATAATAAAGTAGAAGCTTAAGCCTAGAAATCTTCTAGATAAGTTGAATTTAAATTCATGAACTTTAAGTAAACATTCAAAATGTTTACTTTATAATTGTATTCATTAACATAAAATCAACAAATTGATAACAGTTGACTTACTAGTTGATTATTCCATGAAAAAGCAAGTGTTCTTTTTTGCTGCAATTAATCAGTAAATTTTATTGAACCACTACAGGTGTTAAACACTGTGGTCGGCATTAGAGACGCAGACACTTAGGACAACATCACTTCCTTGAACAGGCTGATTCAGGAAACCAACAGTGGTGGAATTCTGGAAAAGATGGCAGAGCAGGAGGACCCTAAGTTCACCTTGTTCCATAAATACACCAAGATAACACCCACATCAGTGTAAATAACCCAGAAAATGACCTGAAGACTGGCAGAACAGACTCTCCACAGCTAAACATAGAGAAGAGGCCATGTCAGAAATGGTAGAAAGGGCAGAGACACAAAATGACCTGTGAGACTGTCCACGGAAGAGAGGGACACCACAAGCATGGTAAAGGGAGAGGAGCAGATTTCACACCAGGTACTGCAGGCACAGGAGATCCACACTGGGAAGACAAACCCCCATAATAGTTGGCTTTGAACACCAGAGGAGCTTAACTTGTGAATTTTTACAATCAGTGAGGCTCAACACTGGGAAATTTAAAAATCAGCAGCTCAGCTCTGGGAGAACCAGAGGGCAATAGGAAACTGAATTCCCACCCTTAATGAGACAACATAAGAGCAACCCTGATGAGATACAGCATAGAAGAAGCAATTTGAAAAATGCCTGGGGTATATAGGAGATTTATTTACTAATCTCAGAGCATGTGCTGGAAGGGGCAGAGATCTTTAGGAGACTTGAAAAACAAAAGAACTGGTGGGTGTCACTTCCCTCCCCTGCCCCCCCGCTTAGATGCATGGACACCTGCAGGAACCAGCTCAAACACTCTCCATCTAGCCTGTTAACAAAACTTCCTACTCCCATGCTCTCCTATGGACCAACCCTCTCCACTTCATCCCACAGGTGGAGTCCATCCAAAGCACCACCATAAGGGTGACAGTGTGCAAACAGCCGCAACAAGGGTCAGCACCACTCCAAAGTGACACCTGCTCTGGAGAAAGGGGAAGATAACCACACACACCAGTTCGACTGTGACTCAGCAGTGGGATAGGGGAAGACAGGTGGTCTGACTGCAAGCCCCACCCACCAAAAAAAGCCTCTTGGGAGACAACCCAGGGAGGGGCACCTGGGTGGCTCAATTGGTTAAGTGACTGACTGCCTTCGGCTCAGGTCATGACCTCAGGGTCCTGGGATTGAGCCCTGCATCAGGCTCCCTGCTTCTCCCTCTCCCACTCTCCCTATTTGTGCTCTCTCTCTCTCTCCCTCTCTGTCAAATAAATAAATAAAATCTTTTAAAAAAGGAGAAAATCCAGGGAGAGCATCCTGCAGTTCAGTGCCACCACAGTTCTGGCAAATGCCTGGTCTGATTGCACTGAAGCCCAAGGTGGGCCCAGACTGGCCTCTTAACAGCACAAAACCTGCCCTTTGGCAGGGACCAAAACCTGCCCTTAATAGGCAAAGAGAATCATTGCAAATGACTGAACTGAAGGTAAATGTGGCTCAGCCGCATGAGTAGGGCACATGCAACACATACAGGAGATACTTCTGAAAAGCCAGGCTCTGGTGAATAGGAGACATTGCACTGCAGGACACTATAGGACGTCTTCGTCTAAGGCCACTACTATCAACAGCAAGATACCTGCTGACTTTCCTAAAACATAGAAACGGATGCAGAGAATCAGATAAAATGAGGAGATGGAGGAATATATCTCAAATGAAAGAACATGGTAAAATCACATCAAGAGACCTAAGTGAAACGGAGATAATTAATATGCCCAATAGAAAATTAAAAATAGGGGCGCCTGGGTGGCATAGTCGTTAAGCGTCTGCCTTCGGCTCAAGGCGTGATCCCAACGTTCTGGGATCGAGCCCCACATCAGGCTCCTCCGCTAGGAGCCTGCTTCTTCCTCTCCCACTCCCCCTGCTTGTGTTCCCTCTCTCACTGGCTGTCTCTCTCTCTGTCAAATAAATAAAAAAAAAAAAAAAAAGAAAGAAAATTAAAAATAATGGTCATAAAGATACACACTGGAGTTGAGAAAAAAATGGAGGAACTCAGGGAGATACTCAAGAAAGAGATGGAAAATATATAAAAAGAACCAATCACAGATGGCACAGAGAGCTCCCAAAAAAATCAACCCAAGAAGGTCTATACCAAGACACATAGCAATTTAAATGGCAAAGGGTAGTGATAAAGCAGCAAGAAAAAAGAAAAGAAAGCAGTTATATACAAGGAAAAAACCCATAAGGCTATCAGCTGATTTTTCAGCAAAACTTTGCAAGCCAAAAGAGAGTGGCATAATATATTCAAAGTGCTCAAAAATAAAAAACCTCCAGCCAAGAATACACTATCCAGCAATTGATAAAATGTTAGCCAGACTCATCAAAAAGAGGGCTCAAATAAACAAAATCAGAAATAAAAGAGGAGAAATAACAACCAACACCACAGAGATACAAAGGATTATTAAGGGAATTTTATAAAATTTATACCAAAAAATTGAACAACCTAAAAGAAACAGATAAATTCCTAGAAACATATAACCTCCCAAAATTGAATTAGGAAGAAATAGAAAATTTGAATAGACCAAGTAGTAGCAATGAAATTGAATTAGTTATCAAATAGGTCCCAACAGACAAAAGTCCAAGACCAGATGGCTTCACAGACAAATTCTACCAAACATTTAAAGAAGAGTTAATAACTATTCCTCCCAAACTATTCCAGAAAGTAGAAGAGGGAGGAAAGCTTCCAAATTCATTCTATGAGGCCAGCACTACTCTGATAAGAAAGCCAGATAAATACATTACAAAAAAGAAGAACTACAGGCCAATATCTCTGATAGACATAGATGCAAAATCCTCACCAAAATGGTAGCAAACCAAATCCAACAATACATTTAAAAAATCATTCACCACGATCCAGTGGGATTTATTCCTGAGATATAAGGGTGGTTCAGTATTCACAATTCAGTCAACATGATACATCATATCAATAAGAGGAAGGATAAAACCATATGATCATTTTAATAGGTGCAGGTAAAACATTTGACATAGTACACCATCCATTCATGGTAAAACCCCTCAACAAAGTAGGGTTAGATGGAATATACCTCAACATAATAAAGGCCATATATGAGAAACCCATTGCTAATATCATCCTCAATGGGGAAAAACAGAGAGCTTTTCCTCCATTCTCACCACTGTTATTTAATAAAGTACAGGAAGTCCTAGCAACAGCAATCAGGCAACAACAACAAAAAATAAAAGGCATCTAAATTGGTGAGAAAGAAGTAAAACTTCGACTATTTGCAAATGACATGGTACTATTCATAGAAAACCCTAAAGACTCCATGAGAAATCTACTAAACTGATAAATGAATTCAGTAAGGTTGCAGGATGTAAAATCAATGTACAGAAATCTTTTGTATTTCTATATATTTATAATGAAGCAGCATAAAGAGAAATCAAGGAAACAATACCACCTACAATTGCACCAGAAATAATAAAATACATAGGAATAAATATAAATATAACTAAGGAGGTGAAAGACCTGCTTTCTGAAAGCTATAAAACATTGACAGAAATTGAAAATAACACAAACAAATGGAAAGATATTCCATGCTCAGGGGTTGGAAGAACAAATATTATTAAAATGTCCATACTACCCAGAGCAATGTACAGATTTAAAGCAATCCCTATTAAATACCAACAGCATTTTTCACAGAAATATCCTAAAATTTGTATGGAAGCACAAAAGAACCTGAATAGCCAAAACTTGAAAAAGAACAAAACTGGAGGTATCACAATCCCAGATTTCAAGAAAGACTACAAAGCTATAGTAATCAAAACAGTATGGTACTGGCACAAAAGTAGACATGTAGAACAACAGAACAGAATAGAGTCCAGAAATAAGCCCACACTTTTATGGTGAATTAACTTTTGACAAAGGAGACAAGAATATATAATGGGTAAAAGAATCTCTTCAACAAATGGTGTTGGGAAAACTGGACAGCTACATGCAAAAGAATGAAACTGGACTACTTTCTTACACTATACCCAAAAATTTAAAAATGGATTAAAGACCTAAATATGAGACCTGAAACCATAATAATCCTACAAGGTATCACAGGCAGCAATTTCTCTGACATCAGCAGTAGCAATATTTCCTTAGATATATCCCCTAACACAAGGGAAACAAAAGCAAAAATAAACTATTGGAACTACATCAAAATAAAAAGCTTCTGCACAGCAAAGGAAACATAAAACTAAAAGACAATCTACAGAATGAGGGAAGATATTTGCAAATGATATATCCAATAAAGGATTAGAATCCGAAATAAAGAACTTATACAACTCAATACAAAAAAAAATTAAAAATGGGGAGAAGACATGAACAGTCATCTCTCCAAAGAAGACATACAGATGGCCAACAGACACATGAAAAGATGCTCAACATCACTCATCATCAGGGAAATGCGTATCAAAACCACAATGAGATATCACCTCACACCTGTCAGAACAGCTAAAATCAAAATGACAAGACACAAGCATTGGTGAGGACGTAGAGAAAAAAGGAACCCTTGTGTACTGTTGGTAGGAATGCAAACTAGAGCAGCCGCTGTGGAAAACAGTATGGAGATTCTGCAAAAATTTAAATATAGAATTACCATATGATCCAGTAATTCTACTACTGGGTATTTACCCATGTAATATGTAAACACTAACTTGAAAAGATACATGCACCCCTATGTTTATTATAGCATTATTTATAGTAGCCAAACTATGGAAGCAGCCCAAGTGTCCACTGATAGATGAACTGGTAAAGAAGCTGTGAGATAGAGACATATAAATAAAATGGAATATTACTCAGCCATAAAAGAGAATGGAATCCTGACATTTACTACAACCATGATGGATCTGACTTCAACTAACAACCTGAATGAGCTTGGAAACGGATTCTTTCCAAAGCCTCCAGAGAAGAGCTAAGTAACACTGATTTCAATCTTGTGAAACCCAGAGCAGAAAAACTAATTGAGTCAACCTAGATTTCAGATCTACAGAACTGTGAGATAATAAATCCATGTTGTTTTCAGAAAACTAACACAAGGTTAAAGAGGTAAGTAGAGACCAAATTATATAGGCCTTCGCATGCCTGCTAGGCTATTAGAGAAGCTTGCTTCAAAACATGAAAAGAAGTGGGTTTTGCATGAAAAGTAATTTTTTCAGCAATGCTCTGGTCTCGTGTACAGAGTAGACACTAGAAAGCAAAATCCTCCACTACAACATAAGATCTATGAAGGTAGGGATTATCGTCCGTACCATGCTACATCCCTGTTCCCTAGAACAGTTCCAGTATTTGGTACTGGAAAATATTTGTTGTACTCAAAAAATATTTGTGGTTGAATGAATCATACAGTAGAAAGGGTCAGTAAATTCTTGGTCAAATTTTGCCCATTGCAGTTATGGGCTTACTTGGGGAAAAGTGGTCAAAGTCTTCTTTATCTTTACTCACCATATTTGCCCACATTTCTTTCACGTTTACTAAAGAAATGTTTAGTCAATAAAACCAAAATAGGTTCAGAAAATGGCCCTAAGGTGACAGTGACTGCTGAAATTGAACCTGCCTTCCTGTAAAGAGTAAGAAGGACAAGAGATACATGGTGAGGATATGACATGGCAGGAGGCCCGTCTAGAATTAGGAGTAAATATACCATGAAGCTCTCCTAATGGGTGTTTCTTTTTATTTTCCTTCTGCATCATAACTACATGTTCTAGATTTCTCTCTCACTGAATGAGGTCGAAATAAAACTACATTTCCAAGGTAGTCTTTAGAAGGGACCATTCCAAACAGATACCATAAAATGCCCTTGGGCAAACAAAAACTGAATAAAAACCCAGTGAAAAAGACTATTCAGGTTTGGGCCTTGGCAGTAAAATAAAATTCAGTTTTTGGAAACTTATGTTTATCTTGTGTATTTTTCATGTTTTTGATCCTGGCCATTATTTGGATTGTCATTTCCTCAAAGGAAAAGATAGAGTAAATCCTCCTGCAGCTGTACAAACACAATTCAACACTTTGCATATAATGAATGCTTAATAAACAGTAATGCCTCTCCTATTTATTTAAAAAGTAGAAAACTAAAAACTAAAAACAGATCCCTCAGAAACTGGCAACTATACTTTCCCCTAGTAATCTTATTTTTAGCTCTTCATTGTTCCATACTCAAAGATAGATAACAATACAGTTCATTCCTTTGATCATTTGACAATTACTGAGTACCTACCATGTGACAAGCACAATGCCACAGGGACACAGTGATGATCAAATCAAATTTAGTGGGTCCTTCAAAACACAGAGCCCACATTCTACTTGGGGAAACGGTCTTGAGCCAAGTAATCACACTAATAAATATATATCGATATATTGAGCAAATGTCCTTAACGTAAAGAACATTTTCCTTAGACAGAAAGAAAAAAAAAAAAAACCTGAAAATAATGCCAGGCAGACATTATCATGGAGTTCCTATGTAGCATGACATTTTGGAGGAACTGCGAGCTAATCAATAATGCTAGCGCACAAGGCTGGATACGATGAGAGCTGAAGATGGGAGCTGGAGAAGTTGGCAAGCCAGAACACGTCCTGCTGAGTTATCTGGACTTTATTCTGTAGATGACGAGCACACTGTCCTGGGTCTTCCCTTTCATAAAGTAATCCTAATTTGCCATATAACTTACAAACTACACACTTATAAATTTATATATTTAAAAAATATTTACCTAAATAAATAATAGTATTAATAATAGTAATTGTGTCTGAGTCCCAGGAGAAATTATTGCACTTATATTTTGTTCTAGTTTATTTAGAATGGAATGTTTTTTGCTTGTAGGTAATATTTCAGTTATACACACAGACACATACAGACACACACACATACACATACACAATCAATCAGTCTGGAAATTGGCCCCTTTGTTTCAGACCCCAAACTGTATAAAGTGCATAAACATTTAAAGGCAAGTTTCTGTTTCTGCCTCTTTTATCCCACTTTTAAACTGGAATTAAAAAATTTATCACCATAAGAAATACAAACTAAATACAGTTAAAGACACCAGCTAGAGAACACAAAATATTTTTCCATTCTGTAGAAAACACAAAACGTCACATTTTAAGTGACGAAAACTGTTCTTTTATATCAACATAACACTAGAAAATAGAAATAAAGATTTAAATTAGCCTTTGTTATAACAATGATAATCTTACTGTTTCCTCAAAATAAACAATTTTGATTAAAATATAAACACAACACAGAGTTTGAATGAAGAAAATTTAGTCCCTGAATTCATAAAAACTCTTATTATATTAGTTGTTACTTAGCTTTTTTTTTTAGATGGGGAAAAATTGCTGGCCATTTTGTTTCATTTGCTTTTACTCTAACCTGCCTTATTGTCCATGGAAGCAACACAAAAGTGCCTTCTAAATATTTTCTAATAAAAAGAGTGACTGCTCAAGAAACATAACAGAAATGTGTGGACCTTTTTGGACAGGGGAGTGGTGGAGAGAGAAGGACTACTCATTGCTCTAAAATGGAATACGTAGGGGTGCCTGGGTGGCTCAGTCGGTTAAGCTCAGGTCATGAACCTGGGGTCCTGGGATCCAGCCCCTCATTGGACTCTCTGCTTAATGTGTGCACTCCCTCTCTCTTACCTTTCCCTCAGCCAACCTCCTCCCCCCCAGCTCGTGCGTGCACGCTCTCTCTCTCTTGCTCTGTCCTCTCTCTCAAATAAATAAATAAAATCTTTTTAAAAAATGGAATAGGTAATCTGTATGGGACAGATCATATTTCCTCTAATATTCTGAAGATATTATCTATAAGGAAACTGTTAAAGCATAGATTATTAAGCACAGATTCATAAAAATTTGGAGTTAAGAGGACCTAAAAGTTGATCTCATCTACATTCTTATTATTCTATGTGGTTCTCCATTTTTTCCAGACTCCCTTGTACTTAGGTTGGAGCCCTGTGACTAGTTATAGTCAGTAGACTATGAATGAAAGTGATGCATTACTTCTCAGCTGAGCTCTTAAGATGAAGGCACCCCCTCCATCTCTCTCTTCTCTTCCTGTAGCGACCTACTAAACCATGGTTTCTCACACAACCTGGGTCCCTGAGTGACTTGCAGATCGCCTTCTCCTGCCATCTTGCATATTGGAAAATAAGTATGAGTAAGAAAAAAATTGTTCTGTTGAACCACTGAGATGCTGGGGTTTGTCTGCTGTGGAAGTTAACATCATTTAATCCAACAGATACAGCATGAAATGTGCTTCTGGTGTAACAAAGCCTAAAATATTTGACATTAACCTATGGTCACAAAGCAAGGGAACCAATAGCAGCAGCAAAGATGGAGATATGATTATGTGATTAGGTACAGGCTCTATATTTGTTAATGCTAATAAAGTAGAAGAAAGACCATTATTACTTAACTAGTAATTGTTAGAGGAGGTCATCGAGAGGACATGATCTCCAGTTGATCTGTGAGCTATACCTGAGCAACTGAAGCTCCTCACCCCCTTCCCTGTCCTTGGAATATACATTCTGCCCACTGTTGCCACAGTGGGAGTCGTTCCAAGGACATAGCCTTGACAGTAGGTGTTGTTGAACCCATCTTCATAATGTATGTGACTGAACCCAATTTAGGCCTCTATAAATAAACTTTTAAGATTCTGCCAAGAAGGTGAGGAGATCTGGTCATTTTGTAGCCACTGAAGACAAGCCTTGTATGCAAGTTTCCTTGCTTATTAAATCTGCCACCTACCAAACTGGAGTGATCTGCCTTTCTTTGGTCTCTTCTTACCCTAGGCATACCAGGGGCCAATTTTCAAACCAACAGTAGTTCCAGGGAAAGGATGTATATTAATTGGTATTGGCTGTGTTTCATAACATATTATGAGAAAGTGATTAGTGCAGAAAGAATTAGCCAGTTTACAAACAGAAATTTGGGCCTTGCATGATTGGAAAAACAGAATTTTCAGATTCTGACAGTAGGCGAATGGTATGAAATTGACTTTGAGAGACCAAAACCAGTATACCTTTTCTACTGAATAAAAAGAATTAGGGAAAAGATCAGATTATAGGTATAGCTGACATATACGTTGCAGAGAACTTCAAGTTAGCTTCCAATATTTGGGGGAGATGCATGGAATAAGAAAACAAAAAAAGTAAAGACTCCAAAATCATAATTCATGGAACTGACTGGAAGCAAATAAATCAGAAGTCTACTGCATTTTCAAAGGAATGCTTATAAGCTTGGACTATAGAATATCTTGCATTGTTCTAGACTTAAATAAACAAACAAGAAAATATTGTGGACCTCCAAAGTTATGGGGGAAAATTGGTTGAGAAAGCTTTTCATTGAGCATAGTTTCCAATTCCTATTTCAGATGAACCAAGTATAATAGAAAAGAAGAAACATCACAGAAGGCTTAGCCAAAGAACAGGGAGAACAACAGATATAAGAAGTCTTTCAGAGCAGAACAAGAAACTTAATCAAGGAACCTTTGCCCCCTCAGGGTAAAAGTTCTTAGTATGGTGACTAACACGACATTAGAAATAAAAAGTTCTTAAAATGTCTTTTCAATGGGATTCCAGAATTACTTACAGACTAGTGACTGCTACGTGCCACCCAGTTTTCCTTTTTTCCTGTGGGATTTATTACAGATATCCTGTTCTTGTTCCATTGTTTATATACAAAATGAGAAATTAATTTGTAGTTAATTGGCCCAGGAGGATTATTTTTATCATCAACTATATGTAATATTAAAATAAATACATATTTTTTTTTGTAAAATATTAGTAGGTATTAGCAGGTAAACCTTTCTGAGGTTTCAACAAAGGCATTCTATTTAAAAGTCAAAATTTTAGGGTACCTGGGTGGCTCAGTTGGTTGAGTGTCCAACTCTTGATCTCAGCTCCGGTCTTGATCTCAGGGTAATGAGTTCAAGCCCCATGTTGGGCCCCACAATGGCTGTGCGGCCTACTTGAAAAGTCAAGGGGTGCCTGGGTGCCTCAGTCGGTTGGGCGTTTTCCTTCGACTCAGGTCATGATCTCAGGGTCCTGGGATCAAGCCCCGCATCAGGTTCCCTACTTAGCGGAGAGTCTGCTTCTCCCTCTTTCTGCTCATGCTCTCTCTGTCTCTCTCAAATAAATAAATAAAATCTTAAAAAAAAAAAAAAAAGAAAAAAAGTCAAAATTTCTACTTCAGAACATGCCAAGGACAATGACATCTTCAGAATATAAGTCAGCATGTATGCCCCAGAAATCTTTCTTGGTTTTACTGCATTTAAAGACCATCCATCTAGGGGCGCCTGGGTGGCTCAGTCGTGTCTACCTTCGGCTGAGGGCGTGATCCCGGAGTCCTGGGATCTAGCCCCACATCAGGCTCCTCTGCTGGGAGCCTGCTTCTTCCTCTCCCACTCCCCCTGCCTGTGTTCCCTCTCTCACTGGCTGTCTCTCTCTCTCTGTCAAATAAATAAAATCTTAAAAAAAAAAAAAAAGACCATCCATCTAAAATCAGGATGTTAGACTTGAAATCTAAGGCAGGATAGCATAGTGAATGGATGATATTCACTGAACATAGTTTTTGGACTCTGTGGTGTTAGTTCAAATTATGTCTCTGACAGTAACTAGTACAATTAAAGTTCTTTATGTCCCATTTTCCTCCATTTCTTAGCATGGAGCTATGGGATTGTAAGGATTAAATATGATAATATATGACACCTAGTCAATACTCAGTAGTTGGCTTGGTATACACAAAAGTATAGATTATAAAATCTCCTATTGAAAAAGAGAGACAATGGGAGATTTATAGGAGTCACTGGTCCTCAGCAAATCTGAAATCCCACAAGGCACATGTTGCTAGTTCTTTCATTAAGACTAAAAGCCAGGTTGTGGTTCTTTGCTCTACACTCTGGGCCCTTAGTTCTGCCCCTCCAGTCCTTCTTTTTTGTCAGGCAATGTAACCTGTATTTACAGCTGAGTAATGTTATCAGTTTGCTTCCTGTATGTAAAATGGGGACCCAACTTCCTCTTTTTATTCTGCACTCTTTCTGTCCCTTTCTAATCAAGCTAGCAGTATTTCTGTCTGTATAATTCTCTTAAGATTTCTTTGGTCCCTTACAAATCATATCGGGGTTCATTTTGTTTGGTAAAAGTCACACACAGAGGCATCTTCAAGATGTTTTCTACCTTTGGGCTAAGCTGAGGCTACGAGAACAAAGCCTCATTGTTTAACTGAATAGTTCTCTGAGTTACAACTTTATATCTTTCCGAGGTTTCAACAAAGGATTTATTTATCACATTTATGATTTGTTTTTAAATCATAATTTCCTGGCTTAAAAAAAAAGCATTTATTATCACTCATAGTTTCTGAGAATTTGGGTGATTTGGGTTAAGTGTCTCTTATGAGGCTATAGTCAAATGGGGGCCAGAGATAGTTACCTGAAGCCTTGACTGGGGTTGGAAAATCTACTTTTGAGGTGGATCACTCACTTGGCTGGCAAATTGTTTGTTGTTGTTGGCTGTGAGCCTCAGTTCATTCTCATGTGTCCCTTTCCACAAGGCTACTTGAGCGTCCTTGTAATATGACGAATGGCTTTACCCAGGTAAATGATCTGAGAGAGGGCAAAGTAGAAACTGAAATGTTTTTTATGACCTAGTTTTTAGAATCATACAAAACCACCCCTACAGTATTTTATTTCTCACATTGGCCATCCGTGATTCAAAGTGGGTGAGTACCACATCAAGACACAAACACTAAGGGGAATGGTATGTAGGGGGCCATCTTGAAAGCTAGCTCCCATACTGTTTTCCAGTGTTAAAAAATAGATATTGAACAATAAATATCATAAATAAAGTATATGGTATGGTCAAAGATGCTAAGTGCTAAGAATTAGAAGAAAGAAAAAGAAGACCAGGGTTAGGGTATGGGGAGAACAGTTTGCAGTAATAAGATAGTCAGCGTAGGCCTCATTGAATAGATGATAGTTTTGTAAAGACTTGAAGAAAGTAATTTTATAATACCAATATTATAATGATATACTGCCATATTTTATTTATTTCAAAGACTATCATATTTTTCAATCAGAATCACTTTAATATATTAAGAAAACATATTTCTTGTTATGTCTAAGACTACATACATACAAAGCTTAAAAAAGCTTCTTTCCAAGGATTTGGTGTTCACAGGCCTTGTATAAGAGGATTACAAGTTAGTAGTAAAGGATTTACAGTAATTCTTAGTGATCTGTTATTTGTGAATTCTTAACCATTTTTAAAAGTCATTGAGCTATTCCTTTACTTAAAAAGCAGCCTGTAATATTTGATGCATACAAAAGAATGTATGTAACTAATGAAGTGTAATAATAAAATAAACACACATGAACTACCATCCAAATTAAAAGCTAGAATATTGCCTTTTCATTTGAAGTTTTTTATTCTTCCCTAATCCTATTCTCCTTTTTACCATCCCCAAGGTAATCGTTATCATTAATTTGAGTTGATTATTTTATTTTTTAAAACACTTTTACCATATATGTGAGTAACGCTAAAACATTTTATATTCAAGTTGCTTATTTTTGAGCTTATAAAAGCTATATATTTAATATAGCCCTCTGAATTTTTTAAGTAGCATATTCTAAGATTTACTTTTATTATTGTATATACTATATTTCATTCAAATTTAATTTAAGTACCATATTCCATTGTATGGATAGAGCACAATTTATTTATACTTTTTCTGGTCAATAAATACAAAGTTCCAGTCACCCTTGCAATGAAAAATAATGATTCTAGGAGAATTCTTAGGCAGCCTTTTCTAAGGTGAAAGTGATTGCTTCTTGGCCTCTTGGCTAAGATCATGTGACTAAGGAAGAAGTGAAGTAGGTCAAAACACCATTTATAGTAATAACAATAACAGTAATAAAAATAGATGCCAAGGAATAAATTTAACAAAAATTGTATGCCTTTCTGTAGACAAATCTAAACCCTTATTGAGACAAATAGGAGCCAAACAGAGATGTATACTATATTCATCAATTGACGTAAAATTTCAATTCTCCTTAATCTATAGATTAATTGCAATTTCAATAAAAATCTTACATAGTTTCAAAGAAATTTCACCCACTGATTATAAAATTAATTTGAATTTACAAAAACCTAAGAACAGCCAAAGCATTCTTAAAGGAGACAAATAGGTTTTGGGAACTTGTCCTATCCAGATACAGCAAAGTAAAAAATGCCCGATTTTCATTATGTATAATAATTACTTTTTTCCTTAGGCAGATGTATCCTGGGATAAACAATCAATATCAAGTGCATGTAGATATCTTAGCCTTATTGTGTGTCAAAATTACAACAAAAAACTATTAAAATACACTGTTAGCATGTAAATAAATTTTCCTTTAATGGGACTCGATGAAAGGGGGGGTAATCAGAAGGGGGAATGAAACATGAGAGACTATGGACTATGAGAAACAAACTGAGGGCCTCAGAGGGGAGGGGGTTCGGGGAATGGGATAGACCAGTGATGGGTAGTAAGGAGGGCACGTATTGCATGGTGCACTGGGTGTTATACACAACTAATGAATCATCGAGCCTTACATCGGAAACCGGGGATGTACTGTATGGTGACGAACATAATATAATAAAAAATCATTAAAAAAATAAATAAATAAAAATAAAAATTAATGGGACTCGATAACTACAAAGTAAAATTATTAAATTAATTATATGCATAAGTTTTAATGATTTTTATTGGGGATATTTGTTTAATTTATAATAATAATTGACCGATGGTTTTATGATAACGTCCCCATAGACTCTTCAGAATCTTTTCTCTGAGGTGACTGTCAGTTTCAAACTGTGTGGCCTGAGAGATCTAAATGCCTTTGATCACATTCCAAAAGAATGTGGGAATAAGAACAAAGTCTAAACTTTCTATAATATGATGCCAGGCCCAATAGGAGCTCTAGCACTTCACCTGACTAAATGCTTTGATCTTTTCCCACCATAATAGGATCAGAGTTTGTACTGAAAGATTTCAATTTCTCCTCTGGCCAGGCACAATTTCAGTATGGTTGCTTAATAAAATCAATGATACATACCAGTTTGTAATAAACAAAATTTTCAATCAATACAGCTTTTGAATATGTATAAATGGACATGAACATGACAGATATTCCACTGGCTTACAAGAGGAACACAAAAACCAACACTCCCCTTCATGCATTGCCCATTTTAAATTTTAAAATTTCTGGTAGTAATATTTGCTTTTTTCCCTCAAATATGTGGCACTTTTTGTTTGATTTAATTATTTTCTCTAAGAAGCCTTAGTTAACTCTATAAGGAACTTACCACCCTCTCTTTGTACGATGCTAGTATCCAGTATACACATCTCGCATAGCTTCTGTAATCCCTATTCCACCAAACTGTTCACATGACTGTTTTTCCTTACAGACTCTAATCTTTTGAGAACACAGATGGCATCCTATTCATCTGTGTGCAATGGCTATGGGAAAGTAAAGGACATTCTTCCCAAGGAATGTCAAATCTCTGAGCTGTTATCTCCACCGCCACATCAACCATAATATGTTTACTTTCATAATCAATTCTTTCACATGCTATGGAGGTTTACTTAAAGACCTTTTGAGTATTGTTTTTCAGAAAATCATTATGTGACCTTTTGTTCAACCAATTAATGATGTCATTGATCCATGCTACATTTACTTACTGTTTCCCATGGGTCAAGCACAGTGCTAGGTACTAAATATACAAATATGAAGAAGACACAGCTTGCCCTTAAAGAATTCAAAGACCAATCAGAACACAAAAACTAATAATTACAATGCAATGCAAGTGCTAAAACATAGACAGGAACACAATGATCTAGAAATACATTTAGTGACTGTTTCCGGCTACTTGAGAAAAGATTCAAAGAGCTTAACAAATTGGCAGATTTTGCCAGATAAAGAAAAAGGAAGCAAATAAGCAAATTTTAGGAACAATGTATGCAAAGACATGCAATCAAGAAAGGATCAGGCAGGGGGCGCCTGGGTGGCACAGCGGTTAAGCGTCTGCCTTTGGCTCAGGGCGTGATCCCGGCGTTGTGGGATCGAGCCCCACATCAGGCTCCTCTGCTATGAGCCTGCTTCTTCCTCTCCCACTCCCCCTGCTTGTGTTCCCTCTCTCGTTGGCTGTCTCTATCTCTGTCGAATGAATAAATAAAATCTTTAAAAAAAAAAAAAGAAAGGATCAGGCAGATTTAATGAATACGGAGCTGCTCTCTGTGTTTAGAGCACAGGGTATCGATGTGGAGACGAGAAAGGCTGGGAAGTTAGCCAGAAGACTAGAACAGATCTCAGAGGCAGTGTTATTTTGAGCAGGGGCCATGCTAATCTTCTCTGTCTCGTTCCAATTTTACTATATGTGCTGCTGAAGTGAGCACTCAGAGGCAAAGTTAAGAAATTTATACTTTATCTGTGGCAACATAAACATAGAAGAAATTGTTAAACAAGGCAGAGACATAATCAGATTTAGCTTTAGGAATGTCATGCTGGTGGCAGGATGAGAACAGGTTTGGAGGTGAGGAAAGTTTGTGGTATAAGGACCAATTAGGAGGCTTTTAAATACTTTAGGGAAAAGATGAGATGAACTTTCAAATGGTAGAGGCATTGCAGGGTGTAAGGGTTAATTGTTTGATATTAATGAAATAAACTCAACTGAGCAGAGTAGAAAGAAGAATCTATAGGATGGAGGAGTTAAGGGTGGGTCCTCATTTCTTCTATGAGACATTGACATGAGAAGAATCTTTATGGGTTTAAATAATGTTTGGGATGCCTGGAAAACAGATAGGCAGACACATCTAGTAGATAAATGTATCTGGAATTCAAGAGTAAAGTTTAGACTCACTGATTAGAAGTTGTCCACTTGTATCTGGTCATGAAAACCATGAAAGTAGATCAGATCACTCAAAGTTTATACAGACAGTAAAAATGAATGAGAAAGGAGGAGACCTTGAGTCATCCACCAACATATAAATAGTGGTCAGAGGATAGAGGGGAAAAAAGACTGTAAAGAATCCCAGATAGGCTAAACAAAATGATAACTAGAAGCCATCAGAGAACAGGCAATTACTGTCAAAAACTGCAAATCCCTCCGGTGAGAAAAAAGCTTAAATTTCTCAAATAAGAAGAAACTGCCAAGGAGGTTGGAAAAGCCATTCAGGGCAGGGCAGGAGTTAGAGAGTAGATTACCAAGGTTTGAGGGGCAGGCATAGAAGATGTAAACTATTTTTTAATAAGAATGATGCTGAAAGGAAGGAGACATATAAGTGCAATAGTTTGAGCAAAAGGTTAATGTAGGGCTTCTTCTTCTTCTTCTTCTTCTTTTTTTTTTTTACAACCTGAAAAGAAAGAGCTAAAAGAACAGGCAAATTGTTGGTAGAAAAAATAGAAAAGATAATGGGATAAAATCTCTGTATAAATGATGGAAACTGAGATACTGGTATATTTGTTTCCTACTGATGCTGTAGTTTGGTAGCTTACAACAAAAAAATTAGTCTCTTACGTTCTGGAGGTCAGAAATCCAAAATGGGTTTTACGGGGCTAAAAAATCAGGATGTCCGTGGGTCTGTGCTCCTTTCTGGAGGCTATAGGGGACAATCCATTTGTGTGCCTTTTCAAGCTTCTAGAGGCTACCTGCATTCCTTGGTTTGTGGCCTCATCCTCCATCTTTAAAGCCAATACTATGGCATCTTCAAATCTCTCTCTCAATCTCCCTCTCTCTCTTTCATATCTCAGCTTCCATTGTCATATATCTTCATATCTCCTCTCACTCTGACCTTGAATTTCCCTTTTACAAGGGACTTGTGAGGAAATTGGGCCAACTCAGATAATCCAGGATAATTTCCTTATCTCAATCACATCTGCAAAGTCTCTTTTGCCACATAAAGGAAAATATTTACAGGGGCCAGAGATTAAGATGTTGAGTTTTTGAGGGGACAATTATTTTGTTTATCACACTGAGTAAGAGTGGAATGATTAAACTAGGAAGGGACAATCAACTCTTCTTCTTCTTCTTTTTTTTTTTTTTAACATTTTATTTATTTATTTGACACAGAGAGAGATAGCCAGCGAGAGAGGGAACACAAGCAGGGGGAATGAGAGAGAAGGAAGCAGGCTCCCAGCAGAGGAGCCTGATGCGGGGCTCGAGCCCAGAATGGCGGGATCACGTCCTGGGCCGAAGGCAGACGCTTAACGTCTGAGCCACCCAGGCACCCCAATTCTTCTTCTTTTAACAGGAGAGAAGACCAGAGTGTATGATGTCATATGGAAGCACAGAAGCAAAGGTGGGAACTAGTCCTGTCTGGTGGCCATATTTTCTTCTTGGCAGCGCTGGGATGGTGAAGTATGCCATTGACAAGAGGAACAAGTTTTTGGAAAACCCAGTAAAGTCGGTTGCAGAGAACATGACAAGAAACGGTGAAGAGACCATGAAGAAGCATGCGGGAGCTCTGATGGAGCTAAAAAGTATAAGACCTATGTGGACCTTATTGACTCAGCATGGAGATTTGTCCAGCAACACTTTGAAGGTGGGAACAGAATCAAAGAAAATGAATAGCTGGATTCATCAAGTGATGGATGTCTAAAGGGTGGCTATAGTAGGGAAAACAAGGAGGAACGTAAGCAAGGATCCTGGGGAATATACATTATCGTTGAAGCCACTGATCCTAACATTAGGCTTGGTCAGGTTCACTCTTCCCTGATTTTGAAATTTTGTAAAAATTTATTTAATGTACAAGATGTGTGTGTGTGTGTGTGTGTGTGTGTGTGTGTGTGAGAGACACAGAGAGAGAAACAGAGAGAGAGATTCCTGAGCCTTGGAAATGCAAAATTCTTGGCTATAGCACTGACAGGTCAATATCCTTATATACTCAAATTACAAAATCATGTCAGCAACCAAAGTAACTTGGTGGAAGTTGAAACATAAAAGTAGATTAGGATGATTAATAAATCCATCCTCATTCTTCTAGTATATCATATTAGTATATCATATTAATTTAAGTTTTTCTGAAATCTGTTTTTGACAGGCTGATTAATTTTACTGAAAGTTTATTTAACAAAGTTTAAAGTGAATTAGCAAATAAAGAGAGTTTTCCCACTGGCAGAGATAAAAAAATATAATTTACTACATAAGTATTTGGTAATTATTTTGTCATCAGATATCTTTTATGAGAAATTTAACTCTATCTCCCATGTAATCTGTTCCATTTAGTTTAACTCTGGGTCTCATTATTCTCATTTTATCAGTTACAATTCATTAAAATATTATGCCAATTTCATTAGCAGGTCAAAAACTGTCAGTCAACATTCTAGAAAGCCACAATCATTTCATTACTGAGTATTTTACTTCTAAATTTCCCTAACTAGGAGTATACTGGCAAGCTTTTCATCAAATATGAAATGTTCTCATTATAATTTGTTTTTTTCCTTAAAGTATTACATTATGTTTTGTTTATTTAAATACCCTACTACTTTCCTATTGTTCTTTTCTTGGCGTCATTTACACAGACAACCAAGTGGATCTAATGAATTTTGAATATTTTAAACCACTTAGAAAATCAGGTACGTGTGAAACTCACATAAAGAACTTTGCAAAAATACAGATGGGGGGGCGCCTGGGTGGCACAGCGGTTAAGCGTCTGCCTTCGGCTCAGGGCGTGATCCCGGCGTTATGGGATCGAGCCCCACATCAGGCTCCTCTGCTATGAGCCTGCCTCTTCCTCTCCCACTCCCCCTGCTTGTGTTCCCTCTCTCGCTGGCTGTCTCTATCTCTGTCAAATAAATAAATTAAAAAAAAAATACAGATAGGGATGAGATTAGTAAATGTTTTGGAAGAAAAGGAATGCCATACTCAGTGCCCTGGATTAAGATGACTGTTGTAGCAGTTGGCAGTGGGGATAGATCAGAGGCACAGGCTCCAGAAAGGAGCACATTCCCATAGCCAGTGTGCTAAGTAATATAGTCCTGAGCCAAGATTATGGCCATAAACATGGCAAGATTATTAGAAATGGAAGAGAAATATGTAAAATCGGCTTAAAAGAAGCTGCCCTAACCATCTCACAGAGTTGTTCTAGAAACAATGTGAAATTTCAGAGGGAAAATTTAGAAAAGACAGAATTTTTTATATGTCTAAGTCTTCACATTATTCATTCTGTAAGAGCCCATTTCTCTCTGAAGTCTCTGTGCTTCACTTGAAAGATTTTGTGAGAGAAGTTCATGCCTGCTGCCACAAACTTTTGCAGTCAGTACTCACAACCTGCTTTTGTAATGGGCTACGAAAGTAGATTTTTATTAGTTACTTCCTTAAAAAACATTATCTACATATCATCTTTTAAAATGAAAGCTGTTTGAGAAAGATATTTGTATTGTTTAAATATTTACATATATAAAATTCAATATTATGCTCTGAGCCATTGTCTCTTTTGGAATAAAATTCCATGCCAGTACTCATAAATTTTGATAAATGAGAAAAGTAGCGTTTCTCCTTTTTTTCTGCCATTCTATCCAAATGAATTAATAATAAATTAAAGTTAATAAAATTTAAAAATGCAGCACAATAAAAGAAGTACTCATATTTAAATGTGACATAGATTTTTACTATTAAAGAATAAAGAAATGAAAATACGCCAAAATTAGTAGTATTTAATGTTCATTTTAGTTTTTCATCAAGTTTTCAAGCCATGGAATTCTCCATCTTGTTCCTTGTTAGTGCTTACATCTGAGAGTAATTTACTGACTAACTATGACTTTAGGAGTTTGAAACTGAATGAGGGATAGTTAAAAACCAAGGCATTAAATTTTTTGAACCATTAGTCAACAAATAATTAGTCATATTGGCAAACAACTGCATTCGCAAGGTATAACTGCTGAAATAAGCATGTTTCAGAAAATGTCAGCTGTAGGGCAATCATTGTTACTATAGCAAACAAGAAAAATAAACCTTATCACAATGAAATGCTTATTCCCAAGAAAAAAATACCTTTTATATGTTTGTATATAAATATATGATAATGTAATTTCTTCACATTTTTTCCATCAAAACCAAATAAACCACTTTAAATGGTCACTCAAATTCAGGTTTTAGTTCAGCAAGAAGGTGCCACTGCAACATTAATGTACAAGATAAAGTATTTCCTCACCTGTGCATACATCAATCTTTTCAAATTTTGATAAATTATCATAATGAAACAGTATGGCTCATTTTAAGTTAATGTATATTAAAAAAGACAAACTAGATAAATTCAGAAAGTAATTTTCACATCTCAAATTTCTTATTTTACTAAGGGATCACTATTGGTTTCCTCTCCATTAGTGCATTTAATATAATTAAAAAATAAATAAATACAATAAACACAATTTTGACTAATATTTTCAGAAGCATCTATTCTAAAATGAGTTTACTTGTATCCTATATATTGTGTGTGTCCATTTGAAAATGTGGAACTGACGAACATGTCTCACTAAAACATTTTTTGCTGATTTTTCCCAGTCTGCTTTCATTAAGATTGTTATATTGCCAAGATGCCTCTTACCTCAACGTATTTCAAAATGGATATCATAAACAATATTAATAATCCTGGTGGATTATTACATCTGTTTACACTTTTGAGATTATCTCATCACTTTTAATTGAGGGAAACCTGTGTAATATAAACCTCACACTTAAAAATTGAGATTCAATCATAAATGTCTTCATTTTCCTGATTTTCATTCTGCCGAGTTTACTACCTAATTCGCAAATAGCATTACATTAAATATTTAACATAACTTCTATAAAATACTTCAGCCTAAAGTAAAGAAACTAATTTACAATTCCAACATCATCCTAGACTGGATATTTGTGATTCTGAATTATTTTTAAAACTGTTTTCTTAAATCCTGATTGGTTTCATTGTAGATACCAAGGGAACAGAAGTTAAATTCCTTATATTTCTACTTTCCTCATTCTCTCTCTTTAGGTACAACTCTCTCTCTCTCGAGATAGACCTAGAAATGATACAGAGATGAGATAATAATAGAGTTTTCTTTCTATTCCCATAGGTAATTATATTCTGACCCCAGAGAAACAGGAGAGTTTTCAGAGTAATTCTGAGTTTTTCCAAACTTCTTTTCAACTCTGAAGAGAATTACCAATAACAAGCTCACCAACTATAGCAGCCAACTTAATTTACCTAATCTTCAATTATCAACTTGACAAATGGTATTTGCATTTTTCTTTCCAAGATATTTAGTTACTCCAAAGGGGGGAAAAATGCTTATTAGTGTATGAATTCCCTTTGAACTTTTTATTGCCTTTCCCATTACTCTTCTTAGTTATAGCTCCAAGTATGAAATTATCTACTCATCAATATATTAGGCAAAATTCAACCTAACTGGTACAATGAGAATGATTTACTATCTATTGGATTAAATAACTGAAACTTTTTGAGTACAAATAATAATTTATTCTCTTGCTACAAAGAGAAACAAAACACACTCTCCATTATAAACATAATGGAAAGAATGTGGTTTTAGAGCTAGCTAGACTTTGGGCAGTTTACCTGATTTTTTTTAACATCAGTTTTTCATTTTTAAAATGGGGATAAAATGCCTACCTCATAGGACTAGATAAAAATACACCCAGAGTTTGACACATAATCATACCCAATAAATGAGAGCAGAGAAGGAGGAGGGAAAAGAGATGATTATTATGATGTAGCCATCGCTATCTGAGGCCAAGCAATCCCATTCCCTCCCCTCAACTCATCTTCATTCATTCCCCATCACTAAAATTACCTACTTTCCTCAAGGTTGGCCCTTCCCTACATAATCGTAGAGTTTCTCAAAACTAGTGGAGTCTCTCTGTATTTGTACACTCTTGACTTAGCCTGATACGTAGTTAAGAATTTGGTAGATTCTAAGAAGTCCAACTATGTTTATTTAGAGATGTAGTCTACATTAATAGAACCAAGTTGGCTTCACCTCCTTCCTCTCCACATCTGATTTAGGCCAGGTATTTGGGGTGCAATGACAAAAAAAGACTGGCCATGTGAACCAAGTCTAGTTCCTTAGAAAAGGTCAAGATTCTATGTGCATTATAATGTTTTATTTTCTCCGGTTTCTCCCCAGACTCAGAGAAGTAGAAATTCTTTGTTTCCAGCAAGGAGTAAATTCCCTCTACAGAAGTATTTTGGTTGCCACACTTTAGACGGATATTAATCACTTTTACATGTTTTGACTACAGATATTTGCCTGAATAGACTCAGGTAGGTACAAACTCAGCTTTACAAGGTCCGTTCTTTTCCATGCTTGTGGCCACCATGCAGGCCTACATTCTTCTCAAAAATATTATGGCCTAAGTCAGATCCATCAATAAACAGTGAATGAGACGCAGAGGTATGTGCAAGAAGATTATAGAGCAGGGCTCTTGAGACTAATATCTTTGAGAAGAATTCAGGAAGCCACAGCGAGCAGAGGGAGAGGTTAAATCACAATGAATTTGCAGTAAGGGACTCAGCTGAATTCACAGGGAGATTGGCGGTGGACTAGCCTTTTGGAGTCAAATTCGGGTAGAGGCCTGGCCTTTTATCCTGCATTACTGGTTCCTTCTTTGGGAGAGGCTGCTCCCTGTTGCTGAGGGCAATTGTTGGGGAGGCACTCAGCTGTGACAGCTGGTACCAAGCACACATGGCAATTTGCAGAATGAGTGTTTCGTCCTGAGGGGAGGTACGGGTGGTGCGCTGCACAATTCACTACCTACTGCTAATCAACCAGCATTTACTTTTAGTCCTTCAAAATAAAATATTTTATGGGAATTGAGAAAAAAAAGCATGTGTATTAAGATGAAACAGCGTTTGTCACAGTGACATTTCAGTAACTTTACCAGGTGAAAATATAACAATCCTTTGGAAGGAATTTTTTCCTTTATCCACCACAAATTAGGGTTTCAGGGGCCAACCTGCAAATATAACAATTGATGATCACAGGCCTTGCTATTCTATAGCATGAAGGATAGCAGAGAGAATACTGACCATCTAACGGCAGTAAGAAAGCTGAGAATGGTGGATCTTAGTGAGCTGAAGACCTGGGGAATAAATCAGGCCAGAAGTGCCTGAAAAACTGCAGGCACTCTAGATTTCAGAAACCAATAAACCTAAAGGTCATGGTAAGTACCATATCCTGGTACTTATGTAGCTATCCTTATTTACCAACAGCTGTTTCTACATCAGTGTTTCCCAGTGGATTCCTCCTGCACATCAGTCCCCCAGGATGCTCATGAAACGAAGTTCTGGGTCAAATGTGATTGGGAAACTCACCATACCAAAATCCCCCAAAGACTGCCGTGTTTGTTAGGATATTAAAGTCTCAAGTCAGTCTGTCTACTTTTTTTTTTTACCTTGTCATTTTTCACATTCGTACAATTATACCATCCTTTTTCATGCAACCTTTATTATCATTCTAAGGAAATCATGTCCTGGAGAAATGAAGCTGGGTCATCCTTCCCCATGTAATGTTAAAATGTCTTATGGGAAAAAAAATAAATACTTCAATTAATCAACAGGCTGCTTTGCCAGGACAGAATTCAAATATACTCTTGTGGATATCTTTTACTGAAATTCCTCTGAGAAATTTAGGCAAAAAAGCAATTGCAACTTTAATGTCAACAAAATAGTTTTTCTGTCAGTGAGTCACATGTGTCTACAAACTCTTTTTCTTACATATTTAAAATAATCAATTAAGACACTTCACTTTTTCATATACACCAACATTTGAATTTTCAGAATGTCTATGTGTGTATCACTATAGGAAAAACCACCATAGGAAAAGCAAAGGGCCTTTCTGAGTTGAGGCGGGATGCAGCCATACTAAACTGACAAACCCTTTCTATGTAACATGATATAGGCAGAGAAAATGTGTCACATGGAAGAAGGGGGCTTTGCAGTGACATGAAAAAGGGATCCAATTCCAGCTTCATTCCCTAGCTGAGTAACCTTACCCAACTGCTCCCCTCCTTTGACTTCGGGTTTTACATATGTAATATGAAGATGACCTCATCTGTCTTGAAAGTTATGTTGGAGATTAAATGAAATAACATTTCTATACGGAAATAAACTCAATAGTACTGTTGCTTAACAAACAGTACTGTTTCTTACCTACCCCCTTGTCTCATTCCTTCTAGATGATCCAGAGGAAATGAGGGATAAATTTTCCAATAATTATTTTCTTCAAAATCTCCCCTTTTTTCAAATTTTTAAAACTCATGATCTTATTGAAAATACAGGCAAAAATCAGAAAGGACATTGAAAGGGAAAATATTAGGACAGCTGAATCGGAACATGATAATGGGAAGCTTAAAGACTAGAAAAAACAAAAGCGTGAAGATTTCCCTTATTCAAGGTTGCCCCTTACCTTCTGTCTCTTGAAGGTTTTTGTAAAAGGAGAAAGTCCTTTAACCCTTTATAATTTTTGACATTTTTCCTAATACAATTTGGACATTTTAATCATACCAAACTATATCTACCTGGCAATTAACAATAAATCCATCGTAGAGTTTGAGTGTCTGTTCGCTGACAGCATGAGTGCTCATAATATAAAATGCAAATTAGAAGTTAAAAGTCACTACTCTTCACTTCTCTCATTGGCAAAAATCAGAAAGTTTGATGACATGCTGTGTTCGCAAAGGTTGATGTAAACCAAAATTGGTACAACATAGGGAAGACAACTTGGTAACAGCTGACAAAATTTGAAATGCATCCTTTTTGACTCAGCAATACCATTTCTAGCAATTCATTCTGTAAATATTCTCTTGTGTACAAAACAAAGCATGTTCCAATGTACAGCACTGTTGGTTATAGCAAAAAACTAAAAATAGCCTAAATTTCTATCATTTAAGAACTATTTAAGTAGTTAAGTATATCTCTAAGATAGAGTAATGTTTATAATTAACCTGATCACGAGGGAGACTTCTTTTCCACTTGGATTATCTACCTATTCAAAATGTTTCAACCTACAAAATCCTTACCTACCCCCTTGTGGTGTGGTATAGAGCCTCTGGAAATATAGGCTAAGTTATCCTGAAGAGATTCATCCAGCCACCTTCAGCTTTGAAATACTCTGCAAAATATTTTAAAGAGAAAAGAAAACTTTGAAATACTCTGCAAAATATTTTAAAGAGAAAAGAAAACTTCCAATTAAACAATGTGAACTGAAACTAAAACAGGAACATGTCCTTAATTCCTTCAAATACTGCTGTTTAATACAAAGAAAATGTTTTAGTTTAGGTGCATGATAATTACAACGAGCTCTTCTAATATTTTCCAGAGATGCTATGTGGATGATTATTTCATATATCTATCATATTTGGGTCACCCTAAGCTCAACATATACATTAACTATTGAACCCTTCAAGTTACAAGTCTGTGTTCGATCAAGCCATTTACTTTGTGATGACTTACATTCAAAGCAAAATAAGAAGGGATAAGCACTCATACTTATAAAGTCAGTATAATTCACTTTTCAGTGACATAGTCTTCTTTCAAAGCCAAGTTCTGAAATCTACAGAGAGAAATAATACTATCAATTTTTATGCTCCATTATTTAGTTCAATTTTTTCTTTAAAAAGTAAACTTCAAACTCAGAGAACTTAGTAAGTAATTAGTTTGTCAATATTAAGGATGTGTTCCCATAATTAAATTTCTAGGAGGTAGAAGAAATTTAATTTACATTTTAACACTACTCTCATAGGAAGATGGCTTTTTTTCCCCTTGGCTCTATCTTATCATCATCTCTGTGTTGTGGGCTCTCTCTCCTTACCATTACAGTTAATTAAAAAAAAAAAGAAAGAAAGAAAGGAAAAAGAAAGGGGATAGGATAATTGGAAAAGACTTTTAAATATAATTCAAGGTAATGAAAGAGACAGAATATAACTTTTACTGTTTGATGTGCTTAGCTTGGAAACCCTTCAGAGTGAGAGACATTTGATTTTTTTACACTATCTGGAATTGACCAAAACTGGAAGTAAAGCAAGCTGCCACCTGGAATCTGCACTACCTCTGGGTCTTCATTCCCTACATCTTTCTCTGAATCCATGCTACATAAAGCATGTTCAATGGATGAACAGCATTGCCATTACCTGGGAGCTTGTTAAAAAAGAAGAATCTCAGGCCCTACCCCAAACTTCTTAATCAAAATCTGCACTTTAAACAAAATTTCCAGGTGATTTGTATGGACATTAAAGAGTGAGAAGTAATACTCTAGATCTGAAAGTCCTCTCCCCCCCCCCCACTCAGCAAACATTAACTGTGACAGAGGTTTGAAGAATTCTTAGGACAAAGATGAAAACATCCTATAGTCTCCCAGCCCATAGCCTCTCCCTTCCATTCCAACTGGCATGTCATTACCAAAATGGTCTTCTCAAAATACTGTTTGTGATATGCTCCTCATAACAACTATAATAACAAACTCATTTGCAGTATTTTTTTCAACTTCCAAGTACTTTCAGGTAAGTTAATTTAGTTCTCATAACAATACTGTGAAATATGTTGCATTAGTTCCAGGTGAAATGCATTCTCAAAAATGTGCCTAAAATCAATCATGAAGTAAGCAATGCAGTCAGGCTTCACTGTTTTAATTGCTAATATTAAATATCACCCTTTCTCCCTCATTTCATGCTGGACCATTCCCCTGCCCCAACATTCAATATTTCCCAATTGCATATTAAAGAAAATTCAACCTGTTGACCCAGTCTGGTCTCACTGACCTCTCCTACCAACTATGTCAAAACCAACTCTTTACGTTGGCCTCACAACCCAGATGTAGTCACCTAGCCCTCCTTGTTCACACAATGTCCCTTTCTAAGAAATTATCATCATCCCAATTTTTTGAAATGCAGTTAATGATCATTATTATACAAGAAGGAATATAAATCATAAAGTGTTCTGAGTTACTCACCATAAACATTTTCAGGTCTTCAACATTTAGGAAATCTGGATATGCATTAAGAAAATGAAAAATAGCACCTTAATAGTTCCTTTGGAACTAGAAAAGACTCAGGTCCTCCTTTGAAGGTAAACTTCAAATTCAGAGAACTTAATAGGTAATTAGTTTGTCAATATTAATAAGTAATTAGTTTATATTAAGACTAAGTTGTCTTAGTCTCTTCCAGCTGCTATAACAAAGTACCACAGACTGAGTGGTTCCTAAACAACAGAAATTCATTTCTTACAGCACTGGAGGCTGGGAGTCCAAGAACAGAGTGTCAACATGGTTGAGTAAGGGCCTTCTTCAGGGTCACAGACTTCTCGTTGTATCCTCACACAGTGAAAGGGGTTCGGGAGCTCTGTAGAGTCTCATTTGTAAGGACATTAATCTCATTCATGAGGGCTCTGCCTTCATGACCTAATCAACTCCCAAAGACTCCCCACCTCTTAATGCCATCACCTTTGGGGGTTAGGATTTCAACATTTTGGGGGGACCAAACATTCAGACCATAGAAAATACCAAATAAATTATCCATTATTTGAAAAAGGCATTTACCATTCTCTGTGATCATGACTGTTGTCTGCTACTTATAAGCCAAGTGTAAAAATTACAGAATTAACAGATCTTCTTGTTGGATAGGCCCCTTTATTATGATATAGTGTCCTTCTTTATCTCTTATTACAGTCTTTGGTTTAAAACCTAGTTTGTCTGATATAAGGATGACTACTCCAGCTTTTTTTAAATGTCTATTAGTATGATACACGGTTCTCCACTTCCTCACTGTCAATTTGGAGGTGTCTTTGGGTCTAAAATGAGTCTCTTAAAAGCAGCATATTGATGGGTCTTCTTTTTTATCCATTCTGATACCCTACGTCTTTTGATTGGGGCATTAAGTCCATTTACATTCAGAAAAATTATTGAAAGATATTAATTTGGTGCCATTGTATTACCTGTTAAGTTGCTGTTCCTGCAGATTGTCTCTTCCTTTTCTGGTCTTTCTTACTTTCGGGCTCTCTCTCTGCTCAAAGAATCACCTTTAATATTTCTTGCAGGGCTGGTTTAGTGTTCACAAATTCCTCTTACACTGTTGGTGGGAATGCAAACTGGTGAAGCCACTCTGGAAAACAGTATGGAGGGTCCTCAAAAAGTTAAAAATAGAACTACCCTATGATCCAGCAATTTCACTACTAGGTATTTACCCAAAGGATACAAAAATACTAATTTGAAGGGATACATGCACTGAATGTTACAGCAGCATTATCAGCAATAGCTAAATTATGGAAAGAGCACAAATGTCCATTGATAGATGAATGGATAAAAAAGATGTGGTATATATATGATGGAGTATTACTCAGCCATCAAAAAGAACAAAATCTTGCCATTTGCAACACCATGGAGCTAGACAGTACTATGCTAAGTGAAATTAGTCAGTCAAAGGAAGACAAATACAGATGAACATAGGGGAAGGGACAAAATATAAAATGAAATCAGAGAGGGAGACAAACCATAAGAAACTCTTAACTCTAGAAAACAAACTGAGGGTTGCTGGAAGAGAGGTGAGAGGGGGCTGGGGTAATTGGGTGATGGGCATTAAGGAGGGCCCTTGATATAATGAGCATTGGGTGTTATATGCAACTGATGAATCACTAAATTCTACCCCTGAAACCAATAATATACTATATGTTAAGTAAATTGAATTTTTAGAAAAATGATGGACATACATTTATATTGTATATAAATAGAAAAGAAAAGAAAATTCAAAATTACTAAAATAGTAAAAAATTAGATAAAAAGCATTTCTCTAGCTAAGACAGTAATAGAGTCTGGACGACCTTACCTCTCCATCATAAACAACTACACGACTGGATACACTATATGAAACAACTGACTTTAGACAAAGGGCAGCATAAAACAGTGATCCATGAATAAGAGGGGAAAACAGGTATACCCCATAACCATCCCACCTTTCTTCCTCGAGGCACAGTCTAGGCTCGAGTGGGAGGAAGAGAAACTGAAGAGAGCATAGTCTCACTGAGTTGAAGAGACAGAAAACATTTTTTAAAAAATAATGGCTAAAACGTTTTGAGTTTTGATAAAAACTACATTCATAGATTCAAGAATCTCAATGAATCCCAGGCAGAAAGACACAAAGAAAATCACACTGAAACATATAATTATCAAATTGATGAAAACCAGTGAAGCAGCTAAAAAAAAGAACCATTATATATAGAAATATAAAGTTAAGAAAGGCTAGGAAGAGCTAAGATGACAGTGTCGTAGGATTCTAGGTTCATCTCATCCCTGGAACACAATTAGATAACTATCAAATCATTCCAAACACCCCAGAAATCAACCTGAAGACGAAAAGAACAAACTCCACAATTAAAGGGAGAGAAGAAGTCACATCAAAGAAGGTAGGAAGTGCAAAGATGTGGTTTGGGAGAGAAAGGATCCTGGGTGCTGCAGAGGACAGGAAGGTGCTGTGGTCAAGGAAAAGTCCAAAGAGAGAGGCACACACAGGGGAATGTAAAAGGGGAACACTTCCCCAAAGCCAATGGCTGGGAAAATGAAAGGGACTGCAACCAGTGGGGCTTAAAGACTGGAGTTTTACAGGCAGTGGATGTGGCTGGGATAGAGCCCTGAGGGCACTACCCTACTCCTGGAGAGAAGGCAGACAAACAACCTGGGGGCAGATAGTGTGGAAATACTGATCTGAAGAACACCTGAGATACACAGGGAAGAGACTGTTCACTCTTCTTGGAGCATGTCCTTGAGAGGTAGCATTCACAGAGGCACCTCTCTAGAGACAAAGGAGCCAACAGCCACCATTTCGCTCCCCAGGATAAATGCAGAGCCACCCACAGGAAGCAGCTCAGCCCCAACACTGGCTGCCTAACCTACTTACACCAAGTCCCACACCCCTGCGCTTTGGCACAACTGCCCTTCTAGGTCAAATCTACTTCAGTCCCAGCATGGTGAGACCCTCCCCCAGAAGACCAGTGCAGGCCCCTGCTCCCACCACATCCCTAAAGCCCGGAGTTCTAAGTCAGCAGGCTTGGCTGGGTTAGAGACCAGAGGGCACTGTATTGCTCCTGGAAAGAAGGCAGGCAAGCAATCCAGGGGCAGCGTGGAAACACCAATCTGAAAAATTCCTGGGACACAGAGTGGGGAGACTATTTGCTCTTCTTGGAGTGCTTCCCTGAAAGCAGAAAGCACAGAGACCCCTCTCTGGGACAAAGGAGCTGGCTGGTGCAATTTCCCTCTCTGCCTTGCCCCCCAGCATAAAAAAGGAGCCACCTGTGATAAACAGCACAGCGTGAACACTAGCTGCCTAACCTGCTTACACCAAGTCTAACACCACTGTGATCTAGTGGGACCAGCCTTTTTGGTCAAGTTTGTCTTAGTCCCAGCATGATGGGCACTTTCCCAGAAGACCAGCAGAAACCCCTGCCCACATCATGACCCCCAACCAGAGAGTTCTGCAGGGCCTCAGCTATACTGAAGTAGTATCAGGTCTCATTTAACAAGCAGACCAGAGCACACCTATTAAAATTTGCCACATTCTGGTCAAGGATCAAACATTGCCCACTGCAGGCAAGGAGAGCTTCTGCAGTTGACTGGCCTGAAGAATAGAGCAGCCAGAACACAACAGCATACATCAAAAACTAGGGATGTACTGTATGGTGACTAACATAATATAATAAAAAAATGTTATTATTGAAAAAAAAAAAAAAAGAACACAACAGCAGAGTGCATGCAGCACACACCAGACACACTACTGGAAGTGCCAGGTCCTGGAGACTATATGAGAGAATCATTACTCTCAGAAGCAGGAAACATAACAATCCTTTTTAACACACAGAAGAAGAAAAAGACAGACAAAGTGCCAAGATGAAGGAATTCATCCCAAATGAAAGAATGACATAAGGTCACAGCCAGAGATAGCAAAATAGATATAAGTAACACGTCTGATGGTGAATTTAAAGCAACAATCATAAGGATACTCAGCAGACTTGAGAAGAGAATAGAAGACTTCAGGGAGGCTCATACTGCAGATAAAAGAGTGAAAAAAACAGTCAGAAATGAAAAACAAAATAACAAATTTGAAACAGATGTGATGCAATGAACACAAAGACGGAAGAATCAGAGGAACAAATAAGTGATACAAAAGAGTAACGGAAAATAATGAAACTGAACAAAAGAGAGAAAGAATTATGGAACACAATAGACTTAGCCAACTCAGTGATGTCTTCAAACATAATAACATTCATATTATAGGAGTTGAAGAAGAAAAAAAGAGAGAAAAGGAGGCAGAAAATTTATTTGAGGAGATAATAGCTAAAAACTCCCTAATCTGGGGAAGGAAACAGACATCCAGATCCAGGAGACACAGAGAACTTCCATCAAAATCAACAAAAGCAGGCCAACACCAAGACATATTGTAATTAAATTTGCAAAATACAGTGACAAAGAAAAAAATCTTAAACAAGACAAAAGAAGTCCCTAACTTACAAGGGAAGACCCATAAGGCTAGCTGCAGATCTCTCAACAGAAACTTGGCAAGTCAGAAGAGAATGGCAAGAAATATTCAAAGTGATGAATGGGAAAAATCTGCAGCCAAGAATACTCTATCCAGCAAAGCTATCACTCAGAATAGGAGAGATAAAGAGTTTCCCAGGCAAATAAAAAATAAAGGAGTTCATGACCACTAAACCAGCCCTTCAAGAAACATTAAAGGGGACTCTTTAAGTGGAAAGGAAAGACCAAAAGTGACAAAAACAAGAAAGGAATGGAGAAAATCTCCAGAAACAATAACAAAACAAGCAATAAAATGGCACTAAATATATATCTACATATCTATCAATAAGTACTCTGAGTGTAAATGGACTAAATCCTCCAATCAAAAAACACAGGGTATCAGAATGGATAAAAAAGAAGACCCCATCTATATGCTGCCTACAAGAGACTCATTTTAGACCTAAAGGCACCTGCAGACCAGGGGGGATGGAGAAATATTTATTATGCAAATGGGTCAAAAGAAAGCCGGAGTAGCAATATTTATAACAGACAAACTAGATTTTAAGCCAAAGACTGTGACAAGAGAAGGACACTTCTTGTATGTTCCATAATTCTTCTTTCTCTCTTTCTCCCTCATCATAAGGGGGATTATTCAACAAGAAGATCTAACAATTATAAATATTTATGCACCCAACATAGGAACACTCATATATATATATAAATATATATATACATATATATATTTATATATATATATATATTAGTAACAAATATAAAGGAACTCATGGATAATAATAGAATAATATTAGGGGACTTTAACACCCCACTCTTACACCAATGGATAGATCATCCAAACAGAAAATCAACAAGGAAACAATGGCTTTGAAAGACACACTGGAATAGATGGGATGTGTATACAGGCCTACCTCAAGAAGCAAGAAAAATCTCAAATAAATAACCTAAACTTACACCCAGAAAAAGAACAACAAATGAAGCCTAAAGCCAGTAGAAGAAAGGAAATAATAAAGATTAGAGCAGAAATAAATCATATAGAAACTAAAAAAACAATAGAACAGATCAATGAAACCAGGAGCTGGTTCTTCGAAAAAATTAATAAAATTGATAAAGCCCAAGCCAGACTTATCAAAAGGAAAAGGTAAAGGACCCAAATAAATAATATCACAAATGAGGGAGAAGAAATAACAACCAATACCACAGAAATACAAATAATTACGAGAATATTATGAAAACCTATATGCCAACAAATTGGACAACCCCGAAGAAATGGATAAATCTCTAGAAACATACAAACTACCAAAACTGAAACAGGAAGAAATAGAAAACTTGAACAGACCCACAACCAGCACAGAAATTGATAAGAACCATACGATACTTTCACTGATGCAGAAAAAGCATTTGACAAAGTACAAATTCCATTCACGATAAAAACCCTCAACAAAGTAGGGTTAGATGGAGCATACCTCAACATAGCAAAGGCCATAAACAAAAAACTCACAACTAATATCATCCTCGATGGGGAAAAACTACGAGTTTTTCCTCTATGGTCAGGAATAAGACAGGGATGTCTACTCTCACCACTGTTATTTAATTTAGTACTGGAAGTCCTAGCCACAGCAAACAGACAACACAAAGAAATAAAAGGCATCCAAACTGGTAAGGAAGAAGTCAATCTTTCACTATTTGCAGATGACATGATACTCTATATAGAAAACCCAAAAGACTCTACCAAAAAATTCCTAGACTGATACACTAATTCAGTAAAGTTGCAGGATACAAAATAAACATGCAGAAATCTTATGCATTTCTATAGACCAATAATGAAGCAGCAGAAAAAGAAATCAAGGAATTGATCCAATTTACAACTGCACCAAAAATAATAAGATACCTAAGAATAAACCTAACTAAAGAGGTAATATATCTGTACTCTGATCTAATGATCAAGACAGTATGGTACCAGCACAAAAACAGACACTTACATCAATGGAATAGAATAGAGAACCTAGAAATGGACCCACAACTATATGGTCAACTAATCTTCAACAAAGCAGGAAAGAATATCTAATGGGGAAAAAAAAACAAAACAGTCTCTTCAACAAATAGTGTTGGGAAATCTGGATAGCCACCTGCAGAAGAATGAAATTGGACCACTTTCTTACATCATACACAAAAATAAACTCAAAATGGATGAAAGACCTAAATGTGAGTCAGGAACCCATAAAACCGTCTCCTAGAGGAGAACACAGGCAGCAACCTCTTTGACCTATGCCATAGCAACTTCTTACTAGACACATCACTGTAGGAAGGGAAACAAAAGCAAAAATGAACTATTGGGACTTCATCAAGATAAAAAGCTTCTGAACAGTGAAGGAAACAATCAACAAAACTAAAGGCAATTTACATAATGGGAGAAGATAACCTGCAAATGACATATCTGATAAAGAGTTAGTATCCACAATCTACAAAAAACTTATCAAAGTCAACACCCAAAAAACAAATAATCTAATTTAAAAATGGGCAGAAGACATGAATAGACATTTTTCCAAAGAAGACATCCAGATGGCCAACAGACACATAAGAAGATGATCAACAGCAATGATCATCAGGGAAATACAAATCAAAACTACGAGGAAGTATTACTTCACACCAGTCAGAATGGCTAAAATTAACAACGCAGGAAACAACAGATGTTGGTGAGGATGCAGAGAAAGGGGAAACCTTTTACACTGGTGGGAATGCAAACTAGTGTAGTCACTCTGGAGAACAGTATAGGGGTTCCATAAAGAGTTGAAAATAGAACTACCCTATGATCCAGCAATTGCACTACTAGGTATTTACCCAAAGGAAACAAAAATACTAATTTGAACAGGTACATACACCTGATATTTACAGTGGCATTATCAACAATAGCTAAATTATGGAAAGAGCCCAAATGTCCATCAACTGATGAATGGATAAAGATGTGGTATACATCTTTACAATACAATATACAATGGAATATTATTTGCTTTCTATAAAAAATGAAATCTTGCCATTTGCAACAACATGGAGGGAGCTAGAGAAAATTATGCTAAGCAAAGTAAGTCAGAAAAAGATAAATACCATATGATTTCATTCATATGTGGAATTTAAGACATGAAACAAATGATGATGGGGAGAGGGGAGAGAGAGGAAAACAAAGAAACAGACTCATAACTATGGAGAACAAACTGATGGTTACTAGAGGGGAGATGGGTGGGCAGACGGGTTTAACAGGTGATGGGGATTGAGGAGGGCATTTGTGGGGATGAGCACTGGCTGTTGTATGTAAGTCTTGAATCACTAAATTCTACACCTGAAACTAATATTACACTGTTAACTAACTGGAATTTAAATAAAAACTTGGAAAAAATTTAAAAATTAAAAAAAATTTTTTTTAGTAAGTTAAGAATTGCAGAAGACTTCCCATGAGAAAATATGTAAGATGGACCACAGTGAAACAACACCTTTGGGCTGTTCATAGCTATAACTGCCTGTTAAGAAAAAAAGAGTTCAAATCCCTCTGTAGAGGGATTTGGTTACTTCCTTTCTTTCTTTCCCTCCCTCCCTCCCTCCCTTCCTCTCTCTCTCTCTCTTTTATTTTTTCTTTCTTTCTTTTCTTTTTTCTTCCTTCCTCTTCTTTCTTTTTATCCTTCCTTCCTACCTTCCTTCCTTTCCTTTCCTCACTTTCCCCCTCCTCTCACTTTCCTCACTTTCCCCCTCCTCTCACCCTTTCCTTCCCCCCTTTTTCCTTTCTTCTCTAGGAGTTTATAACCTCTTGCTCCTACCTGTGTCTGTCTGTGGTACTGCAGGTTCTCTGTAGCTGCCTCAAGCTGTCTTGCTCTCTTTTGTTCTCTGTAGGCTGAAGATTTCTAGAGTATGCCATATCCCACCAGTACTGCATGTCAGGCAAGACAGAAACCAGTCCCTTAGGAAGCCCTCACAAAGCTAGAATGTTTGATGCATGCATCACACTGTTCCCTTTCCCCCTAAAGAAGAGACCACCAAACTATATCTTTCGTCCGCTATCACATGGTTCTCTGGAGTAGTGCAGAGTACCCAGGTATCTTTTGTTCTCATTGGCTCCTCTAAGCATCTAGGTCATGTCAGGTTCCGAAAGCATTCCAAGATAGGTGAGGCAGAAATCAGTCCCTCAGTCAGCTCCCCAAAAAGCTGGAATATTGGATACATGATCTAACTCTTTTCCTCCCCAGGGAGAAGCAATGAGTTGGGGTTTTTCTCCAACTTGTTCCATGCCAAGTTGGGGAGGACTACCACAAGTATGTATGTGCTGATACAAACCTTTGCTTTTGTTTTCAGTGACCCTCAATTTGCCCTTTCCTGTCAGCACTTAGATTTAGGCAAGATAAAAATCAGACCCTCAAGTAGCCCCCTGAAAATTCTCTAAGTTTGGTACATCTTTCAGTCTTCAGAGAGATGCCAGAAGCTGAGAGTGGTCTCATGGTAACACTGCACTGAACTGAGGACAGGGATTATGGAAATCGATTGCTAAGAATTTTCCTACTGGCTTTGATGTAACTGGTTTTGTGTTCACATGGGGTGTAAGAGCCTCTTCACTGGTATCTGTACTTCTCACAAAAGGAAT
This sequence comes from Ursus maritimus, assembly GCF_017311325.1. Lineage (NCBI taxonomy): Eukaryota > Metazoa > Chordata > Mammalia > Carnivora > Ursidae > Ursus > Ursus maritimus. The sequence continues at coordinate 29,609,313 of NW_024425452.1, forward strand.
TGGTCTGTGTATTGTTGAATACTTGTCTCCCTGGGAGGAAGGAGAAACTGGAGCCATCTTGTGTCATGGCATTACTACCTCAATATATGCAGTTATTATTCTACCCTTTATTTGTGTTAACTGAATGTGAGGAGTTGGGACACTTTCTGCAGGCCATTTGGCCTAATGGGCTAATTGGTAGAGCAGAGATTAAACCTAGGTCTCTGATTCCCAAGCTTTGACTCTCAAACCACTATGAACTACCATCACCACATACAGGGATATATTAGAGGAAAAGACATGATTATAAAATTTGTTTTAAAAAATAATGATTCAAATCCTATCAAGGATGGAAAGGAAGGCAATGTTTGAGATTTCTCGAGCCCTCCTCCATGACTTAGTACTCTCTTGCCTAGATTTGCCAATTACTAATATTCTGATAATCACTGGTCCATTTTTTAAACCACCTTTCTTATAAGCACAGCTCCAAGAAAAGTAATGACTTCAATGTTATTTTCAGATATGAGGCCAAGGTTATTTTAAAATTATATTATTCATATATTCTTTTTTTTAAGATTTTATTTATTTATTTATTTGTCAAAAAGAGAGAGAGAGATTGAGAGAGCACAGGCAGAGGGAGAAACAGGCTCCCTGCTGAGCAGGGAGCCCGATGCGGGACTTGATCCCAAGACCCCAGGATCATGATCTGAGCCAAAGGCAGATGCTCAACAGACTGAGCCACCCAGGTGTCCCTATATTATTCATATATTCTTAATAAAGACTTCTTGCTTTGGAAATTATGGCTGGAAAATACGAACCCAAATGCATCTGCCATCTGTTACTACTAGGAAAAGATAGAACTAGACCTCCTTTCTCTCTGAAGAGTGTCTTCATGACTGACAGGAAGTTCTATTGTTTATATATTACAACTCAAATTCATTTTTCAAAAGACTGCCTGATGAGCCATTAGGAACAGAAAAATCTGAAAAACATACTACTTGCTGGAACAGATCATTAGATTCAGAGTGGTCTCCTGATACAGGCTCTTTGTTTCACCTTTCTTAATTTAGGACAATGATTCTATTTTCTTTTTATGTGTTGTCTATGGAGCAAAATAAGGATATTATTTTATTTCAAATATCTCTAAGGATTTAGAGATATTTAATAGAGATATTTAAATGTAGCAATGTCACCACATTGTCAGAATCACACTGAAGAATCATAAAAAATTTAAGATATGTCAGGGGGCACCTGGGTGGTGCAGTCGGTTAAGCATCCGAGTCTTGGTTTCGGCTCAGGTTGTGATCTCAGGGTCTGGGATCTAGTCCTGTACTGGGCTCCACACTACGCATGGAATTTGCTTAGGACTCTCTCTCCCTCTGCCCCTAACCCCTGCTCTTTCTCTCTCTCTCTAAAATAAATAAATAAATCTAAAAAAAAAAAGATAGGTCAAGAATATACAGACAAAATGATTTTCTAACATATATAATACTTAGAATTCATTTAAAATAACTTTTAAAAATTAGATTTTGATATTTTCTTTTGAAATATTTAATCAGTGAATTTACTCAGTGTTTTTCCCACAGTAAAAGAAAATTTATAGAAGACCAAGAATGTTGGTCTAAAGACAATAAATACTCAGCAACATACATCTCAAGTTTCTTTGACATTTTGAGTGGAAGACAAGTGTAGAAAATGTTTCCTATGAAATTTTCTTACTTTTAATTTCCTATGAAATTTTTAATTTTTAAAAATTCCTATAAAATTAGTTTTTAAAAAATTCCTATAAAATTTTTAATAAGTCTTATAATAATTAAGAATTCACTTACTCATTAACCTCAACCATCTAATTAATACACATCCCACTGCTGCATATATTTCAAAGTTCCTCTTTTTTAAGTTCTGATACCTATTATATCATTTTGATTCTGCTCCACATTATAACTATTTTTAAAATCCAGAGCAATAACTGTCATATTAGAAGGCCTTGTTAACAATGTAGGTCCCTGAGACCACTGTAAGAAGTACTGTGTCTTAGTCTCAAAGGACAAACCAGGCACCAATGTTCATTAATTCAACATATACTTATTGAGCATTTGTTATATGCCAGACACTATTCCAGGCTTTTGGGGATACAGCAGTGAACAAAACAGACTAAGATCATACTCTCGTGAAGTTTACCTTCTAAAAGTGGAAGGTATACAATAAACAACCCAAGAACAAATAACTTAATAGAGAATATGTCAATAATAAGTCATATAAAGAGAATTAAACCAGGGTAGAGGGACTGAGGGGGTCAAAGGGAATGCTTCTTGATAAGGAAACATGGGAGGAGAGCTACAAAGGATATGAGGGAATGAGCCACACAGACATCCAGGGCAAGAATAGTACAAACAGAAAACAGAGAAAGTCCATAGACCCTGAGATGAGACACGACTGACCTTTTCACAGTGGGAGTGAGTTAAGAAAGGTTTTACGTCAGGTACAGTTTTTATATCACAATAAGGACTTCAGATTTTAATCTAAGTGAATAAGCAGCAGATGGAAAATTTTACCTGACATGGATTTTGAAAAATTCCCTCCTTTGCAGGCATGGTGACAAGGACACCACTGGAAACTACTGCAATAATCCAGGCAAATGTTAATGGTGACACGGACTAAGGGAGATTTCAGATACATATATAGAAGGTAGAGCAGAAAAGATTTTCAAGAATGCAAGAAAAAAAGGGGAGTTAAAGATTACACCAAGGTTTCTGGTAAAGGCATCTGGTAAATATAAGTTGTCATGTGGTGACACTGATAGACAATAGGAAGAGCTAATGTGTATTTTAGAGGAGGAAGGGGATGCAATCAGAAGTATTATTTTTCAATTTAAGTTTGAGTTTGAGTTTTAAATGTTCACACAGAAATGACAAATAGGCACTTCACGAACCTGACTGATATTCAAGGAAGGGGTCAAGATTAGAAATAAATACACTGGAGTCATCAGCATATTATTGGTGTTAAAAGCACTGTAACATTAAGAGTTCAGGAAGATAAGAAAGTAGTCAAGGAGGTAAAAGACAAACAAGGACAGTGTATGTCCTGGAATCCAAGTGAAGAAAGAGTTTCAAGTAGGGAGTTGTGACTGACAGTCATATGCTGCTGGCAGGTAATCTAGGAAAAGTCCTGAGAAAGGATTACCATTTTTGGTAACTTGGAGGTCACGGATAAACTCAACAAGAGCAGTTTCAATGGAATGGTTGAGATGACATTCTGAGTAGAGTAAGTTCAAAAGAAAACAGGAGGGGAAAAAGTAGAGGCAACAAGTATGGACAACTCTGCGGAGTGGTTTCAATTTAAATGAATCTGAGAAATGAGATAAGCACAGGGGTTAAGACATGAGATCAAAGAGGATATATGAATTTTTAAGTGACAGTATGGTTTGTAAATATTTCACTGGGAATGATCTGGAAGGGTAGGGGAAATTAAAGAGGAGAGGAGAAAAGAGATAGCAGTAGGAGCAATGTAGGTTGGAGCAGATGGGCACCAGTGCACAGAGAAGGGATGAGCCTTAGATGGAACATAGCTCATTCATATCGAAAAGACTGAAGGCAAAGTCTGGGAGCAAAAATGTATGTAAATGCATGTTTTAGTGGTAGGAGGTAAAATTTCTTTTCTTTCCTGATTTTGTTTTCTCAGTAAAATAAAGCTATTAACTGAGAGTGGGGAGGTGGAAGTGGGTTGGAGATTTGATGAAAGAGGAGAAGGTATAAACTAATTCTCTACAAAAGTGGAAAAGTGAATTGATTGGGGAAGGATTGCTGGGCAGCACTAAGAACCTCTTTATAGTTAATCATGAATTTTATGATTTTTTTCCCCAGCCATGTTGAGTTCGTTTGCATGAAGACAGAGAGCATGCCAGGTGGAGACAGAGGCAGAGATTGTAGTGATTCACCTACAAGCCAAAGAATGCCAGACTGCCAGCCCTCACAAGAAGCTGAGAGAGAGGCACGTAATGGATTCTCCCTCAAAGTCCTCAGAAGAACCAACTCTGCTGACACCTTGATTTTGGACTGCTAAGCTTTCAGAATTGGGAGAAAATTAATTTCTGTTCTTTTAGGCCACCCAGCTCGTGATACTTTGCTCTGCCAGCCTTGTGAAATACAGGTGGTAACGACAAGCATGAGTGAATACCTCATAAATTTGGGTTGGATTTTTCTCTGACCATATGAATTCTAACTTGCAGGCATAAAATTTTGTCCATCAAGCGCTTATCCTAAATGCAGCCTGAATATGCCCCAATCATCTTAAGAGAATTGTTATTTGTAAATTCAATTTTTAAATATGTGCTTCCTCTTTGGGATCCTTTTATGATGATGTATTATAAAGCATCATTCCCATCCCTGAAGTATCTCACTGCAAACACTTTTAATTCTTCTTATTCCCACTCTTTGCTTCCTGTCTTTAAATGTGTTCTCTATACTTGACCAAGCATTTCCTTACATGACTTTTAAAAAAACTAGAATGATTCAATTAATAAAAAAATATGAGCATGCATTTGCACAAGAGCAATAAACATATGTATGCACTACCAGTGCAATTTATATGTTATTAAAATAAAGTTACAGAGGCTAATAATCTAATAGAGATGAAAAATTTGTATTAACAACACATAATTCAAAGTGATACTCTAAAATCCAGAGTGCAAATTCTAATTAGCATCCTGTAATTCTGCTACAAAATCATTGGCTTATAAAATTCAGATATCAGCTTCATCTTGCTAACAATTCATGCAATAAATTCTCAGAAGCAAGATGTATAAATTGAGGCTGATATATCCTCCTTTTTTTCTAGCATATATGTATAAGACAAAATTAATATATGTGAAAGTCTCACTTAGCTGATCATTTTCATGTTGCAAATATTCATCAAAGAGATATGAATATGGCCTTGAATCTAAAAACTTGACTTTGATGATTGTGTTCCATACTTACTAATCATCAAATTTAAATGAAGGTAAATCATTATTCAACACAAAGAACCCGACTTCTGATATGATCTAATGACTGTATTACAGTAAATATTATTTTTAGTTTATAAATACTAAGATCTCTTTTCTGCAAGACTTATAGACCTAATTATTTTCTTAGAAGTTAATACTATTTCATAATAGTATTTTTTAAAAAGTTTTCGAGTTAGTCAATGAGCTGCAACTTAATCATCTGGTTTTACCAAAGGATGAGAAAATTATTTTTAATTTTAATTATAGCTAAGCATATTATAACAAAAATAACAAAATCTCTCTACATGAAGTGAAAATTTAACAACTTAATGTGATAATTGGTATTTATAACTATCCTTATCCAGCTTCTATTAAATAGGACTTCATGAGAACAGGTGGTGGGTGAAAAAGAGAAAGAATTAATTTTAAAGATTTATCATTTCATTGAAGAGTAGACTTTGAGCAACCCAAACTAATGACCAGTTAAAATTACTCCTCTAGTTGTATTCAGCAAACGGGTGCAACTGAAATCTAAATTCACAACTTCCTTTGATCAAGTTCTTCCTGAATGATTTGTCTTAAATACTTTGCTCTGTATATAATTAACAAAAAGGACATTCTTCTGAAGATTTGTTAACACAGTCTATATTATAATCCCGCAAAATATACAGCAGAAGTTTAGATAGGAGCACTTTGCATTAACGCCATGAGTTATTGGAAGAGAGAGAATCTTCTCTTCAGGGGACAGTTTGAGACGGTGCATGTTCTATTCAACTGAAGAGTGAAATTCTAAAAGGTTCTAGATAACTTTTGAAGATTTTTTTCAACCTCATAATAATCGCCAATAATTTTTACCTATAGTCATGTATAAAAGAGAATGTTTATATCATTTAACACTGTAGCTACATTGAAACTAAAATTTGAGCACTTAGGGAGGAAGTATACCAACTTTTCAAAAAATGCAATATATCAAACCACATACCTAGGCAAATAACACTTTCTCTCCAAGTATTTGATTCCTCACCCTTTTATTCCCCAGCTTTACTGAGGTATACTTGGCAAACAAAAAATTGCATATAATTAATGTATACAATTTGGTGGGTTTGAGCATAGATATGTGCTTATATTACCATCACCATAATAAAAGTAATAAACATATCCATCAACTCCAAGTTTCCTTGTGTCATTTTGTTTTCTTTTGGTAAGAACAATTACTATGATATCTATCCTTTTAAAATTTTAAGTGTACAATACCTTACTGTTAACCATGGGTACTTTATTATCCAGCAGATCTCTGGACCTACCCATCTTGTGTAACTGTAACTTTATACCCATTGAACAATTCCCCAATACCTCTCCCCCATCCCCTAGTAATTATCACTGTATTGTTTACTTCTATATGTCTGACCATTGTAGATGCCTCCCTTAAGGGGAATCATGCAGTATTTGCCCTTCTGTGACTGATTTATTTGCTTAGCATAATGTCTTCCAGGGCCATCCATCAATGTAATTGCAAATGGTAGGATTTCCTTCTTTTTAAAGGCTGAATAAATTCCAGTATATGTATATACCACATTTTCTTTATTCATGCATCTTGTCGATTGACATTTGAGTTGTTTTTGTATCTTGGCTATTGTGAATAGTCCTGTAAGGAACATGGAGTGCAGATACCTCTCTAAGATCCTGATTTTAATTATTTTGGAGATTAACCCAGAGGTGGAGATCATATGGTACCTCTATTTTTAATTTTTTGATGAACTGCCATACTGCTTTCCATAGTGGCTGCTACATTTTACACTTGGAGCCCTGCTCAAGGGTTCGTTTCTCCACAACATCATCAATTATTTTTATTTTGCTCTTTGAAAATAACCATCCTAACAGATGTGTGGTGATATCTCACTGTGGCCTTGATCTGCATTTTCCTGACATTTAATAATGAGAATCATTTCATATACAGGTTGGCCATTTGTACATCTTCTTTGGAGAAGTGCCTATCCAAGTCCTCTTCCCATTTTCTGTTTTTTACTTTTTTAAAAAAAGATTTTATTTATTTAGTTGCGAGAGAGAGAGAGAGCGAGCGAGAGCACAAGCAGGGGAAGGGGCAGAGGGAGAGAGAAGCAGACTCCCGACTGAGTAGGAAGCCTGATACGGGGCTCAATCCCAGGACCCTAGGATCATGATCATCTGTTTGTTCTCTATAGTTAAGAGTCTGTTTCTTGGTTTGTCTTTTTCTCCTTTGTTTATTTGTTTTGCTTCTTAAATTCCACATATGAGTGAAATCATATGGTATTTGTGTTTCTCTGACTTATTTTGCTTTGTTTTATATTCTCTAGATCCATCCCTGTTGTTGCAAATGGCAAGATTTCATTCTCTTTTATGGCTGAGTAATATTCCATTATACATATATGTGTGTGTGTGTGTATACATATATACACACACCGCATGCCTTCTGCCCATTTTAAAGTGGATTATTTGGGGGGGTTGGTGTTTAGTTGTGTAAGTTCTTTATGTATTTTGGAGACTCTTTATTGGATATGTCACTTGCAAATATCTTCTCCCATTGCATAGACTGTCTTTTAATTCTGTTTTATGTTTTCTTTGTGGTGCAGAAGTTTTTATTTTGATGTAGTCCCAGTAATTTATTTTTGCTTTTGTTTTCCTGGCCTCGGGAAATATATCTAGAAAAATGTTGGTATGGCCAATGTCAGAGAAATTACTGCCTGGGCTGTCTTCTAGGACTTTTATGGTTTGAGGTCAAATATTTATGTCCTTAAAGCATTTTGAGTTTATTTATGTGTATGGTGTAAGAAAGTGGTCCAGTTTCATTCTTTTGCATGTTGCTGTCCAGTTTTTCTAACACCATTTATTGAAGACACTGTCTTTTTCCCATTGCGTATGCTTGCTTCCTTTGTTAAAGATTATCCCTATGTTTTCTTCTAGGAGTTTTATGTTTTCATGTCTCATGTTTAAGTCTTTAATCCATTTAAAGTTCATTTTCCTTTGACACTTGACCAGATTCTTCAACTGGGACATCAAATAGATTTCCTCCTTTTGCCAGGTCAACCAAATTGCCATTTGTCAAAACACTGTAGAGTAGATAAACAGAAATCTAATCTTTTCTTCATTCCTTATTTGCTATATTAATTAGTAAATATGTTCTTGCTATATTAACTACTACATACAGTATTAGAAGATAAATAATAAGAGATCAAGTTATTTGTTTGATAAATAGTAAATAAGGCCTTTGTCTTCAGGGTAGCATTGGGTCACTTCCATGAAAGAAGCCCATTAAGTTTTCAAATTATCAAGTCTCCATACCCAGTTTCCACAGCGACAAAAATATATTTTCTACTCTTGTTGGTTTCCAAACCAATTTAAAAACATAGCAAGTATACACAACACCAAAATACTCCACAATTTTGTTACAATGTAACCAATCTTCAGTTAACAAGGATATCAACTATTCTACATTTAGATTTTCTTGTCTTTATTTCCATTAACTGAGAAATTATATTTATTATTCAATTAATCTTTGTATAAAAATTATGTTAAAAGTTGGTTACAGAAATGTCATATGGAAATAAACAGCAATTCTAAATTTCATAAAGTCTACATGTAATACATCTTGGAAACTGGTTAGTGAGCTCACCATGCTCTACTGAACCATATCATCAATTGAAATCTGGTAGGATGCAGGTTTAGAATTTGAGCTGGAAAGTTTTTATATTGAGCCAATGGGATATGTTTATGTAAAGATTTTTCTCACTCCAGTTATTGAATTTTCATATTCTACACACAATTTTGCACTTACATTTTAGAAAAGAAAACATGCTTTTAAATCTAAGAAATTTAGTTGTAGTTACCATTATCTCACAACTCAGATATTAGTTTTTATTGTCTGGGAGAGGGGGGTTTATTTGGTGGGGTGTAGGGCTTGAGAAAACTGCATTTGAAAGCTCTAGCATTTACATTATTTATGAGAGGAGCTAAAAATAGAACTGGCCATCTAAAATCTGTAACTGAATATGTCATATCTAATGCTTCAAAAAGTTGTTCTCTTTGTACTGGATGATTGTAAAGAGACCAAAATGAAGAAAGCCTGAATGAGTGCCTCAGGAAAAGCATGGAAATAATGAGGATAATATGGAGGGTTGAAGGCAGTAATAGGTCACTAGACTTAGATAAATGATCATCTCCATCAACCCACAATTATAGTATCAAAATGGGAGTGAGTTCTGTAAGGTAGAATCCTTTTACTCCTAGTTCCAATAACTCTGTTTTCTTTTCCCAAGGGAAACTAAACAATGTTATAATAACAAAGTTGATAAACTAAATTACAACTGAACAACATACAGCAGAAGACTTTGGAAAATGTGGCCCACAAAAAAAGTTTTATGGGAAGAGAAAATCTGTAGGCTTTTGAAAAAATCAGTGGCATTACCAGAGACAGAATGCATTTAAGACAATAACCACACAAACACTTCTTGTCTTTTCAGTAAAAATGATGCCTTGAGTGACACATAGTCAGGGTTATTTAAAAAGACTGCTCACACACAGCATTCCTTCTGGCCAAAAACCATGGAAATCCCATCTGTTTTGCATGTTTTCATCTCTGGGACCAAATTCTGGACTGTTGACTCTAACTTGTTAGAATTTTGGTTTATCTCTTAAACACTCTCCTGTTGACTTTCTTCATCTTAACTTTCCTGTACAATTTTAGCTATAGTTTCTTCGTTTTTCACTTCACTGGCTGTTGTGGGTGAGAACTTTCCAATTCAACTCTCAGGCCTGAGAAATCCCAGCTTTAGTGGATCTGGCCCCAAGCCACTGACAAGGAGAAAGGACAAATGAAAAATTTTAAAACAGTACTTTTGAGAGAAGGCAACATGAGAGACGTGCAATTGGAAAGAAGAGAACTCGTTAAGGGACCTCCACACTGTTTTCCAGAGTGGCTGTACCAACTTGCATTCCCACCAACAATGTAGGAGGGATCCCCTTTCTCCAAATCCTCTCCACCAATTGTTGTTTCTTGCCTTGTCAATTTTTGCCATTCTAACTGGCGTAAGGTGGTATCTTAGTGTGGTTTTGATTTGAATTTCCCTGATGGCTAATGATTTTGAACATTTTTTCATGTGTCTGTTAGCCATTTGTATGTCTTCATTGGAAAAGTGTCTGTTCATATCTTCTGCCCATCTTATGATTTGTTTATTTGTTTCTCGTGTATTGAGTTTGAGAAGTTCTTTGTAGATCTTGGATACCAGTCTTTTATCTGTAGTATCATTTGCAAATATATTCTCCCATTCCGTGGGCTGCCTCTTAGTTTTTTTGACTGTTTCCTTGGCTGTGCAGAAGCTTTTTATCTTGATGAAGTCCCACAAGTTCATTTTATCTTTTGTTTCTCTTGCCTTTGGAGATGTGTCATGAAAAAGGTTGCTTTGGCCGATGTCATAGAGGTTGCTGCCTATGTTCTCCTCTAGGATTTTGATGGATTCCTGTCTCACATCGAGGTCTTTCATCCATTTGGAGTTTATTTTTGTGTATGGTGTGAGAGAGTGGTCAAGTTTCATTCTTTTGCATGTAGCTGTCCAATTTTCCCAGCACCATTTATTGAAGAGACTGTCTTTTTCCCACCGGATGTTTTTTCCTGCTTTATCAAATATTAGTTGCCCAAAGAGCCGAGGGTCCATTTCTGGGTTCTCTGTTCTGTTCCATTGGTCTATGTGTCTGTTTTTGTGCCAGTACCATGCTGTCTTTGTGATCACAGCTTTGTAATACAGCTTGAAATCTGGCATTGTGATGCCCCCAGCTTTGTTTTTCCTTTTCAACAGTTCCTTGGCGATTCGGGGCCTTTTCTGGTTCCATACAAATTTAAGGACTGTTTGTTCCAGTTCTTTGAAAAATGTCGTTGGTATTTTGATCGGGATAGCATTGAAAGTGTAGATTGCTCTGGGTAGCATGAACATTTTAACTATGTTAATTCTTCCGATTCATGAGCATGGAATATTTTTCCATCTTTTTGTGTCTTCTTCAATGTCTTTCAAGACTGATTTGTAGTTTCTAGAATATAGATCCTTTACGTCTCTGGTTAAGTTAATTCCAAGGTAACGTTAAAAATTGAGCTACCCTATGATCCAGCCATTGCACTACTGGGTATTTACCCCAAAGATACAGACGTAGTGAAGAAAAGGGCCATATGCACCCCAATGTTCATAGCAGCATTGTCCACAATAGCTAAATCGTGGAAGGAGCCAAGATGCCCTTCAACAGATGACTGGATTAAGAAGTTGTGGACCATATATACAATGGAATATTACTCAGCTATCAGAAAGAACGAGTTGTCAACATTTGCTGCAACATGGACGGCACTGGAGGAGATAATGCTAAGTGAAATAAGTCAAGCAGAGAAAGACAATTATCATATGGTTTCTCTCATCTATGGAACATAAGAACTAGGAAGATTGGTAGGAGAAGAAAGAGATAAAGAAAGGGGGGTATTCAAAAGGGGGAATGAAGCATGAGAGACTATGCACTCTGAGAAACAAACTGAGGGCTTCGGAGGGGAGGGGGGTGAGGAAATGGGATAGGCTGGTGATGGGTGGTAGGGAGGGCACGTATCGCATGATGCACTGGGCGTTATACGCAACTAATGATCATCGAACTTTACATCAAAAACCAGGGACGTACTGTATGGTGACTAACATAATATAATAAAAAAATATTTTAAAAAAAAGGAAAGAAGAGAACTCGGCAAGGGATTTCATATTTACCTAGCCAGCTTCCAATAGGAACCATTTATTTTATCATCCAAACTGGGACACTGTTGAGAATAAAAAGAAGCACTAACTAAACAGGATGCCAGATAGAACGTATAAACAGAAACTTCTAGGACAAACTGGGAGTGAATGGTTACCTTAGCTCTAAATGAATATAAGACCACAGCAATGATTCCAGAAAGAAAAATGAAGACAGGAAAAAAACTGCAGAGAGTAACCCACTGTCATTGTGAAGGAAGCCAGACATGGCTTCAACTATAATTTGGTAGAATCTTAGACATTAAAACATCCTTGGAGGTTTGGTCTTCAAAAACTTGCAAAGAGGAATCATACTCAAAGATTAGGGCTTGAGTTAAGAAAAATGTAATTAGGGGCGCCTGGGTGGCACAGCGGTTAAGCGTCTGCCTTCGGCTCAGGGCGTGATCCCAGCGTTCTGGGATCGAGCCCCACATCAGGCTTCTCTGCTATGAGCCTGCTTCTTCCTCTCCCACTCGCCCTGCTTGTGTTCCCTCTTTCGCTGGCTGTCTCTATCTCTGTCAAATAAATAAATAAAATCTTTGAAAAAAAAAAAAAAGAAAAATGTAATTAATTCCAAGAATGTAATCCAAGTCACTTGAAACACAGAGATCTATGACATCTGAATTCAACCATAGATTATACATTATAAAAATACATTTTTATAACAGGATAACAATATCCCACATAAACCCATTATATTTCATATAATAAAACATAAATGGAAATTTGATTTTAGAAGTTATGAGAGGCATTATTGAAAGTGGAAGACTTGTGATATTTCAAAATTTCTCCTTCACTAGTTTTAAATTACTGATGGGCTGTGTCTACTGGCAAGACAGACAAATCATAATGTTTCCTGCAAGCCAGATGTTGAAGTAATATAGAAAAATGGATATGTCGGTAATAATTTCTAAAGCTGCAATAATGAGAGGAACTGTGTTTTTGTGATTGAAGCTTCCTGCCATTGTTGCTGATTCTATAATATCAGTAGACTGTTTTTCACTTTTCTGTTGACATTCAACTAAATCTTAAACTCGATTATAACAGTCCTTAAAGAAAAGGCATTTCAAATTCTATCAAAATGGTTTTGTTTTTAAGTTTTTCTTCTAAAATAAAGATCACATTTGGTGAAACTTAATTTTTATCAAGATAAATCACATGATATTATTGCATTATAAAAGATACACGGGAAGTAGAGCTTCCTCGTATTCCATGTCTCCATAAATGCAATTTTAATCTTAAGTTCCTAAATGCCAGGTGTTTTTGACAACAAGTGAAGCTGTCAAATGTCATAGTTGACCACTTATAAGGTTTGTTGCTGGAGATCCAAATTTAGGACACATTAGCATATTGATATTACTTAAAAGAAGTGCGGATGGACAAGATTCGACCAGAGAGTATATATATAGAATGAACAGTAGCTCAAAAAACTAAACACCAAGGAACTAAGCAACAAAGAACTTAAACACAACCCTGAGATCATGATCTGAGCTGAAATCAAGAGTCAGACAGTTAATTGACTGAGGCACCCAGATGCCCCTTCATTTTTTTAAAAAAATTTGCTCCTATGACTGGGTAATTTCCAATGTCCTATCATCCAGTTTGCTGGTTCTTTCTTCTGGCTGAGTCTACTTTTTTAATCTCTAGGATTTCTGTGTTTGTTTGCTTGTTTGATGGTTGAGATTTCCTCGCCGAGCTTCTTGTTTTTGTTCATGCATCACTTTCCTACTTTGATTTAGTTGTCTGTGTTTTGTTTTAGTTTGCTAGACTTCCTTAAGAGGATTACTCTGAATTCTTTGATGGTTTATAGATCTCCATTTCTTTAGGGTTATCTACTGGAGCTTTATTAGTTTCCTTTAGTGGTGATTTTTTTTTTCTTTTATAAACCTTGAGTCCTTATGTTGGGATCTGTGAGTTTCAGTGATCTAGCTCCTCTTCTAGACTTTATAGTTCACTTTTTTAGAGAGAATTCATCAGTCAGCTCAGTTTGGGTTTTTTGGATGTGTCTGTTGGTGATGTCCATGGGAAGGTGGGCCTGCTATTATGGTCTATTTTAGGGTGAGACCAACTGTTCAAGCCATGAGGACAGGGATGGTGGGGTGTGACACTGGCTGAGAAAAGGTGGGTAGGACTACTGGCTTGGTTTTCTACCCAAGTGAAGCTCTAGGAAAGGTTTTGCATTTGCCTAGATTATCTGATCAGTAATGACCACCATTACTAGATGGTCAGAACTAGATAAGATATTCAGTAGGAGATGAAGTCATGGATTAGCTTCCCTGCCCTAGCAGGGCAGTAGAATGGGGCCTAGGACCTACACAGCTCATTGTGTGGGGACCCAAATCAGTCCAGAGTGTGCATTCAATTCGCTAGTCATGTGAGGCCTCCAGTTTTGCTCGGCAGTTGGGGGATGCCATGGGCTCTCTGATCAAGTGTCACGATACGTAGGGCTGTGCTGTTTCTCATATGTTCTGGTTAGGTTCCCTGGTCAGACAGGCTGAAGGCTGTACTCACTGATGAGCAAGGCTATGAATTAGATTCCCTGCCTGCAGGCAGTGGGAAAAGCAGTTCTAATGCTGGTAAAGCTCTTTGTTTATTGTCTTAAGCCAACCCACACCCCAAGTTCCATGACTAAACAGGACCACTGCCTTTCCTCTGCAACCTATCAGCTCAGCCTGACAGTTTCTTTGCTCAAATACTGTTGGGCGGCACTGCTTCCAGGAGTTGCCACCAGCCTTTCTGTTCAGATGGAGCCAGAAGATACTCTTCACAGCAGGTGGAGCTGTGATTCAGTTCCTTGCCTGGGATGGACAAATAGGGCTCTAGGTTCAGCACAACTCCTTATTTGAGGATCTAAAACAGGCAGATCTACACTCTTCCCAGTTTCCTGGTCAGAGTATTCCCCTGACTTGGTTCTGCAGATGAGCAAAGCTGCTGGTTGGGAATACTATTTGGGCACTGCAGGTATGAACTTCGTCTGCCAAGATCTTCGTGTTCATAGTTGCAAGCCCCTCCCCGCTTCTCCACCACAGGTATATTCCCAGTGGTTGAGTCCCATAGACTCCTAATATGTCTTTAAACTGAATTTCTGGGGCGCCTGGGTAGCGCAGTCGTTAAAGCGTCTGCCTTCGGCTCAGGGCGTGATCCTGGCGTACCGGGATCGAGCCCCACATCAGGCTCCTCTGCTATGAGCCTGCTTCTTCCTCTCCCACTCCCCCTGCTGTGTTCCCTCTCTCGCTGGCTGTCTCTCTCTGTCAAATAAATAAATAAAATCTTTAAAAAAAAATAAAATAAACTGAATTTCTATAATGTCATTCTTGCTTGATTTTTAAGAATTTTTTAAAATTATGAAGGAATTCATAATTGTTGTAGATTTTAATAAATACAGAATCAGGTAATAAAAAAATTAAGACTTCTATTTTACCCCAATGCCATTTTCCTGGGAAGTTTGGTATGAAATTATGTTTGGAATGAAACCATTCAAACTATCTTCTACGCTTATCAAAGCACATATAAATTTTGTTGGCTTATTTTTATTTTTGTTCTTATATCAGTGCAATCACACTAATCATTGGCTCTACACTTTTTTTTGTCAATTAACGTGATTTTCCAAGCCAATATTTATAAATTTAAAATTATTTTTAATGATCCTATAGTTTATGTCTTCCATGTTTTATCTAACCATTGTTCCTTTAATGCCAAATTACATTATTAATTAAAATAATGCTGCAGAAAATATTCTTAAATTTATATCATTGCATACAGGTCCTCCTCTAACATTTGTTGGACTGAGGAAAGAGTACAAATGGAGGGTCACATACCATCTATTTAAATACTTAAACTAGGTGAGCCAGGGTGGCTCAGTTGGTTAAGCGTCTGCCTTCAGCTGGGGTCATGGTCTCACGGTCCTGAGATCAAGGTCTTGAGATCAAGCCCCTCATCAGGCTTCCTGCTCAGCGGGGAGCCTGCTTCTCCCTCTCCCTCTGCCTGCCACTCCCCCCGCTTGTGCTCTCTCTCTCTCTTTCTCTCTGTCAAACAAATAAGTAAAATCTTTTTAAAAAATACTGAAACTTATTAATCAAGCTAGCAAGCTTTTAAATAACTTACATTCTATCTTCTTACTTTAACAAATATACACTCAGAATAACTGGAAAACCAGCTTGAAATTTCCAATTCTCAGATGTCTTGGTCTCTGGCCATTTACCCTTACCTTCCCCACTTTTCATTCCACACTTGGAACAGTCCTATATCACAGTGGCCTTGTATTCTTACATGCAGACACTCTAGTCCTAACTTCCATTCCATCTGCACTCTTCTTACAGACTCTCCTCCTGCAAATAGCCTCCAGTTGGCCCCCTCCTTGGGTGGGGTGCTGAGAGAAAACAACTGGGGAAAAAAGCACATTCAGAACCTGGAAAATTATTTGGGTAATTTCACAGAGAATTCAGAATCCTGAGTATATGAAATGTGACCCTGCATGGAGGCAGGAGATCTCAGGTTCCAGGATGACATGACTTCTTGACTCCAACTTTCCAGCCCATACGGAAACATAGTCATACTGAGAGCTCTGAAGAACAGGGCCAGGAGCAGAGCCTGCTGTCACCCATATCTAAGGACAGTACTGATTGCATAGTGGTGCATTCATTTCTGTAATATGGATCCCTAAAAGTGGAGCTGAGGGTTAAAAGATATGATCATTTTTTATTTGGAAAAAAATCCTATCTGATGCACCAAGCATTGCTAGCTATTTATATTCAACTGACAATGTCTAAGAGTTTTTTCCTTTCAATCTTACAAAAAATATGATAAATTTCTTTCTAATATTTTGCTGAACTAATGGTTGAAAAACAATACCTCATTGTTTGCATTCATATTTCCCTAAGTAGTGGTGAGGTTTACATTTACATTTATAATATATTCTATCTTTTTTTAAAGATTTTATTTATTTATTTATACATTTATTTATCAGAGAGAGAAAGAGCACAGGCAGGGTGAGCAGCAGCCAGAGGGAGAGGCAGGCTCCCCACTGAGCAAGGACCTCAATGCGGGACTTGATCCCAGAATCCTGGGATCATGAATGGAGCTGAAGGCAGACACTTAAGTGACTGAGCCACCCAGGTGTCCCTATAATATATTCTCTTATGAATTGCCTATTCACATTTTTTGTCTCTCTTGGGAGAATTATTATTTTTATTGTTTAGCCAATAATTTTCACTCTTTCATTTTATATTCCATTAACTTCAGCATTCATCTTTACTGATTTTATTCTCCAAATTTGTTTTAGTTGCATTACATTTAATGTGTTTCTAGTTTCTTAAGGTGATCACTGATTTGTTTTCAATTTTGGTCTTTTAATTAAAGCTTTAAAAGTCTAAATTAGCTTAATTTTTTATTAGCTTAATTTGTTTTAGCCTAAATACAAGCATTAGCTATGTCACATTGGTATTCATAAAATTATTCATATTTTCATTAATTTCTATATAATTTGAAATTCAATTTTCAGTCCATTTTTGATCCAGGAATTTAATTTTAAAGGGGTTAATGTTTTCTAACTTGTTCATTCTTTGAACTAACTGAATTATTGTGAGCAGAGACTATAGCTGTGAAAGTCCTACTTTTGGGAGTTTATCATGATGCTTTTTGTGACATAGTACCTGATTTATTTTAGTAAATAATCCATTATCGAAAGATCCAATATAGATTATGGATATGACAAGTGTGTGTTTGTGCACACGATAATGTATATACAGCAGAAAAGTAAGTGTTAAAGACTGTTGTTCCAAAGAAAGGCTACTGAGGCTGTAAATATAAAAATTGGTTTTGTGCCAGATTAGCTTAAAAGAATAGAAAAGGATAAGAACAAATAAGCAGAGATCCAAGCAGTATCTAAGATTTTGGCATGTATATCCAATCAGGAAAGAAACCTATAATCACAACAAGAGGGTTCCAGTATTGGACAGACCCGGCATAGGGATTAAAGATTCTCCCAATGGGAAAATTAGATTTCAGAGATAGGAAACCCCCCTGAAAAAATACAGAGTGTAAGTCAGCACAGCTCAAAGCAGAAAGGCAGACTTGATTTTGAGTTAGTAATTGGAAGCTTCTTGTGCTTTCCCCATTTATAGCACAATTATTCCTAGAAAAGGTAGCGGAAATAACATGATCTTTCTCCCATTTCCTTATTTGAAACTATTTTTAACATTTTTATCTTTAAAAAGTATTGTTATGTTTACTTCTATTCCAATACTTTCAGTATGTTCCTTCCCACGTGTGTGTAGCATAAGATTTGGTATTAAACCTGTTTAACAGAACAACTACTAAACTTGAATTGTACTTTTATTTTATGAGACACAAGAAGGACCAGGAAAACTATTCAGTCACCATAAGGAACACTCTTAAATGAAAACACTCAAAAGAATAGACTATAGCAACAAAAAGTTCCAAAGTACATAGCCTTAGGTCCAGACAGACCCAGATTTCAGTACCATTCTGTCCCTTTGAATCTCTAAGTAAAAATCTGTGAATGTTTGGCTAGTGAGAGGGAACCATCTGCTGTGGCACTGATGATGAAAACATCCTTCCTGCCCCTCTGCCATATACTACATCCAGAACTCATTAAAGTATACTCCTGTTGGATGTCTCCTTAGTTCAATATATTAACCTCTACTTACAGCAACGGAGCTTATAAACAGCTTTAAGTAGTTCCATGGTCTTGAATCCGCTCAACATAATGCTGAAGAACCTGGAGCAGAATTTTTTAACCTCAACACTAATTCCATGTAGACACAGACTGTCCTATACCTGAATGTTCAGCAGCATTCCTGGTTTCTACTCTGGTTTCTAAGTAGCATTTCGCCTCTACTTGGGACACCAAAAATGTCTTCCGACATTTTAAATTGTGCCCTAGATGGTACAAAATCACCCATGGTTGAGACCATTGACATAGTTAATTATGTATAATAACTATTCAGTTTTCCTCCATTACTAGAGAAGAATTAAGATATTATGCTATTGTGAATTGCACATTTTTGAGATATATATATCAGTACCTACAATAAGTCTCAGAGAAGACATGCTCCATTATTATTCCATATATTTTTAATATAGGATGTAGAAACACACTCTAAATTTAAGGAAGTATAATAAATAGCCACATTAAATTAATCTCTTCTAAAATAATCATAGAACACCCAGATAAAATAGTTTAATAAATTAAACTTAACCAAAATCTTTAATTTCATATGTTCATCTACTGAAGTTTATTGAAATTAACTCAAATCTTGGAAGTGGGAAGAAATATTTTGATGTTTCTTTAAATATTTGATGTTTCTTTCAACAACCTAATACTCTTAGATGCCATTATCACCACTGTAGGAAATTGGTACTCCCATCTTCTCACAATTACTATAGATGGAAGTGATAAAGGATCCATTGTGTCTTCACGAAAAGATATTTATCTACATAAGTATGTACCTTGAGGAAATTTAGGAAGAAATTACAGCCATGCCAATCCATTCATGATTCCAGCTTTTTCCCTGTGTTGGACATTGAAATTATTTGGGTGCCAATGTCAATGACAACAAACCAATTGCAGTTCATTTGTGTTGAAAATTCAGCTAAAGCTGGTGGAATTTCGATCATAAGTAGGCAAATTGTGCTATAATTTGGTAACTTAGTAAGTAGTAAATAAATTAATAAAATGATTCTACTGTCTTTAATAAGTAAGACAGAACTTTAAGTACTGGAATTTTCCCAGAAATTCCAAGAAGGGATGCCTTTTATTGGACAATTAAAAATTAAGTTAAGTACATTGGGCAATAGAACTGAGGGACTAAAAGATGCATAATAAATAATTGATGGTTGTGAGGTAGTGGTATCCAATATTGCATACTTGTGATATTATATACAAAACTATTTCTTTTAGGAGATGATTCAATCAAACAATCTTTCAAACAAGAAAAACTCTTCTCTGAATTATTCAAGGGGCTTTTTATAATACATCTTAATCTTTAGATGAAAAGTGTTCTTTTTCTGTACAGGATGTTATTACTTTTAATTCAAAAGCTTCAGTAAATGATCACAGCTTGTCCGTCATCGCTCATAACGTCAATTGCAAGTCTGACATGAGAATGGATCAATAATAAGCCAAAGAAAGGATATGTCAGAAGAAGTCATTGCTAACTTAAGAATTACTTTCTGGATTTATTATAACATGACAATTAATGGGTAGCTTTGACAAGTGTTTTTAATGCTAGCTGTGGATAGCTGAAAAGTAATAGGAAGTTAACTGCATTTGCATTTTTTAGTACTTTATGAAGTACCATATTTTTTAATATAAATTAATCAAAAAGAAATTTTCTTATGTATTTCTTGATAAGGCATTTCTCTTTCTAAAAATCCAATTTCTTAAGATAATGCAAAGATCTCAGATGCATGATGAAATGACATTTGCTGGATTGCTGATATATCTCAGGAAATAAACTAAAGGTCAAAACTAAGTAATAAAAAAAGTATCAGTATTAAATGTAAGTGAAACAGAAGGAATAAAAGGTTGATGTAGAAGCAATATAAAGTCCTATTGGGCTTTTTCTACCAATAGATAAGGACATGTCTGTGACATTTATTATGCTCCATGGTAGTTCAAAATATATTTACGACTGTCTCAATTGTTGGTATTCAGTAGATATAATGCATATTCTAAATTCAAGAGAGTAGATTGAAAACATGAAGATTACGAGATTAGGAACAGACGGAAACAGAATAAAAGAGAATAAGTTAAAGTCTAGTAAAATAGGATGGTGTAATACTCTACTAAAAACGTTTTATTTTACTGAACAAAAAAACAGAACGTGAGCAGGTTAATAGAGTGATCATGCTGTCTACCACCCCCCAATTAGAATAGAAATGGAATTTCTGAATAAAACTAAGTCATTAAACATTTATAATTCATAAAAAAGAAAGCACTTAAATAAAAATCAGAAATTTCATTTCCAGTTAAGGCAGACAGGGTCATTCAAATTAACCCTACCAATAAAAAATAACAAAAGATAAGCTGTTTTTATTTTTTAAATCGCATCAATAGTATTAAAAGAGCTGAAGAGTTGGGTAAACAATTTGAAGTAAAAGAGCTTTAGATGTTTCTTTAAGTTTTCATTTGAAGAACTTAAAAGTTCAGTAAACAATTAGAACTAATTGGAGCATGTGGCAAGGTCCCTGTATACAAAATAAATATTAAAATCTATTATATCTCTGTATATCAGTAACAAATCAAAAAAACATTTTTAAAGAGATATTTAAAATTTCATCAAAAAATAAAATAAAATTGCATCAAAAATTTAAAGTGCATAAAAGTAAACAACAAATATGTGTACACTTCCACAGGAAAAATTACAAAATTTTACTGAGACACAGCAATTAAAACTTAAACAAATACAGAGATACATTATTGTCCTCACTTTGCTTCTCTGAGACACCCCTCCTTCTTGTGCTCCTTCAGTCCTTCCAACATTTTTCTAATAAACTCTCTAAATAAGTGCTCTACTGAAGTACCTGGAGTGATTTCCATATTCCAGAATGGACACTGACACAATATTCTGCAACTAAAATTAAAATTAATTATAGGTGGGTTAATTTCAAAAATGTGAAAGGTAAACTAATAAAGCTTTAAGAATAAAATATAAAATAATTTTTTTATTACCTCAGGGAGGGAAGAATTTTCCAAACAAGACAGAAAGACCATTAAGCATAAAGGGAAAGACTGATAAATTCTACTTCAAATCAGAACTTTTATTTATTAGAAGACACCAAAAAGGAGCTAAACAACGGAGTGAGAAAAGGGATTTGAAACTCATAAGTAAGAAAAAGCTAGCATGAAGAATATATAAAGAACTTCTATCCTTCCATAAATCAATACAAAAAGACCAGGAACACAACAGAAAAATGGGCAAGTCATTTGAATGGCATTTTGCATTTACAAAAAGTAAACCCAAATGATAAATGAACATATGAAAAGATACTCATTGGCAGTTTCTAATCTTCTGAGCATTTCTCCTCCTCCTCCACTTCCTCCCCCTCCTCCACCGCTCCCTTTCTCCTTCTTTTTGCTTTTTTCTCCTGCTTCCTTCTCTTCCCCCTTTCTCCTCATTTTCTCTCTTCTGTCCCTTCTCCAATTCCTTCCTCCTCCTCCCTGTCTCCTCCTCTTTCTCCTTTACCTCTTTCTTCTCTTCCCCTTCTCCTCCTCCAGGTCACCTTCTTTTTCTTTTGCTCTCCTAGACCCTTTAACTCTTCTGTAACCAATCCCCTATTTGAAATCCTGAGAGAAGTTTGTTTTCAAAATTGTTCTCACAAGCTTTGACATGAGTTCTAATCTGTTGGGGCCAATATTAAATTACATAAATTTTTGTTAAAATTACAAATAAAGGGAAATCTCTTTGTTCCCTTAATCCATGTATTTATTCAACAGACATTTACTGAACAATTATGGTAGAGTTGGATCCCTGATAGATTTTATATAAGTTCATAAGGAAAAAAAGACTTGAACTAAAGAGTAAGAAACAGAATTGAACAAATGGTAATGACTTCAATTTTCCAAGTCTTAGTTCTTTTATCAACAATATGAGATAAATACGAAAACTTGAAGGACTGATATGAGGATTTAGTTTATTATAATGCATCATTCTAGAAAACTCTCATTTGTCCTTCCCCTCTCTTATGCTTTCCCACAAGCTGTTTCATCTGTCTCAGATGCCAGTTCTTTATTCTACTTTATTTGCTACACACCAAATTTCTGTTTATTTTTTAAGGCTCAGCTGAGGAATTATCTATTCAAGTAAGGTTTTTCCAACTTCTCTAGGTAGGTTTAAGTGTTCTTTGGGTTTCTTTAACACTCTTCTTATCTACTACTCTTAGAGGACTCAGTTGCATTTTCAATACCTGTCATGTGCCTATCACAGGAACCGTGCCTTCTTTATCTCTTTATTTCTTACCATGTCTTTCATATTGCCAGGTAGGTTACCAATAAATGTTACTTGACTAAATGAATAGAGTTTTAGCACTACCCACCTAGATTTTTGATAAAATATTAGGCCAAAATTCAATGAGTTTCAGATCCTGGAAGAACTGAGAAATAGTATTAAAAGGACAACTGTGATAATAGTGAAAATGTAAAGATCCCAGAGGTTATCATCAGAATTAGTTTGGCTTTTTTCCAAAGATTTCCCAAGAGGTATAAATGATATCTTCTTTGGAATAAGAAATTGTTTCAAGGGAACTTTTGTATGAATGTTTACTGGGAAGAGATTCTTCATTAATATTAGCATGTAGTAACATATTTTTCATCCATGGATATCAGGGAATGAGACTCAAAGCACTGATAAGCAAGATAAAAATACTGAGTGCTAAAAGCAATTAACCTATACAAAATCTGATTCTTAGTTTACTGTGATTACCTATTGAAACAACATTTAAATTTTAAGAAAAACTAAACATATATTTTGCTTTGGAAAGCAATTTTTAACCCTGGCATTCTTTTTAGTTTTTAGGTAGCAGATAGAAATTGGATAGCTTAAAAAATGTATTTTCTAGGTGACCACTAAATCACTGTGTTTGGTTTTGAGGTTTTCTTCATCTATCCTTCTGCTATCATTCTGGACATCTTCTTTATATCATGTTTTCCAAATCAATGATGTTGTACATATATTTTAAACACCATTTTGTTCTCTAATTCAAATACCCATAGGCAATGACAAAACTAGACATTTTGGGTAATTAAGCATATACTTGCATTGCTAGGAAAGGTTGGGAATTGAAAATTACGTAAAGAGTAACTAAAGACTTGTGTTGTATTTTGTTCTAGGTATGGCATGTGAATTTTAAAAAGGAGCTTTCTCAGATCAGATCAAAATGAGGCCTGTGAAAATGCAGTCTAGGGATACAAAGCTTGAACTCTAGAGTCTAACAGACATGGATTAATATTCTATACAAACCCCCTTAATCACTATGTACCCTGTGAAATATACTTAACTTCTGCATCTGCAAGCTGGCAACAGTAATACTTCCCTAATAAGGCTAGGGAATCTAGTATATGTAAAACATGATCACAGGGCTTGAACACAGTGTCAGGGAATAATACTGTTGTTGCTATTATTACTGATTACAGCAAGCCTCATTACAGATGACAAGCCAGGTTCTGACAGGTAAAATGACTTGTTCTAAACCTGAGTCTGCTGTCCCCAGACTCCAATCCAGACTTTATCTGTTAGGAAGTGTTCAGCCACAAAAATGGAACTTCTGACTCAACTCAGATAAAATAAAACATTTTGCTGCATCATAATTAAGTTGAGAGGAAGAACTGCCTTCAGGCTTGATTAATTAAGATGCTCAACTTTGTCATCAAGAACTCAGGTTCTACTGAGATGATCATTTCATTTTTTTCTTTCCTTCTATTAACATGACATATCGTAATGACTGATTTGCATATATTACACCACCCCACTTGGTATAAATCCCACTTGATCATGGTGAATGATCCTTTTAATGTCCTCCTGAATTTGGCTGGCTGGTATTTGATTGAAAATTTTTGCAACTATATCCATCAGGGATATTGGCCTGTAGCTTTTTGTTTTTGTTTTTCTGGTAATGTCCTTTCTGACATCACGGTGATGCTGATTCATAAAATGTTTCTTCCTCTTCAATTTTTGAAAGGGTTTGAGAGGGACTGGCATTAATTCTTCCTTAAATGTTTATTAAAATTCATCATGTGGTTCTGGGATTTTCTTCATTTCTTCATTCTGATTCAATCTCCTTACTATTAATTGGTCTATTCAGACTTTCTATTTCTTCCTGATTCAGTACATTGTATGTTTCTTAAAATGCATTTGACAGAATTCACTATATATTCATGATGAAAACTCTTAGCAAATTAGGTATAGAATGGATGTACCTCAACATAATAAAGGCCATTTATGATAAATCCACAGTTAACATCATACCAAAGGTAAAAGGTTGAAATCTTTTCCTCTAAGAAAAGAACAAGACAAGGGTGTTCATTCTTACCACTCCTATTCCACATAGTACTGGAAGTCCATACCAGAGCAATCAGACAAGAAAAAGAAATAAAAGGTATCAGAATTGGAAAGAAAGAAGTAAAAATGTCTCTATTTGCAGATGACATTATTTTGCATATAGAAAACCCAAAACACTTAACCAAAACAAAAAACAAAAACAAGAACAAAAACTGTTAGATCTAATCAACAAATTCAGTAGAGTAGCAGGATACAAAATTAACAACAAAAATCAGTAGCATTTTTATGTACTAACAATGAATTATTGAAAAAGAAATAAAAGAATCCCATTTACAACAGCATCAAAAACAATAAACACTTAAGAATAAACTTAACAAAGAGGGTGAAAGATCTCTACTTGGAAAACCAGAAAACTATGAAAGAAATTGAAGACACAAAAAATGGAAAAGTATCCTGTGTTTATAGATTAGAAGAATTAATATTGTTAAAATGTTAGTACTACCAAAAGCTATCTAAAAATTCAATGAATCCCTTTTTAACAGAAATAGGGAAAAAAAATCCTAAAATTTATATGGAACCACAAAATGCCCTATATAGCCAAAGCAAACATGAAAGAAAAAAAGTGGGAAGTATTACACTTTCTGATTTCAAGCTATACTACAAAGCTTTAGTTCTTAAAACAGTACGGTATTGGCACGAAAACAACAGATACATCAATGGAGCAGAACTGAGAGCCCAGAAATAAACCCACGCATATAGTGCCAACTAATATTTGACAAGGGAGCCAAGACTACTTAATGGAGAAAAGTCAATCTCTTCAATAAATGATATTGGAAAAAATGGATATTCACATGTAAAAGAATGAAACTAAACACCTATCTTCCACCACTTATAACACTTAACTCAAAATAGATTAAAGACGTAAATGCCCAAACTAAGTGTTCATCAACAGATGAACAAATAAAGATGTGGTATACATACACAATGGTATATTCAACAACTATGAAAAAGAATGAAATTTTGCCATTTGAGACAACATGGGTGGACCTAGAGGATATTATGCCAAGTGAAATAAGACAAATAACACATGATCTCACTAATATGTAGAATAAAAAAAAATGAACATACAAGATAAAACAGAAACAGGCTCACAGCCACAGGAAATGAACATCTGTTATCAGAGTGGAGGTATTACGCTAAGTGAAATAAGTAAAACAGAGAGAAGCAAATACTGGTATGATCTCACTTATATGTGGAATCTGTCAGAGAGAGACAAATACTGATATGATCTCACTTATATGTGGGATCTAAAGGAAAATAAAACCAGAAACCAAACTAATAAAAAAGAGAGAGAGAGAGAGAGAGAGAGAGATCAGATTTGTGGTTACCAGGGGTGGTAGGCAGTGGTGGAGGGGTAATTGGAGGAATGTGGTCAAAAGGTACAAATGTTCAGTTATAACATAAGTATTAGGCATGTAGTGTAAAACATCATGACTATAGCTAACACTGCTATGTAATATACAGGAAAGTTGTAAGAGAATAAATCTTAAGAGTTCTCAACGCATGAACTTTTTTCTTTTTTTGTTTTTTCTATTGTATCTATATGTTAACTAAACATATTGCAGTAATTATTTCACAATACATGTAACTTAAATCATTTATGCTGTACACCTTAAACTTATGCGGTGATGGGTGTCAATTATATCCCAGTAAAACTGGGAGAAAAGAAAGAACTCATGTTCTTCCCATCTCTCTACCATACATGAGATCAATTCCATCCTATGGTTGGTTGTCTTCATGGTTTTAGAATGGCTTCTGGAAACAACAGGGCAAAACGATCTTTGCTCAAGTAGGGAGAGTGACAGAGAAAGATCAATTTATTGATTCCAGGAACCCAAGCAATCCTCTTCCTTTGTGTCACTCTCTGCTTTTCTTTCCTCTCCTCTTCTCCTTTTCTTTAATCTTCTGCCATCTATTCTCTCCATCCTTCCTTTTTCCCTCCCTCCTTCCCTGTTTCCTTCCTTCCTTCTTTCCTTCCTCCTTTTTTTTCTTTTTCCTCTTTCTCATTCTTTTTTCGATAACTATTTATTGGGTATTTATCATAGGCCTGTCACTGTCCTAAGTCGTAGGAATACATTAATGCACACAACTGGCAAAAACATTACCCCCATACAGCTTACATTCTAGTGGAACCAAGTTGCTCCCACAACTAAACAAACCACTGGCCAGAAGAACGAAATGACAATGGTTAGAAACTAACCAGTTAAAGTGGAACAGATATGGAATCTACCACATTGGCTCAATATATTTCAAAATACAACCTTAGGATCTCTTGTAGACATCAAATCTTCAAGCACCTCATAGTCTATGGAAGGGAAAAATCATGCCCTTTTTCGAAATAACTGCCTTATTTTCTGCTTCTCAGAAAAAATAAATTAGTTCAATGGTGTGTACTACACAGTCATTACCAGACATATTTGTTTGTTTTATGTGACAATATGTTGTTAATAAAATTTAAGCTCATTTGCTTTCTTTGGTTGTCATTTTAAAATCCCAGACCTTGCATTTATCTTGGTTTATTATGTAAAAATAATTTAATGTTTTAATCACAGACTACATGATATACTATAATGGTAATCTTTAAATGCCCATTTCATTAAAATTTTATGTTGCACACAAGACCTATAAGTTCCTGCTGCTACAGCAAATCACTTCATAACTTTATCTAATAACAATGTCTGGTGGTGATTTTCAATTAAATTGAGTCACTCATAATGCATCAGAGTAAATGGATCTGAGCCAAATGTTATTGATGCCACTTATGATGTGGTTGCACAATCATGCCAAAGTAGTTTTGCCTCAGTTCCCACCAAATCCTGATTCTCACCAGAGTAAAGCAACATATGAATAGCCCAGAACTAAACAGTAAGTTGTTTCTTTTTTTTAAGGATAGAGTATTTCATTTATTTTCAATCCTTTACTGAGGTAATTAACATTCTGAGTTTGCTATCCTTTTAATGTTTTGGATTTTTTTAAATTTAGTTTCATTTATACCCACTAGAACTTAATCAAAATAAAATTGTCCAGGGGCTGCCTGGGTAGCACAGTCGTTAAGCGTCTGCCTTCGGCTCAGGGTGTGATCCCGGCGTTCCGGGATCGAGTCCCACATCGGGCTCCTCCGCTATGAGGCTGCTGCTTCTTCTCCCACTCCCCCTGCTTGTGTTCCCTCTCTCTCTGGCTATCTCTGTCAAATAAATAAATAAAATCTTTAAAAAATAAAAAAAATAAAAAAAATAAATTGTCCAGAGCAGCAATCACCTTTCTTAAGGATATTATGTAGAAAGAGAGAAAATTATTATCTTTAAAATAAGTGCACAGGGAGAGGTGGGATTTGCACAGGATGGTTTCCATGAGCTTTTCCAATTCTCACTTCCCCATAAGCTGCAGGATTTCAACATAACTGGGTATTGTAGGTGGTGGAACCATCTGACCTAAACTTTATCTAACAAAAAAAAACATATTATTATGTAAAAGTTCTTAAAAGAAGTATAACTACAATTAACAGAGTCAAAATTCAGTCCTAGGAAAGCAATTAGTCTCTATTCCAGAGACAGCGAAGTAATTCAAAAAAGAAAATTAAGAGATAACGCTTGTAGCCAATAATAGGAGAGGGGTTTTAGCATTTATTTATTTATTTATTTATTTTTAAGATTTTATTTATTTGACAGAGATAGAGACAGCCAGCGAGAGAGGGAACACAAGCAGGGGGAGTGGGAGAGGAAGAAGCAGGCTCATAGCGGAGGAGCCTGATGTGGGGCTCGATCCCAGAACGCCGGGATCACGCCCTGAGCCGAAGGCAGACGCTTAACCGCTGTGCCACCCAGGCGCCCCAACATTTAACTTAATAATAATGAAACAGATTTCTTCAAGAGGCACCTAATCTCAAACTTACCTTGGTTGTAACTCCTATGCTGCACCATGTTCTATAAATAAGCCAGGTTTTCACACAAACCATTTACAAAAGAAGTTAAAGAATTATAAAATTATTTTGAAGAACTGTCTCAGAAGACACTGCCTTAACTATTGTTGGTACTATCATTCATTTAAAAATCTTACTGATGTATGGGTAGGCAGATCTGCCACTCACTGGATAAGCTTAACAGAGCAGCTATTCTCTGTTCTCATAGGTTGGACATCCATTTTAATTGACTAATGCACATGCCATACAGGTTGATAAATATTTCAAATATTATTTCTGCACATTTGTACTATTATAAACTAGCAATTTATTGAAATGCATTACTTAAATATCACTCAGACATGAAAATCTGTGATAAAATCAATAATCCAAATTGCTGAGAGTTCCGAAATCGAAAGATCATTTTCATTCTCAATTTTATTTCAATCTGTGTCAACTAGATGATACAAAGCACCAAGTTTACCCTGCAAAATCTTGGGACTATTGGGTATAAATCACGTATTAGTCTGTTAAAACCACCAAAACAAAATTATCATGGGCTGGGTGGCATAAAAAACAAAAATTTATTTCTCACAATTCTGAAGGCTGGAAGTTCCAGATCATGATCTGGGAGGGTTTAGTTTCTGGTGAGAACTCTCTTCCTGATTTTCAGACAGCTGCCTTCTTGCTAAAGTACTCAGACAGCCTTTTCTCTGAGCATGCAGATATGGAGAGAGATCTCTCTTTTCCTCTTATAACGCCATCGGTCTTATCAGATTAGGATCTCACCTTTATGACTTCATTGTACCTTACTTATCTCCAAAAGGCTCTATCTCCAAAGGCAGACAATTGGGGATTAGGGCTTCAGGAATTTGGTTGGGGGTGGGTAGTACAAAATTCAGTCCACAGCAAGGTCAATAGACTCTATCCTATCATCCCAACTACTTTGGAATCCAGAAGTTTTATGGGAACTAGTGTATTAACTTGGCTAAATTCAAGTAAAATATTATATGCCATTCACAGTAAAAACCTACCAAGTAGTTAATCTTGTGTGACAAACTTATTGACATAGGGTAAGATGATTGTCTAGGTGTTGAGTGATGGCGCTTGGTGTCTGTCTACAGCTTCTAGTAAAATGATAGAAATGAATCGAAGTTCACACTCCACTTTTGTGGATTATTATATCAGATATAATAATCACCCTAAAATTTCACACAATAGTGAGCCTTCTAATGTGGATTGACAGAGGAATATTATGTAGAAACATAATGTGATTTAAGTATAAGAGACACAGGGATACAATTATAATTTAGCAATAAATCTGTGGGCTTAAAACAGACACTTGGTTATTTTAACAAACAGATAAAGATGATAGTAATTTATAGTAGAAACATCTCATAAAACAAATAAAATGAGTACTACTTTCAGAAGAGTTGCCAAAATACGTAGAAAAAACCAACAAATATAAAACTTCTCACCTTAGCAACTGAGTGATTTCTCGTAGATTCATTAGGCAAGCCTAACTACCATATTTTCTAAATAACTCATAAAACATGCTCTTCTGGACATTTTCCCCACTTAGTAAAGACATGTTTTTATTAAAGACATTTATTAAACATTGAATTGTATTAATAGACTTACATTTATACTATATTTGTTATATTAATTCTATCACATTTTTCTCTTCTTGCTTTTAGATCTATAGACATGGTGACCTTGGAGGAGGAATGGAAATAAATTTGACAGTATTGTTTTTTTATGTGGTTTTATATTTTTGGAGATTATGTATGATTTGGAAATCAAGTTACTAATGATTATGGGCTATTAAAATTATGGATCCAAGCAGAGGTAACTGATGCAAGGCAGGGGAGCTCTAGGCATTTACATCTACACTTTGATGGAATGTTAATAGCACGGTAAATATATGTGCTTTCTGCTTTTGACAAGTATGACTGGGAAAGCCTTGAAACACTTTAGGGGGTACCTGGATTTAATATGAGTGTGGAACTGCATCACAGCGGGGCATACTCCTATACCAGAACTGCTGCTCTTATGAGCACACACAGTAAATCCTTACTATAAAAAATAATAAAATAAAATAAAATAAATAAAAAGTTACATATTTTCATCCTGAGGGCCTAACTTATAACTGGGGTCCAGAGTCACAGTTTCTGTAGAGGGAAAGCTAAAGCTAACATTTTTCCATCGACTAGGACATTTGAGTTTCAGCAAAAAATTATTATTATGAGTGAGTCAATAAGGCATGTATTATTAAAAGACAGTTTACACGGTATTTTTCAATCATAAACAAAATCATAACAAGAAGGCTTACACATAGAGAAAACAACAAATGATGTTGCAAATTAAATTCTTAAGCATAATTTTATAGACCTAAGTGAAGAGAAAGTTTTTTTAAAGAAGCTCATTAGAAGCTATGTCCGTTTCAGTAGCGTACTTACCCTTCACACGTCATGAAACTACACAGCTTTCTGAACACAGACCCGCACCTCACGTAGCCACCAAAGCCAGGACCCTGTGGGTGTAGGTGTGTCCATGGGAGTCTTACTACTGACTAACCTACACCCGACTTTATATTCTCTCTCAGGACATTGGCCTTTTTGCTCTCAGTCCATAAATAATTCTCTCTCATCATACTCTTCTTAACCCTAATGCTCCTATCCTCTCATTTTTCTCCTATGAGCACCAATATCTTGCCACTCGTAACTCAGTCTGCATTTTCTCACTCATTATATTCTTCCCTGGTTTTCTCCACAGTTTTTCTCCCTTTCATCCTTACCAGTAGCCTCCACCCTCAGAGAGTCGGTATCCCTTCACCTTTTTTGATAAATGACTCTTTTTTCCTAGAGTTTTTACTTCTCTTTAAGTGCACAGAACTTAAAACCTAATAATGCATTACCCCACTGCTCTCTTCCCTGATGATTACTTTCTTCCATTGTCCCTAATTCAGTAGGCCAATATTCCCCATACAGACCATTTAATCCATTGTCTGCTACTCTCCGACACTTGCGGTCATCATTTTATATAACCACTGCCCCACAGGCCCATTTCCACCTTCTCAGCTCATGGGCAGTGCTGCAGAGTGCTCTGTCATCATCGCAGTGATTACAACAGCCGTATCAGTAATTCCCCAGACTCTTTCATTATCTTCAGACATCAGGTATCTCCTAGATGTCAGAGATATCTACTTAAGTCAATTACTTATGCCATGCCTATCTTTAAATGTATTTTGGCCAAGTTGGGAAGCTTCAGCTGTGCATTTGTTTTCTGTTACTGCTTTAACAAAAGACCACAAAGTTTGTGGCTTAAACAACTGACACTTATTCTCTTGCAATTCTGGAGGCCGTAAGTCTAAAATGGCTTCCTGGGTCTAAAATCAAGGTATGTACCTTGATTCTTTGAGAAGCTAAGGACCGAATCTGCTCCTTGCCTCTTCTGGCTTCTTGTGGCAGCCGGCATTGCTTAGCTAGGGCTACATAACACCAATTGGTGCTTCTATCATCACATTGCCTTGTGCTCTTCTATCATCAAATCTACTTTTGCCTCTGTTTTATAACCTTGTGATTGCAGGTATGGCCCACCCAGAAAATCTAATATGATCTCCCTTTCTCAAGGTGCTCAACATAATCACATCTACAAAATTACCTTGCCGTATAAGGTAACCATTCACAGGTTCTGAGGATTAAAATGTGGATATCTTTAGGGGCAATTATTCAGCCTACCACAGGCTAACTGGCCCCAAGTACACCCAGATAATCATCAGGAAATAGCTTCAGTGGCAGTGGCAGTAACAGCACAGCCAGGGAGGTAGCTTCCAAATGATGTTGGCATCGTAGGGCATCATAAGGCACTAAAGGGGCAAGCAGGAGCCAGTGGCAGTCCCAGGGGCATTAGCAATGTGTCTATCCATTCATATCATGATTATTCTGTGTGATCTGGGTGTCCCAGTAAACATAGGATTAACAACTTTATTTTCACCCATTTTTCTTTGTCCTGGTGTCCCACAGTGGTCAATTTCTCACACTGTCCTTCCTGCATTTCTTTTCTCCACCTGAAATATCTTTCTTTATGATCTTCTACCTATTCCAGTGCTAGCTATCCAAATTCCCAAAACTTCCTTGAATCCTTCTTTACCCTTTCCCTCACATGCTGATATGATTTCTTCTTTCTCTAAATTTCTTAGCTTTTGGAATCACAACCACATAGTTTAACATTTCTTACCAGTTTTGATTATATATATATAATATATAATTATATATATCTCAGTTGGATGTTTCTTTCTTTCTATAAAACCAAGTAGAATGTTACACACATAAGATGGACACTCAACAAATAATGCATCATTCATTGATAGATTCAAATTGCTCATGAGGTTAATTGGAGAAATACAGAAACTTATAAAAATTCCAGATCATTATTACACTGTTGTGGTGAATTTGGCCAAGTATCCATAATAATAAGGTAAGATCATATGTATGTGGGCTATAAACAATAACAATAACAATAATGAGAATAATAAATATTTTTAAAGAGTTCTGATTTTAATTAAGGAGTTCAATAAAGAGGCATTTTAGATATGTTGTTGTTAATATCCATCTTTTCACAAAGCAGCTATAACCACTACAAATGTTTTTTACAAGTCTAGGACTCAAAATGCTGGTTTATAAAAGTAAGTTTATTACAGAGGTGAGATAACAACTCCACTTGGTACCCTCATCCCTACTGTTCAGGAAGATTTCCTCCACAAAGCACCTGATTAAATACTTGATATTGCTCTTATAAAAGCAGTTTTCTTTCTGGACCATGCAGAGATTAAGTTATATACTGGACCATGAAATTTGATTTATCCTAATATACCTAAAACTAAATTTTAGGCTCTTCTGGGCATGGGCTTCATTTGTTCAGGATAATTATTTCTCCATGATACAGACATGTACAGATGTACAGATCATGTACATACACAGCCCTATAGAAATAATAAATAACTGCAAACAATGATTATTGAGAAAACATTCAACTTTTTAAAAATGCAAATGAAAAATTTGTCTCAATAACAACCAAATGGCAGTGAACTCAAAATATGATTTTTGTAATACATTGAAGTGACTCTCATTGTTTCTTCTAAGTACATAAAAGCCATTCTATAGAGAGCTCTGTTCTTGTATTTTGTATTATGTATTACAGTAAGTAAAAAAAGAACCATTGTCATCTCTGTCCCTTACATACAAATAATCACTTATCCTTAACCTTACCATTTATCTTAGACATGTCAATAATAATCTTCTCTAAACTCAATGAAACTACTCTGATCCTTCCTTAAAAAAAAACTACAAAAGCTTGCATGAGTGTTTCCACTTGATATGTCTGTCTCAAATTCACTTTTTGTTTAACTATTTGAGCTTCTTTTTTTTTTTGCATTATATAATAGATTTTGAGGAAGGTAATTCAGAATTTTAGCTACTACAAAATGGTCTGTTCTATCTTTGATTCTAAAATGAGGCAATACGTTAAAGACCTATATGAATTATAAACTGATAGAAAATACACAGATGCAATACAGAGGTGTCCATAAATATAAAGAATAGAGAAAACTGCATAAGTGGTGAATGAAGGAAAAAATATTTTGAAATGTAATAGCCACAAAAGAGAGGCATAGAAAATAGAAACATGATTTGGATACGTATCTTAGTTTTCCACTCCATTGTGTCTCACAAATTTAGGACAGGAAAGCTCCTAAACCTGAGAATGTAAAAAGAAAGTCCTAAAAATTGCATTCACAATCTTTTCAAATATAAGTGGAAGGAGCTGTACACACATAGTGCATTTCAAAGTAGAAATTATGACACAGTTAAAAGTGCTAACCAGAGGAAAAGAGAACTTAAAATCAAAAGCTAATTATTCAGTATCTAAGTTTATGTGCAGTAATATAGCTTGCTAGGATTTTTCAAGTTAATTAAAAAGACATGTTTAAGTGTTCTCACTTAAATTAGCTAATAATTTTAGCGAATTAAACAACTCAGCAAATTAGCTAATAATTTATGTATTTTTATGTTAACCCCCAAATAACATCTTGTTGGAATATATCCAATTGTAACTCAGTTCTGGTATAATTGTTAAGTCATTACTCAGGAGAAAGGAGGAAAAAGTAACTTAAAAAAAAATCCCACTAAGCCATCTTGCCTAACCAATTACTTGTAAACTACCAATGCCACTCATGACAATTGAACATATACCAGAATATTTCCAGAATTAAAAGCAGTTGGATCTTAAGAATTTAAACTTCCTTCTGATATGAATTTTACAAAGTAAACAAATATAGCCTGGCGATTTCCAGATAAAGTTTCCTGAATAAACACTTGCATTATTTTTGCTTCCTCCTAAAACTTGATTAAAACTTCAACAAGTCTCTTAAGCTTTTTGAGGAAGACATAGATCCAGAGTAACCCTGGGAGCCCAGCCCCTGCTCCCAACTCACCGCTGTGCTGTTCGCTCTTGCGAGGAGGAACAAGTCGGTCAGGAAACCATGCTGTAACCGTGGCTTTTAAAGACACTGGGAAGACACTCGTGGAACCAGAGGTGGCAATGCACCGAATTAGAATTACTCTAACCAGTGCCAGTGTAAAATCATTGGAGAAGGTATATGCTGGCCTGATCAGAGGCACAAAGGAGAAGAATTTCAAAGCAAAAGGACCAGTTCAGATGCCTACCAAGACTCTGAAAATCACTACAAGAAAAATCTTGGTGGTGAAGGTTCTAAGACTTGGGATCGTTTTCAGATGAGGCTCCACAAGCGACTCATTGATTTGCACAGTCCTTCTGAGATTGTTAAACAGATTACGTCCATCAGTATTGAGCCAGAAGTCAAGGATGAAGTGACCATTGCAGATGTTTAAATCAACTTTTTTAATAAATTGATTATCAGCTGTTAAAAAAAAATTTCAATGAAAGTCTATTAAGATATAAACCCACTAGCAGCTTTCTCCACAATAGCTAAATCGTGGAAGGAGCCGAGATGCCCTTCAACAGATGACTGGATTAAGTTGTGGTCCATATATATGATGGAATATTACTCAGCTATCAAAAAGAACGATTTCTCAACATTTGCTGCAACATGGACGGCACTGGAGGAGATAATGCTAAGTGAAATAAGTCAAGCAGAGAAAGACAATTATCATATGGTTTCTCTCATCTATGGAACATAAGAACTAGGAAGATAGGTAGGAGAAGAAAGGGATAAAGAAAGGGGGGTAATCAGAAAGGGGAATGAAGCATGAGAAACTATGGACTCTGAGAAACAAACTGAGGGCTTCAGAGGGGAGGGGGGTAGGGGAATGGGATAGGCTGGTGATGGGTAGTGGGGAGGGCACGTATTGCATGGTGCACTGGGTGTTATACGCAAGTAATGAATCATCGAACTTTGCATCAGAAACCAGGGATGTACTGTATGGTGACTAACATAATATAATAAAAAAACATTTTTTAAAAAAGATATAAACCCACTAAAACAGAATGAGAAAAGAAAACAGCAACTATTTTAAAAGCTGGAAGGCAAATGGAAAAATGGTAACTTAACTTAGCACATGGAGAAAGGTGAATCTTAGAATCACAGTATAAAAAGTTCTAAGAAGCAATCTCATTTAAACATAGAGACCTAAATGCCTAAGGAATTGGCAGAGTAATATTTTTGGAAATTGATTAAATGAACACTGAAAGCATAAGAATTTGTTGAAAACTTGCCTAAATAGCATTAAGACTAAGATCTCCTTCTCTGTTTCAAAGTCTGTAGGTTACTGTTTCTTTCTTACACTAGCAGAGAACTACAAGTATTTTTTGACAGCTTTACTGAGATATAATTCACATATCATAAAATGTACCCATTTAAAGTGTAATTCAATGGTTTATAATATATTCATAGAGTTGTGCAACTATCATCACAATCAATTTTAGAACATCCTCATTACCCCAAAAAGAAACTCCATACCCATTAGCTATCATCCTCCAATCCTCCTTCTTTCCAGCTCTAAGAAATCACTAATCAAATTAATTAAAATACATTAGATGTTAAATTAATTAAAATCTAATCAATTAATTAAGATTAATTAAAACTTTATCTCTATGGATTTATCTAATATATAGATATAGACATTTAGTATAAATTGATTAATCCAATATGTGCCCTTTTATAAAGCTTCATTCACTTGGTCTAATGGTTTTAAGGTCATCTATGTTGAAGCATGTGGCAGTACTTCATTCCATTGTATTGTCAAACAGTTCTCCATTGTACATATGTATCACATTTTGTTTACCTGTTTTTCCACTGA
The DNA here is from genome assembly GCF_017311325.1 of Ursus maritimus. NCBI lineage: Eukaryota > Metazoa > Chordata > Mammalia > Carnivora > Ursidae > Ursus > Ursus maritimus. The sequence continues at coordinate 29,646,383 of NW_024425452.1, forward strand.
TGGACATTTGGGTTGTTTTCACTTTTCTATATATCATGAATACAATTACTATGAACATTTGTGTATAAGTTTTTGTGCAGTCCTAGGTTTTTATTTCCCCTGCGTATATACCTAGGAGTGGAATGTCTGTGACATATGGCAATTGTATGTTTACTCTTTTAAGGAACTGGCAGACTGTTTTCAAAAGCGGTTGCACTATTTACATCTCCACCAGCAATGTATAAGATTTCTAATTTCACATCCTCACAAAAACTTGTTATCTGTCTTTTGCATTTAGCCATCCTTGTGGGTATGAAGTGATCCCATTATGTTTTTATTTGCATTTTAGAGGGTATATATATATTTTTTATTATATTATGTTAGTCACCATACAGTACATCCCTAGTTTTTGATGTAAAGTTCCATGATTCATTAATTGTGTATAACACCCAGTGCACCATGCAATACGTGCCTAGAGGGTATATATTTTTTGAGATAGTACCAAAGTCTCCTGCCCCAGGAGAGTCCACACATACAGAAGAATTAAGTAAAAATGTATATATTTATGTAGAAAGCTCCATTCCATTTTTTTCACTCTGCCCCTAAAACAGCTATGTATATATCACCAGGCAGATAAATGGACAAAATCTTTGGGCACTCTGAACAGTTCAGGAGAAAGAATCTAAGATACAGACATCACGCATTTCTCAAAAAAATATCCCACAATAAAGTTCAAAATTGATAAGCCCCATTCATACACTCGGAACTTCCCATCAACTTTTAACTTGCTCTACTTTTAAATGTGAGCTTTCAACCAAGAATTACCAGACATTTTAAGAAAGCCTATAAAATCAAAGACAAACCAAGCAAAACAGGAAAGAAGCACTGTGGATTAAAAGAAAAAAATAACTACATAAGGAGAAGAAAACTTTAAAAAAAGTAATAAATCTTCACTAACATTAATATCCTGAGAGAAATAAGTTATTGCATCCATCAGCCAGTACAGTATGCTATATTTATAAATATACATAAACACTCAGAAGACAAAAAGTAATAGCTCTCAGGTTTCCAAAAAGAAACGTAGACACTAAAAACTCAGTGGGCAGTTTGGAAGAAGGAATTGAAATAATTTCCTAGTAAGTATGCCAAAAAGACAAGAAAATGGAAAATAGGAGAATAAAGTAAAACATAGTAGAAGAACTTCATTAGACTCAATATCCAAATAATAGATATTCCAGAAAGAAAAAACTGAGAAAAATAGAGGGGGGAAAAGTCAATTAAATTACCCAAGAGATCTGCTCTACTGTGATCCTGGTTCCTAATTCATTGATCTCTGCTCTAATCTTGATCAACAGTCTTCTCGTGCGTGGGTTAGGCCTGTTCTTCTGTTCCAGCTCCAGGTTCTTGAGGAATCGGGAGCACAGTAGAGCAGATCAACAGAACTAGAAGCTGGTTCTTTGAAAGAATAAATAAGATAGATAAGCCACTGGCCAGACATATTCAAAAGAATAGAGAAAGGACCCAAATTAATAAAATTATGAATGAAAGGGGAGAGATCATAACCAACACCAATGAAATAGGAAGGATCATTAGAAACTTTTATCAACACCTTTATGCCAATAAATTAAACAACCTGAAGAAATGGATGCCTTCCTGGAAACCTATAAACTACCAAGACTGAAACAGGAAGAAATTGATTATTTAAACAGACCGATTAATTATGAAGAGATTGAAGCAGTGATCAAAAATCTCCCCAAAAACAAGAGTCCAGGGCCTGACGGATTCCCCGGGGAATTCTAACAAACATTCAAAAAAGAAGTAATACCTATTCTCCTGAAGCTGTTTCAAAAAATAGAAAAAGAAGGAAAACTACCAAACTCATTCTATGAGGCCAGTATTACCTTGATCCCCAAACCAGGCAAAGACCCCATCAAAAAGGAGAATTACAGACCGATATCCCTGATGAATATGGATGCCAAAATTCTCAACAAGATCTTA
>NW_024425452.1:29648800-29793456 GCF_017311325.1 Ursus maritimus
AATCCATCCCATTTACAATAGCCCCAAAAACCATACGTTACCTCGGAATTAACTTAACCAGAGACATAAAGGATCTGTAGTCTAGAAACTATAAATCACTCTTGAAAGACACTGAAGAAAACACAAAAAGATGGAAAAATATTCCATGCTCATGGATTGGAAGAATAAACATAGTTAAAATGTTTATGCTACCCAGAGCAATCTACACTTTCAATACCATCCCGATCAAAATACCAATGACATTTTTCAAAGAACTAGAACAAATAGCCCTTAAATTTGTGTGGAACCAGAAAAGGCCCCGAATCACCAAGGAATTGTTGAAAAGGAAAAACAAAGCTGGGGGCATCACGTTGCCGGATTTCAAACTATACTACAAAGCTGTGGTCACAAAGACAGCATGGTACTGGCACAAAAACAGACACATAGACCAATGGAACAGAATAGAGAACCCAGAAATGGACCCTCGGCTCTTTGGGCAACTAATCTTTGACAAAGCTGGAAAAAACATCCAGTGGAAAAAAGACAGTCTCTTCAATAAATGGTGCTGGGAAAATTGGACAGCTACATGCAAAAGGATGAAACTTGACCACTCTCTCACACCATACACAAAGATAAGCTCCAAATGGATGAAAGACATTGATGTGAGACAGGAATCCATCAAAATCATAGAGGAGAGCGTAGGCTGCAACCTCTTTGACATTGGCCACAGCAACTTTTTTCATGACACATTTCCAAAGGCAAGAGAAACAAAAGAAAAAATGAACTTGTGGGACTTCATCAAGATAAAAAGCTTCTGCACAGCCAAGGAAACAGTCAAAAAAACTAAGAGGGAGCCCACGGAATGGGAGAAGATATCTGCAAATGACACTACAGATAAAAGATTAGTATCCAAGATCTACAAAGAACTTCTCAAACTCAATACACCAGAAACAAATAAACAAATCATAAAATGGGCAGAAGATATGAACAGACACTTTTCCAATGAAGACATACAAATGTCTAACAGATACATGAAAAAATGCTCAAAATCATTAGCCATCAGGGAAATTCAAATCAAAACCACATTGAGGGGGCGCCTGGGTGGCACAGTGGTTAAGCGTCTGCCTTTGGCTCAGGGCGTGATCCCGGCGTTATGGGATCAAGCCCCACATCAGGCTCTTCTGCTATGAGGCTGCTTCTTCATCTCCCACTCCCCCTGCTTGTGTTCTCTCTCTCACTGGCTGTCTCTATCTCTGTCAAATAAACAAATAAAATCTTTTTTAAAAAAAAAGCCACATTGAGATACCACCTTACGCCAGTTAGAATGGCAAAAATTGACAAGGCAGGAAACAACAAATGTTGGAGAGGATGTGGAGAAAGGGGATCCCTCTTACACTCTTGGTGGGAATGCAAGTTGGTACAGTCACTTTGGAAAACAGTGTGGAGGTCCCTTAAAAACTTAAAATTTGAGCTACCCTATGATCCAGCAATTGCACTACTGGGTATTTACCCCAGAGACAGAGACGTAGTGAAGAGAAGGGCCATATGCACCCCAACGTTCATAGCAGCATTGTCCACAACAGCTAAATTGTGGAAGGAGCCGAGATGCCCTTCAACAGATGACTGGATTAAGAAGATGTGGTCCATATATACAATGGAGTATTATTCAGCCATCAGAAAGAATGATTTCACAACATTTGCAGCAACACGGATGGGACTGGAGGAGATTATGCTAAGTGAAATACGTCAAGCAGAGAAAGATAATTATTATATGGTTTCACTCATTTATGGAACATAAGAAATAGGAAGATTGGTAGGAGAAGGAAAGGAAGAATGAAGGGGGGGTAAACAGAAGGGGGAATGAACCATGAGATTGTGGACTCTGGGAAACAAACTGAGGGCTTCAGAGGGGAGAGGGGTGCGGGATTGGGATAGGCTGGTGATGGGTATTAAGGAGGGCACATACTGCATGGTGCACTGGGTGTTATACGCAAATAATGAATCATGGAACATTACATCAAAAACTGAGGATATACTATATGGTGACTAACATAGCGTAATAAAAAATTATTATAAAAAAATAAATAAATGCAATAAAACAAAAAACAAACCAAAAAAATTACTCAAGAGATTTTCAAAGTACAGAAAGACATGAGTGCCCAGTTTGAGAGAGTCCAGAAAGTACCTAGTGAAAGTACAAAAATAGACTCATTCAGAGGTTTGCCAACATGAAATTTCATAACAGTGCAATCAAAGATATCCTTCAAGATTAAAAGAAAAAAAGAGCAAAGACAGGCTTCTAGAGGCAATATGGAGAGAGTGAAAAGAGCGTAGCAAATTTTTTTCAAGTGTGTTTTTAAAATTATTTATTTATTTTAGAGAGGGAGAGTGTGAGACAGAGAATCTAAGCAGGGGGAGCTGCAGAGGGAGAGGGAGAAACAGACTCCCCACTGAGCAGGGAGCCTGATACATGGCTCGAGCCCAGGATCCTGAGATCATGACATGAGCCGAAGGCAGACGGTAAACCGAAAGCCGTAGTAAATTTTTTATAATCTCAAATCCCCTCATACAAAAAAATACTGAAAGAACCATTAAGGCACTCGAAGAAAATTAAAATGGCCAATGATATTTTCAATAAAACTAGGAAATAAGGAATTCCCCCGAGTATTCGGGTAAAGCCAAAATACCAATAACAACACAGATTGTGTGTTCTAGCTCCAACAGCTATACGATGGGAAAGAGAAAAAAAAAAAGGAAAGATGTTATAAGCCACAAGACACAGTAACCACCAATAAATACTTAACCCCATAAGGAGAGGACCACAGACTGAATGGGACCCTATGTGAGTAAATTTGAGAACAACTAATAAACTTTGAAGAAACCTTTCTAGGCTTCAAATAAGAAGTTAATGAGCAAAGACTTCCAGGACACCACTAATGGAGTAACAAGAAATTCTAATAATGCAGAAGAGACCAAACCGCTAGTGGAATGCAAAAATATCCAATGAACCTTCGCTTGTAGAAGGAAAGATCCACTGTGAGATAAAACTACAGAAATGGAAATCACACTGGGATCCCAGGGAGAGGTAAAGCTCAGATACTGTGTGGCAGAAGAGACCAACAGAGCATAGAGTACTTTAATAGCAAAGAAGAATGTTTAACAGTGAGATCACCATGAAAAGCAAGGCTGGTAGAGCTATCAACACAGAAATAGACAGGAAACCTACCTGAATCATATCAGGCTAAGCCTTGAAAGATGTATAAGTGGCTAAAACATGTAAATAGATGATGATAGACAGATGATAGATAGATAGATAGATAGATAGATAGATAGATAGATAGATAGATGATAGATAGATAGATAGACAGACAGAGAGATAAAATAGATTAGGTAGACAGGAAAGCTCTTGAGCTACAAGGGACAAGAGCTACCATGGCCAAGCCATACCTCCCATATAGAAACATCCTTCTAACAATCCAGGAAATGCTATCTCATTTAAACATGTGAAACGAACAAAATTACAATCAAACAAACAAAATTACAGTATCTTTATAATATAAAAGATATTTTAAAACTGAAGATTAAACTAATCTAAATGACGTTCCAGCAGACAATGAAAAAATGCTAAGAAAATATGACTACAAAGAAAATGAAAGTAGCATATTATTTCAAAAAGGGATAAAAGAAATTAAGAAAATTATCAAAGCTCAAAGAACAGCATAGTCAAAATTAGAACATCTCAGATAAAATAACTAAACAACAGGAGGGTATACATTTTTTTAAAGATTTTATTTATTTATTTGAGAGAGAGAGAGAGCAAACACATGCACAAAGCAGGAGTGGGGAAGAGGGCAGCAGGGGCAGAGGGTGAGGGAGAAGCATACTCGCCACTGAGCAGGGAACCCAACATGGAGCTCAGTCCCAGGACCCTGAGATCATGACCTAAGCTGAAGGCAGATGCTTAAGTGACTGAGCTCCCAGGCACCCGAAGGAGGGTATACATTTTAAATGGCTAACAGAACTCATGAATAAATAAAAAGAAAATGAAAAAAATAGAAATAAAGACTAAATTTGAAGAAATACAAGAATATGTAAATACAAAGCAAAGTAGGAGAAACAAAAGAAAGAAGAGGAAAAAAGTGACTATAATGAAATAGAAATAAAGATACAAATGTTTTTCAAGTGAAAGATACAGAAGACATGCAAAGAAATACTAGGTGTAATTGAAATACCTAAAGAAGGAAAACATAACAATTGAAAAAATTAAAAATTTAAAGTGCAATGTAAAGAATTTTTTCTTCAGGAAAAAATACCATATTGAACAGCACACCAAGCGCTTGTGAAGTATAACTTAGAGCAGTCAACACCAACTCATATCTAGTAGAGTTACTATTGTACTTTAAAGATACGGAGGAAAAAAACATTCAAAAACACTAAGTGACCAATAAGGGAAAAATAGGTTAGATTGATCTCAGATTTTTCAATAACATTTTATAACCTCAGAAAGTGGAGCATATCTATAAATCAGATACAATCTCACACCTTCCCTCTCCTCAAACACTTCCCTTATTCCTGGAGCTCAAGGTAGGTTATCAGCAAAATCTTCTCTATCTTCAATCTATCTTTCTGAAAGCTCCCTCCACCCTTTTGCTCCAGTGGAAATTTGACCATTCCCTTATATTACTGCTTCTCCTCAGTCTCTCTTAAGTGGAGCCTGATTTCTCTCCTTGCCCTTAATGAGATAGAATTGAGTGTCCTCCTTACTTCTCATTGCTGCTTATAGACCATTAAATTTCTTTCCTACTAAACCTCCAGGCTCCTTTGAAGTTCATTCCATCAGTCTATACCATCATGTAGTGGGCTGAATACTGCTCCCCCAAAATAACCCAGTCTTAATTCCTATACCTGTGAATGTTACCTTATATGGCAAAGATGTGATTAAGTCAAGGATCTTGATATGGGGAGAGCATCCCGGATTATCCAGGTCAAGTACACCCTAAATATAGTAAATGTCCGTTTAAGAGGAATGCAGGGAGAGATTTGACAAAAGATGAGGAGAAGGTGGTAGGACAACATAGGCAGAGTTGAGTGATGTGTTTTAAAGATGGAAGGCGACACAAGCCAAGGAATGAAGGAAGCCACCATAGGCTTAAAAGACCAGGAAATAGTTTTTTTTTGCTCAAAACCTCCAAAAGGAACCAGCCTTGACACCGTAACATTAGCGTAGTGAAAGTGATTTTGGAATTCTGACTTCCAGAGCTGTAAGTGGTAATTCTTTACAGAAGCAAAATGAAACTAATCTACCCCACTTGGATGCAGTCATCTACAGATGTCCAGGGCATCCAATCTCACTTCATTCCTAGATTATAATACCTGGCTTAATATATTACCTCCTACTCTATCTCAGCAAATAACACATCATCCCCTGTCATTAACAGTAACTGGATCTCTCACCATCCATAATCTCAATTTATAGGAACTTATTCACTGACCACTACCTTCTGTCTTTCCATCCCACTCCTTGCTCTCTTCTCAACAATCCCTTGATCTACCATAACTTCCAACCCATTAACTTTATCCTTTTTTTCACTGCTTTTACTTGTCTCATATTCTCCACTCCTCATCTGGCTGAGATTCCAAGATCATTCATCATAATTAGTCTTCCACATACACTCTCAATCCCCTTGCCACATTCTCTCTCTATCATATTCTCTTGGTGAAATTCCTAACCCAGTCACATCAATCTCTGACCAGTCTATAGTCTGTACTGGCATATGAGCAACTGAATAAATCAGGAGAATGGATACTTTGCTGACTGCTCTCAATTAAATTTATCCCCAAGTGGGCCTTTAGGGTTGACTGGAATTCTACTTACATTTTCTTTTACTTTAATCACTCATTTTCCTGCATGTATATTTCAACACACTAAAATGAGAATTCTATGAGGGCGGAAGATTTGTCTGTTTTGCTTACCAATGTATGCACAGAAATAAAATAGTGCCTGGTACATAGTAGGCATACTTATAATTTGTTGAATTAATATATTAATTTTACATCTTTTTTCTTTACTGTCAAACTCCAACAGTTCTTCTACCTTATTAATTTTCAGGTGGTGATTTTGCTTATTTTACCAAGAAAATAAAAGCAATCAGAAAACAAGGCCCACACAAATGTGATTATTATTATTTTTATAATTCATTTTTTATAAAGGTACAAAAACAGTGGAAAAAGGAGAGTCTTTTCTTTGTTTTTTTTAAAGATTTATTTATTCTAGATAGAGAAAGAACGTGTGTGCACAAATGGGAGGGGCAGAAGGAAAGGGGAAGGAAGGAAGGAAGGAAGGAAGGAAGGAAGGAAGGAAGGAAGGACCTCACAAAGGAAATTAACACAAAATAAATCATAGATTTAATGAAAACATGAAACAAAAAACTTCTAGAAGAAGATACAGGAAAAAAGTATTTTGATATTAGGTTAGACAAAGATTTCTTAGGTGTAGCACCAAAAGCAAACCCATGCAGAAAAATGAATTAATAAATTGGACTGTATCAAAATTAAAAACTTTTTTGTGAAGATTCTGTTAGAAGAATGAAGACAAGCCACAGACCAGAGAAAATATTTTCAAATCATATTTCTAACAAAGGACTTGTATCTAAAATATATGAAGAACTTTTAAAATTCAACCAGAACCCATTTTTTTAAATGAGCAAAAAGCTAAACAGACACTTCACCAGAGAAGATACACAGATAGCAAATAAGCATTTTAAAAGATGCTTACCATCATTAAACATTAGTGAAATATAAATTAAAACAGAATGAGAAATCCTTGCATACCTATTATAATGACTAAAAAATTTTCGACAATATCAAGTGCTGTGAGGATACGAAGTAGCTGAATTGCTCTTACATTTTGGTTTTACTTTGGAAAACAATCTGGCAGTTTCCTAATAGGTTAAATATACACCTATCAGAAGGCCCAGTAATCCCATGCCTAGGTATTTATCCAAAAGAACACACAATAATCTGCATACAGCTATTTATAGCAACTTTATTTGTAATTGATAAGAAGTGGAACAAACTAGATGTCCTTTGGCCAGTGAAGCATAAACAAACTGTGGTACACTCATATAATGAAATACTACTCAGCAATGAAAAGGAACAATATATACTCTGCAAGCATGGATGAGTTTCCCATGCATTTTTCTAAGTGTAAAGAGTTGGACCCAAAAGGCTACAAAGCATATGATTCCATTTTTATGACATCTTGGAAAAGACAATACCATAGGAATGGAGAACTGATTAGTGGTTGCCAGGGATTACAGGGGGGTGAAGGGGTAACTACAAAGGGGCAGTACAACAGAATTTTTTAGTGCATCAGGATGGTAATGACAGACACAAAACTTATTCATTTGTTAAAGCCTTAGAACTGCATGACACAGGAGTGAATTTTAGTGTATGTAAATTTAAAAATAAAAAAAATGAAAAAAACTATTACTTCACATCTCCATCACCAAATCCAATCACTTATCCACACTTGTATTCATATTCAGACTCTGCCTTCTGATACTCAAATGGATAAACCTTTTTTTCCTGCTTCATTTGTTGAACAGAGACAATTTATCCGCACTTCTCTTGCCTGTAGAATGAGATATATACCATTGGCTTCCCTGGTTCTCAGAACTTCAGACTTGAACTGCATTATACCACTGGCTTTCCTGAGTCTCCAGCTTATAGACAGGATTGTAGGATTGCTCAGTCTCCATGATGACACTACAAAATGACTGAATTTTAGAAAATAGGGTGCAAAGAAGTGACAGCAAGATGGCCAAAACAGACATCCCAAACTTAAATCCCACTCAACAACAACAACAATTTGGCATCACCCATGGACAAAAGTGCCTTTGTAGGGGGTGTGGGATCCAGGAAGAAGACACTTCTAAGGACTTCCTCCATGGCTTGCTTCCTTATATCCTCAATGCCTGCTCAAATATCTCTTGATCACATTATCAGAGAAGGCATCTCTGATATGGGTATTTGACACTGAACAATGGTGCCCCACCTCACTCCCTCCTTCTCAAATAATTTTTCTCTCGAGGGCTTATCACCATCTGATGAACTATACATTTTACTTCTTTATTTAGATCTTATGTCTTCTCACTGGAATGTAAGCATCTGGAGACCAGGACCTTTATCTCTTATTCATTGCTCCATCCCTAGAATACAGCACAGAGCAGAAGGTCACAAACTATCCAGTGAATTGGTAATCCTGAGAAGGAAGCAATATCACATTTTCTTTATAGATGAGAAAACCTGAGACTGAGAATTTATGCAACTGCTCAAAATCACACAGTATGCACTGGCAAAGCCCAGAAGCCTAATAAAGGAAGTTTCCTCCCCTTTTCATTTTGCCTGTGGCCAGCTCTGCAAAATTGTCATTGCTAAAAAGAAGAGAAAAAATCATGTGAATAACTGCCCTTCAGTTGCTCTTTCAATATCAAAAATATCAGAAGATATTGAAAGAGCTGGAAATCTCAAATTTTAACAGCCTTTGACCCATTTAGTGTTTATGTTGAGTGTCTAAAATGAAATTCATACAAAGAAAGAGCTGTGCACGCCAACCTGTCTCATTTCCCCCCCCCCCTTTCTCCACACGCCTTGTAGCCTGATTCACTTCAGCGGAAGAGTACAAATAATTCTCGAAACTGCCTGTTATGGATAATGTACAATCAACCCATGTGAGATACTCAGAGGTTGAAAAGTGGAAGGAAAGTACTTTGGAAGGGAGATGAGTCCAAGGACCACATCAGCAAACCGTGAGAATGCACAGAGATAGGAGTAATGTTGAAAATGCAAGCCAACACTCATGCCTGAAAACTGCCCTGGAAATAAGCGCTATTATTGTCCCACTGAGACGCTATACTAAAAAACACAGACCACAGTTTCAGCTAAAATTGTAAAAATATCTAGACGGCATCAGTCAGACCACTTGCATAGTTTTAATTCTATACCACTAGGAATTTTTTTTTTTAAGTTTAGGTCTCCAATTTATCCAAAAGTACTTTCAATTCCTGAATATTTGCTCAACAAGTTGTCCACCTAAGATAGGAAGGCATTTCTACATTCAGTATTTAGGTAATCAATGTTTTAACTGCCAACACCAACCGAATGATGAATTTAAGTAAAAAAGTGATGACTACTGGGATGGCTGTCACCCAGTTTATTTTAAAAATGGTCTGCACTGCACTTCTTCATTTCACTTTAATTCTGAGGGGACTGACAGGACTGCCTCCGCCTGCTCCCTGTGCCAGCCCACAGTGGCTAGGACTGGCCTGTCTTAGCTGGATCAACTTCCTTGGGTAGTGAAGGGATGGAGACACAACAGGAAGGTGTTAGATAGTGTCCAGTGCTACTGAGGCACAGGATTCTGAATCGTTCCCACAAAAAATATCCAGACACCTGAAGAAAATAACTAGTGAAATTTAAGACTAAGCCATCAAGTTAGAGAAGGAGTAGAAGAACTCAGTATGGCCTGATTAGTGTTTAAAGAATAAGCTCCGTGGCTGGTCTAAGACTCTGCTAACAAAACTTCCAGAGAGCTCTGGATAAACCAACCTGAATCCTCGTCTGCAGCGTCAGGTTTAGGAGCTTACCTGGACCAGGATTACTCAGCTTGGGGTGGACAAGAGTGATAAATGAGAGATGTGTTCATGTATGAGTGTTCTGCTCTCTGTTTTATTCAGCAGTCACCTTGTATAATCCTGAGATTGAGATAAACACACCTCGCTCAGAAGAGGTGGTCCTCTCAACACATATCCAGACTACTTTAGGCATCACCTGTAGACATGCCCCAGCCTCATCTGCATATGTATAATGCTAACTTGAGGAGTGGGCTTGGCAGTTGTGTTTCCTGAGGTTCTTATGGGTTCTTGCTGACCCAGACATTGATATCCACAAATATCTACCCTGCTATCATCTAGAAGCTGGCACCTCCATAGATGTCCTGAGGACTATTGCTGACTGCACCAACCTTCCTCTATATTATTTGGAAAAGGAAATCTTATTTGATTGACCCAACAGGTGTGTTTGTCTTTCTGCCAGTGCAAATCCACCGGGCCAACTGACAGCTGTCAATACAAAGTTTGCGCTTGAATATCAGTATTTTGCTTTGGGGCTTCAGCTCACAGGAAAAGAAAAGCCCTGTTTTAATATCTTCTATATACATAAGCACCTACATTAAGTAAAAGATATACATACATACATATTTATAGACTATAATACATTCAAAGAGGTTTCTAATTGCTTTTAGAGTGGGAATGATGTTACAGAAGGAAAGAAAGAACTATAGGCTTGAGTGGTTTATTAAACAAAGACTTTTTCTATATAAATATATATGGTTTGAAGGAATTCAACCTAATCTTTATAATAAAAATATTTTGCCAAGCATTTTAGTTATAGGTCTTAATATATTCAAACTATCCTAGGAAGGTGGTAAAGTACACAAGTGTCACCGAATGCCACAGGTGTGGGCGATGCCCCAACACCATCTCTTAGAAACTTATGTGAAATTGAGTCAAAAGCTGAAAGCTCTGACTCTTCAAACCACTAATTTCAGATGTAAGCTTCCTTAACTCCACATCTCACAAAATATTCAAGCTAACTTTGCCAAAAATCAGAAATCTAAGCATTTGTATGAAATTAAGAAAGATAAAATTGTTAGAAAATATATTGCCATTTTATACTAAGCCCTAAGATGTACTAAACTATTTAAGATAATTGACTTCAAGAAGTAATCCACAAATGGGAGTTTGAGCTATAAAACATGAATATTTAAAATGCAAGGAATTCTCTTATCCATGAATGCAGTCAAACAACACTGATCTTTGTCTCTCATTCAGCTCTAGATCAAATGTGTGTCCCAGGATAAAACCCTCAGCATAGGTGCAGCCTACAAGCCACGGGGAAAGAGAGCTAAATGAAATTATCAATTCTGCACAATATGCCTGAAAGGAAAAGCCAGTTTCTCCCTGCTTTGTTCCCAGAAAGGATGGGGCATCACAGGAACAGGGAGAAAGACAGGACAACTTTCAAGTTTGTACAGGCACAGTTGTGGCACCTTATGGCCACTGTCCCAACCAGAACAGCCACTTAGGCTACGTTCCTTTAGTGGGTATGGAGTGTAGAGTCTGAAGGAATGTCCTATACCTTCAGGCTCTACACTCCACACTTGGCTTTGCATTTCTACTTTCATAAGGTCTCTCACCTTTCTGTCCAGTGCCTTCACATCTGAAATCATCTCATCTGCATGGCCACATCACAAGAAGTGTCTGATGGAGACTCTGCATGGCCACAGTTCCCTCTTTAACAGAGGCTCCCTCCACATCACTTCCACGATTCCCTACACTACAGCCTGCAAGGAAGTGATACACTATTTATACATCCAACCAAATTCCCCAGGATGCCCTGCGCCCAAGTCCCATCTGAGAAGTGAGGTCTGATGAGTTATTGTGCTTGAAGATCTCCAAGACATAATTTTCCTTTAAATATAATGTGTTTCTCAAAAGAAAACAAGAGCTGTGAGAAGAGTAGGTGGTATGTTAAGAAAGCTTCATATTCTAACAGTATATTTCAAACATCAATGCTTGTTCTTATTACCCACTGTTTGTACCTTTGTGTTCATTTTCTTCCTGCCTTTCACAGTGTGTGCAGGACTGTATGGCTACAGGCACATTCCTCTTCTTTCCTATATTTTCATTCTCCTTTTCCCTTTCTCTTTTACCCATGACCCACTAAGCATTGTAGTCAGCTAATTCCAGGGTTAAAGGATTAATTTTCCACACCCACAGGCAAAGACTGTGCTTCCTATCATCTAGTAGCACACAGCTCCCTAGGGATGAGATAGGAAACCCAAGCCTCCTGGATTAAATGACTCTTACATAGTCCAGCATCTCTGCTAAAGGAATCATCCTCTCCATCTGGGGTGGTCCTACAGAAAAGCATTTAATCATTTAGAAGCAAATTAGCATCTTAGAAGTAAAATTATTCTCAAACATACATGAAATTATCAAAAAAAGAAACTAGTCATCTTGCCAAGCATATATCAAGTAATATTTTTAGTCACTAATGGAACAGAAGATTATTTGTTAAGAGCTATGGTTTATAAATGTCATTATTATATTATACTATTTCTAAAAGTCAACTAATTACCCCAAAAGGATGGCAAAGTCTAGGCAGTACAGCAGCATGCTTTCTTTCTTTTTCTTTTTTAGCAGCATGCTTTCTTAAATAAAACAAAGACCATTAGTTTGACACTCTTTTGGCTAGAGTACTAATTAACGCAGCATTTGCATAACAGTGAAGAAACACTACCAAAAATACACATCTATGTATGTGTGTATGCAAATATAATACATATTATATATATGTATATACATATGTAAAATTATTATGTTTGACTCTTTGAATTTTGCTAATAAAAACAGTACTGAGAATAGCCTCTTTTTGGCTTGACTTACACTAGAAAAAGTGATATACAAGAATCCCGTCCTTCCTTTCATGTAAATGTATATGTACACAAATACACATTTATATGTGTTTTTTTGTTTAAATGTTTATAAGGCCTGCCTTTCCTACTCTGCACCAGGTACTTGCATGTACACTAATCCTCATGAAATCCTATGAAGTAGGCTTTATTATTTCTATTTTATTGACGAGAACGATAAAACTTGGAACATGTAGATAACGTGCTGAAGTTCACACATCTAATGAGTGGCAGAGTGGGGCCCAAAACCCATGTCTCCTGAATGCAAATCCTTAGTTTTCCCACCATGTATGTTATCCAAACATATACATGTAGGTGTTTTATTCTGCAAAATGAAAAAGGAAGAGAAAATGGTCTCTGGAAAATTCAAACATAGAGGTCTTTCCTTTCTCCTTCTGTGTCCCTAAATTCCCTTTTCTGGCTCTATCATTTTGGCACTGCAGAATACTAACATTGTCCAGGAAAATTCAAGGAAGTAGAAGGTGAGAAATGAAGATTCTCCTGTATCATTAAATACTTTCATGGTTACTCCATTTGACTGGCAGATACAAAGAGGTTTCTCCGTGACATCCATCACACTGCCTAGGACTGTTCCAAGTTTGGTCTCAATGACAAATGCTTGAAGTTAATCATCTGTTTGCCTCTACCTTTCCTTTGAAGACATCGATCAAGCTGTGTTGACAGAGCCGTGATGAAATATCAGGCTCTGGGAAATGCTGAGCTGGCTTTGAATCTACCATTATTTGAACACAAGTTTTGAGGGACATCTGTCATTTTTCTTTGGCATTAACTGTCCTCTTCAATATGAGGCCACATATGTTTTAGTCAGTCATAGATTCTATTTATGCTTATCATGAAGTTTGTGATTGGCATGGGGCTATTATTGCTGAATGCTAACAATAATGTCATTTAATTAACCAAAGGTCAAAGAACCATAACATTGTAGGACTTTGGAGATAGAGACCTTTCATGCTCTGTTACCTAAACAGTGAAACAGAATTCTTTTAAATTTCTTTATACATTATAACATCTTCCCTTTAATAGAAAGCTTCACACAGATTATTCTCCATATAAGTTAATGACTTGATTTGCAAATGCATTTTACAGTCACAAAAGTACACTCTTAATAGTTGTTAGTATACTAAATAGTTGTTAGTAAAATAACTTTTCCCTCTTTTATACATATGAGGAGGTACATGGAGTTTTATAGACTTTACGGAGAACTGAGTCATCACATGAAACCAGAACATTTAGAATGTAGAATAACGTACATTGGGCTCATGGAGAAAAGAGAGCTTCAATAAATTATCTACACTAGAAAAAAAAGTGCCAGGAGTCAGCTGGACACTAGTTCTGTGGAGACTCTCCTCAACTCTCAAATGTATTGCTTTCTAATTTGTTTCAAGTAAAATCTTAGAATGTGAAAATCCTATTAGAAATATTGCTTAGGAAAAAGAAAGAAATATTGCTTAGGGTCAAAGAGTAGATTGAAAAAGGCAGTTACCCGTAAAGTACCAGGGTTATAATACTTATAGACTTGGGAGAGTCCCAGATGCTAGAACTTGAGGGCAGTTAGGAAGAAAAGAAAGAAAACATCCTGCTTTTATATTCATGGTACAAAGCCATTCCCAGGAAAATAATGAAATAATAATAATAATAATGATAATGATAATTAGCTGATTTAAAAAATTTGGCAAGCAAGTTGTATTTCTCCCAATGCCCTCCTTCATGTATCTCTCTAACCACTTTCCATTTGTTCAGTGACTTCACAGTCCTCTCACACAAGCCAGCTCCCAAACTATTTAATGATGAAAACTTAAGCAATAATCTCCAAATATACATTTAATTTTATGAAAACAGAACTTGCGGTTGCTTGTCTAAGCACTGCATTGACTGAGGCTGTATTTCTCCTGTGTGCAATGAGAAGACTCCACTATATGGTAGCTAAAAGTTCAGATACTGACTGTCATTTTCTCTAAATATGTATTTAACATTTCTGTGACTTCGGTTTAGAGGAATAGATGAAATAAAATGCTGATGTGTAGTTTACCACTTAAAAATAGTTCTAAAAATATTATATATAGTTGTCATTATCATGAACTTCATAGGACATTATTGAAGTGTCTTTTTTTTTATTATTTAAGAGTCTTAAGCCAGATGGTGACAATATCCAATGATATTTTTTAAAATATTATATAAATACCATATAAAAATACTATATAAAGAATGGAACAATGGTCACATAATAATGTGCTTTTAAATTTCATTTAGAAGAAAACAATATGCTAGCATATTCAAGAAAAAAATTAGAAATAGGAGAACAATGAGAAGATATGGCATTAAAACTGTTCTAAAATTTAAAAATGTATAACATACGCAAATGTACATTCTCTATTTTTGTTTTTGTTTTGAAACAAATTATACTTGTTTATGTTGTTCAATATTTCTTAGAGATAATTACATTTCAATAAACAACTATTTCACTCTTTTGCATAGTATACAATTCAATTACCACTTTTTACAATAAATTTCACTTAAAAATATTAAAAAGTAGCAAGCATACAGCAGTTATTATGCTATTATGCCTAGATATACAAACTAAGGAATGGAATTTTCTGTCTGGTATGGTAATGTGACTTCTGTCCAGACCAACCCTCTGGTTCACACTAACAATCGTAAACTTTGGGCAAAATACAAAACAACTACTTAAGAATTCCAAAGAATAAACAAAAACAGGTATACAATGGAAGGTAGTCAAATTGGAGAAATAACCAGAATCTCCTTCCTCCCTGTCTTTGTGGCTTTGCCCTGAAGGTATTAGGGACACTGCAGGAATTAAATAAGGGGAAAAAATAGTGACATATCTGTCCATTGGGGATAGAATATAAAGACATTTTCAGGAAAAAAAATGTCTCCAGCAGACCTGCCCTACAAGAAATGTGCTACTCTGGACCAGAATGGCAACTCAGGAGGCTCCTGAATTTCCTTCCTCACATAGATGCACTGAATATATTGCTACAAATGGAGCAATGCCTTCTGAGAGAAATCCAGAAACTAGCTGAGTGACTCCTATAAATCAGATGACTCAGAAAAGACCCACATCAAAACTGGTAGGAAAGACTGAGAAACACTCTCATCAAAAACCTCACACTAGGGGCGCCTGGGTGGCTCAGTTGGTTAAACAGCTGCCTTCAGCTCAGGTCATGATCCCAGGGTCCTGAGATCGAGCCCCACATCAGGCCCCTGCTCAGTGAGGAGTCTGATTCTCCCTCTCCCTCTGCTGCTCTCTTGCTTGCGCGCTCTCTCTCTCTCTCAAATAAATGAATAAAATCTTAAAAAAAAAAAAAAGAAACAACAACCACCCTTAGTATAGCGCCATAGAATCTGGAGAGAACCCCCAACTCTCAGCTTGTCCCTGAGGTGCAAAGGGTCTGGACCACACCTGTAGTGCTCCAACTTTTAAGGCTACCACTGGTGGGATGGGCCCTCAAACTACCCAGTTCTGAAAACCGACAAGGCTTGTGTTCATGAGTTGCACAAGGCTACAACAAACAAAGAAGCAGGACTAAACAGGTGGGTGAGGACTTGAGCAGAATATACCCCCAAGGCTCAGCACAGAGATAGCAAACAAAAACACCCATTTTCAGACCTTCCCTGGAAGGAATTTGACTGCATACTTTACAAGCTACTGCCTGAAGATACAGTTTCTGTTTAGGATGCATCTACATGCTGACTGGAAGCCTTCCCAGAGCCTGGAAGAGCCAATGAGCATTTCCCTAATCTGCTACCCCTGACTTGCTCTAACAACAAAGATAAGTCATCAGCATCTCGCTGAGGGGAACTTGTCCACAATCTAGCACCTCAACTTTCATGGTTGCCATCCTAGGGATGAGCCCCCAAATCACCTAGCTTTGATGCATAATGGGGCTTGAATTTGTAAGTCCCACACAACTATAACAAGAAAACAGCAGTTAAATAATACTGTCCCTAAGTCCCTATGATTGTAGATGTACACAAGTCCAAAACCTATGCAAAAATAATTACTAAAATAAATAAGTTAGATTTGGAAGATAATGTTAATATACAAAAAAATCAATTGTATTTATTTTACACCAGCAGTAAAAAAAAAAAAAAATGGCAATCAGCTTCATTTGCAATAACATCTAAATCATGAAATACCTAGAAATAAACTTATCCAAAGGAGGCCAAAACTTCTACAGTGAAAACTATAAAACATTATTGAGAAAAATTAAAGAAGATTTCAATAAATGAAGAGATACACCATGTTCATAGATTAAAAGACTCAATATATGTCAATTCTTCCCAACTAGATTTATAAATTTGATGCATTCCCAATAAAATGTCCGTGCAGCTGTTTTGTAGAAAGTAACAAGCTGATTTTTAGAATTTGTATGTAAACGCATAATTACTAGCCAATGAATGTTTTAGAAGAAGGACAAAGTTAGAGCACTTACACTACATGACTTCAGGTCACAGATATCAAGCTAGTTTGGTATTAGTGGGTGAGTAGACATAAAGATCAATGAAACATAAAAGAGTTGAGAAATAAGGTCAAATGATTTTCTATAAAGGTGACAAGGCAATTCAATGGTAAAAGGAAAATGCTATTAGTTTTCCTCAAATATCTGCTGCTCCTTGGTTGGCGGTGCATACTTAATGAATGAAGGACCATGTTGGCTGGCATGGGTAACTTGTCTTCTGCACTTGTAATATTCCAGCTGTCCAACAGGCCTCTCTCTAAATGAAGGGATTAATGCTGTCTCTGTGTAAGCTGAGCATGCTTATTCAAAAGCATGGGGGAAGCAGACAGGTAAGCTATAGAATAACATCTATGACCTAAAGCAAAGAGGCCTTTACTCAGGGTGGGCATGCAGAGCAATTTAAACTGTTTCCCTGGTGTCAAGATGTCTTTTAATTTCTACTTCTCTCTCAGACCAAAACATTCACTCTATATGCTGTCTCCAGACACATTAATTCATTTAGAGAGAACTCCAAGGGATGGGAGTACAAACACACAAGCAATCTTTTAAGTTGGTAACTCAACCAGAGACGGCACTTGCCTTTGTATGTGTTGACTTTAAACTTGAAATATCCCTGGAATTGCTTCTCTTGCAATAGTTTTCCCATTTGTTTTGGTCTATGTTTCTCTTTCTCTTGTTTCCCTGAGATCCCAATGCCATCTGCCTTCTAATTTTCAGCAATTCCTACAAATATCTTGTCTGCTATTAGCTTTCT
This sequence comes from Ursus maritimus, assembly GCF_017311325.1. NCBI lineage: Eukaryota > Metazoa > Chordata > Mammalia > Carnivora > Ursidae > Ursus > Ursus maritimus. The sequence continues at coordinate 29,666,571 of NW_024425452.1, forward strand.
TTCTTTACACCAGACTGCTATAGGTTATCTTTCAAAAAAATTTTCTGCAAGTATAAGGATTTTAGGTGAGGAGGGATGCACACATATCAGCTTAGTCTCCCATTATCACTGGTACAATAATTTAAAGAGTGGTTTTCCAGGTTTATAAGATGTAGTGAAATGTGCACTTTCACAATATTATTAGGCATGAAAACGAATGTACATTTTGTACAAATTGTTTAAAAAACCAAATGAGACATACTGAGCATGCAATTTTATAATACATATAAATACATTTTAAACATTCATACTCTTTAAATATAAGTATTAATATACATTTTAAATATTCCTTTATAGGAATCTATGCAAAAAGAAAAAATCAGACCCTTGAGCAAGGCTATTTACTTAAGCATTTTTATGAATGCAAAAAAACCCCAAAAGGTACGTCCAAGATATCTAGCACAAGAACTAGTTAAACAATGTGTGGCACACCTACACGTTAAAATAGTATACAGAAATAAAAACTTAAAAATTCAAAAATATTTAATGTTATGTGAGAACCTTCATAATATAACTGACAAAAATTTGAAATGTTATACACAGTACTGTGTCAATTTTTTCATATATTTAATTATGTGTACAAATTCTTAAAGGACTTGAAGGAAATCTATTAAAATGTAATTGGTACCTGGTTGTTGAATTACTTTAACTTAATCACTGGATATTGTTTTCTATAAAACAAAAAAAATCATTTTTCAAGTTTGTAGCACTAGCACTTATTATTATAATCAGAAAAAAACAAGCATAAAATGATCTCCTTTTAAAAGGTGAGTTTATTTTTAAATATTTTTAATAATTGGCCAAACAAATCCATTCCCCCAAGGTTCCTGTTAATCAAGGTCTGAACTCTATTTATTGTTTTACTTATAATGAAAGCTATTCAGTCTCCCATGGCCAAAATTTTTTTTTCAAAGTATTTTCTGGTTCATTCGGTTTGCCATGATGATGCTTATTATTACCTCTGCATGGGGACTCCTTCAAATTTTCCTCATACTACTGAGAAGGATTAATACAAACAAACTCCACAAATGGAGATTAATAATAACTGAGACCTCTGAATAAAATAATTTTATACCCTACTTTCTACTAATGGGCTTTTGAATACTTAAAACTGAAGGTCTTAGAACTGTGGTCCTTTGTGGCTTCTCTTGTCTGTCATGAATGATTAAGTGGCTTATTAAGACAATTAAGTTTGGACCTCTAGCTAATTGTTTTTCCTGCAACACAATATCCTATTAGACATCCCCAAACCTTGTGGGGCTTTTTTTATTCAAAGTTTCAGCTAAACTATAATAATGAAAATCAAGAAGCCGTGGTAATTAATTATCAAGGATCAGCTCATTCGAAGCACCATCTCTTTTCTTCCTCCCACCCTCCATCTCTCTCATGTCAAATGTGGACAAAAAGTTGTAGTAAGAACTTAAATTTCTCTGTTTTTATTTAAGATGATTAAGTTAAATTTGATATGGTTTCTGGATAAAGAGACTCCCGCCTCACCCATGTCTTGTGTCTGGCTAACTTTCTCTCCAACAGGCCTCAGAGGAAATATCACTCCCAGGGGAAGGTCTCACAAGCTCCCATCTGTTATCACAGTCACACTGACATAGTCATTTCTTTGATTATGTGTGTAATGACTGTCTTCCTCAAAACTGTTGGTTTTATGAAACCAGGAAACCTACCTACCTTGTATTTCATTGAACTTCTAATACCTAGCTCAGTGCCTGGCAGGTGCATGATAAAAATTTTATGAATGGGTTAATCATAATTCACCATTTTCTTCTTATCACAGTTCAGTCAAATATAGGGACATTTTAGAAAAACAAGTTTTTTTTCAATCTTCACCTTTTAGAGTTTAAAAAAATTATTTAATTCTATATGCAAGACAGAGTAATATAATTGGAAAAACACTGGATTAGTGTTTGGAGGCATATCTGCTTGTGCTGGTTGGCGTTTCTTAGTCACATGATTTTAGTCAGTTAAACTCTCTGAGCCACAATTTTCTAATCTACAGATTGAAAATAATAGTACTTCCCTGCATGCTTCACACAGTTATTAGAAGGATCAAGAGAGAATTAATTGGAAATTACAAACTCTAAAATACTATCCAAAAGTAAGAGGCTGTTATTCTAACAGTTTTTATATATGGAGGTTCTTCATTTTTACTGATTACTTCTCTCTCTCTCTCTCTCTCTCTCTATATATATATATATAATACTTCCAGGTGAAAATTAAAACCATTATAGTAGTCTATTATAGCCCACCTCATTATTACATCTTTGAATAAAGCACTAATCTATCATTTAGATAAAAGAATTGATTACAGCAAAACTCCAATATGACATAGAGTTTACATCAAATTTTGAGTAATGTTTCCCAAGCCAGAACAAGAAGTTCCACTATGCTTTATGTGGAGAAGTTTCAAAGAAAATAGTAAAATTGAGCCTCAACAGGCAAAAAGTGTTCTCTTCCTTCTCTCCCACCTTCTTTCTCTCTCTCTCTCATCTCAGAGTTTTCAGAATTGAATTTACAGTGGTAAAATCATCAAGCCATGAGTTCTGCCAGCAGATAGATAAGCTTAAAACCTAAATGTCAACCAAAGCCAACATCATACTCAATAATGAAAGATTCCTCTAAGATCAAGAACAAGAAAAGGGTGTCCACTCTTAGCACTTCTATGAAACATAGTAATGAAAATCTTAGCCAGAGAAATTAAGCACGAAAAGAAATAAAAGGCTCCCAAACCAGAAAGGAAGGATTAAAACTGTCTCTGTAGGCAGATGATATGATCTTATATAGTGAAACCCCTAAAGACTCTATCAAAAACCTGTCAGAACTAATAAACAAGTTCAGTAAAGTTGCAGGACACAATATCGACACACAAAAATCAGCTGCATATCTATACACTAACAATGGTCTATCTGAAAAAGAAATCAAAACGTTCCCATTTACAGTAGCATCAAACAGAATAAAATACTTAGGAATAAATTTAATGAAGAAGGTAAAAAATCTATACACTGCAAACTATAAGATATTGATGAAAGCAACTGAAAAAGCAAACTGAAAAATAAATGGACAGATATCTTTTGCTCAGGGATCAGAATCATTAATAGTGTTTAAATGACATATTACTGAAAGCCATCTATAGCTTCAATGAAGTCCCTATCAAAATTTCAATGACATTTTTTACAGAAATAAAAAAAGTCCTAAAATTTGTATGGAACCACAAAAGAACTTCCATAGCCAAAACAATCTTGGAAGGAAAAAAAAAAGCTAGAGTTATCATACTTCCTGATTCCAAATTATACTACAAAGCTATATTAATCAAAACAGTATAGTATTGGCATAAAAATAGATACATAGATCAATAGAACAGAATCAAGAGTCTAGAAACAAACCCACACATTTATAGTCAACTAAATTTTTATCAGGGAACCAAGAGCACTTAATGAGAAAGACAGTCTCTTCAAAAAGTGGTATTGGAAAAATTGGATATTTACACGCAAAAAGTAAACAATACCCTTATCTTACACCAATCACAAAAATTAACTCAAAATGGATTAAAGACTGAAGCATAAGACCAGAAACCATAAAACTCATAGAAAAAAATAGGGGAAAATCTCCTTGATAATGTTCTTGGCCATAAATTGTTGGATAGGACACCAAAAGCAAAAACAGCAAAAGCACAAGTAAACAAGTGGGATAATATAAACTAATAATAAGTTTCTGCACAGCAAAAGAACCATTAAAAAAATGAAAAGGCAATCTATGGAATGAGAGAAAATACTTTTAAATAATATATTCAATAAAGAGTTACTATCCAACAAATAAAAAATCTCCTACAACTCAATACCAAAACAACAATAATAATAATGAACCCAATTAAAAATGAGCAAAATATCTAAATAGACATTTCTCTTTTTTTCTTTTTTAAATTGAAGTATAGTTCACATACAAAGTTATATTAGTTTTAGGGGAACAACATAGTGATACAACAATTCTATACATTAAGCTATGCTCATAATAAGAGTAGTTATCATCTGTCACCATATGACATTATTACAATATTATTGATTACATTCCCTATGTTGTACTTTTCATCCCTGGGATGTTTTATAACTGGAAGTTTATAGCTCTTAGTCCCCTTCACCTATTTCACCCATTCCCCCAAACCCTTCTGGCAAGCACCAGTTTGTTCTCTGTATTTATGATCTGTCTCTGCTTTGTTTGTTTTGTTTTTTAGATTGCACACGAGTGAAATCATGAGGTTTGTCTTTCTCTGTCTGACTTATTTCACCTAGCATAATACCCTTTAGGTCTATCCATGTTGTTATAAATGGCAAAATCTCAATATTTTTTATAGCTGAGTAATATTCCAGTGTGCATGTACATGTGTGTGCGTGTGTGCACCCACACACCACATCTTCTTTATTCACTCATCTATCGATAAATACTTAGGTTACTTCCATAACTTGGCTACTGTAAGAAGACTGCAATAAATATAGGGTTGCATATATCATTTTGAATTAGTGTTTTCATTTTCTTTGGGTAATCACCCACAGTAGAATTACTGGATTGTATGGTATTTCTATTTTTAATTTTTTGAGGGAACTCCATACTGTTTTCCACAGTGGTTGCATCAATTTACCAACAATTTATCAATTTACCAATTAGTGCACCAATTGCCACCAACAGTGTACAAGGATTCCCTTTTCTCTGCATCCTCACCAACACTTGTTACTTCTTGTCTTTTTGATACTAGGTGTAAGGCAGAAACTCACTGTGGTTTTGATTTGCTTTTCCCTGATGATAACTGATATTGAGCATTTTTTTCATGTGTCTGTATGTCATCTTTGGAAAAACGTCTATTCAGGTCCTCTCCCCATATTAAGTTGGAATCTTTGTGGGGGTTTTGGTGTTGAGTTGTATGTATTCTTTATATAGTTTGGTATTAACACTTTACTGGACATATAATTTACAAATATGTTCTCTCATTCAGTGGGTTCCAGTTTTTCATTTTGTTGGTGGTTTCCTTCATTGTGCAAAACCTTTTTTATTTTCATGGATCCCAGTAATTTATTTCTGCTTTTATTTCACTTGCCTGAGGAGACATATCTAGAAAAATGCTGCTAAGGTTGATGTCTAAGAGATTACGGACTGTTTTCTTGTAGGAGTCTTATGGTTTCATATCTCACATTTAGTTCTTTACTCCATTTTGAGTTTATTTTTGTGTATGCTCTATGAAAGTGGTCCAGTTTCAGTCTTCTGCATGTAGCTATCCAGTTTTCCAACACTATTAATTAAAGAAACTGTTTTTCCCCCCATTTTATATTTTTGCCTCATTTGTCGCAGATCGACTATACAAATGGGGGTATATTCTGGGGCTCTCTTTCCATTTGTGCCAGGGCCATGTGTTTTGATTACTATAGCTTTGTAGTATACCTTGAAATTTGGGACTGTGATACCTTCAGCTTTGTTCTTCATTTTCCAGATTGTTTTGATTATTGGGGTCTTTTTTGGTTCCATACAAATTTTAGGATTATTTGTTCTAGTTCTATTAAAATATTAATGGCATTTTGATAGGGATTGCATTGAATTTGTAGATTGCTTTGGATACAGTTTGGATGCCTTTTATTTTATTTTCTTCTCTGATTGCTGAGGCCAGAACTTCTAGTACTATGATGAATAAAAGTGGTAAATGTTCTTCTCTCTTTTCTGATCTTAGTGGATAAGCTCTCAGTTCTTCACCACTGAACATAATGTTAGCTTTGGGTTTTTCATATATGGCCTTAATTATGTTGACATATGTACCCACATACAAAACCCATTTTGTTGAGAGGTTTTATCATGAACAGACACTGAATTTTGTCAACTGCTTTTTCTGTATCTATTGAGATGATCATATGGTTTTCATCCTTCATTTTGTTAATGTGATGTATCATGTTGATTGATTTGTGGATACTGAACCATTCTTGCACCCTTGGAATAAATTCCACTTGATCATGGTCAATGATCCTTTTAATATATTGTTAAATTCAGTTTTCTAATATTTAGTTGAGGATTGTTGTTGCATCTATACTCATCAGAGATGTTGGTCTGTAGGTTTCTTTTTTTGTAGTGTCTTTGGTTTTTGTATCAAGGTAATGTCAACCTTATAAAATGAATTTGGAATCTCTCCTTCCTCTTCTGTTTTTTGGAATAGTTTGAAAAGAATAGGTATTAATTCTTTAAATTTTTGGTAGACTTCACCTATGAAGTCATCTGCTCCTGGACTTTTGTTTGTTGGCAGTATTTTTTATGTATTTTTTAATTTTCTTTTTGACTTATTTGTTGACCCACTGGTTGGTTAGTAGCACATTGTTTAGCCTTTACCACGTTTGTGTTTCTTCTAGTTTTTTTCTTGTACTGATTTCTAATTTCATACAATTATGGTCAGAAAAGATACTGGATGTAAATTCAACCTTCCTAAATGTATTGAGACTTGTTTTGTGGCCTAATATGTGATTGATCTGGAGAATGTTCCGTGTATGCTTGGAAAGAATCTATATTCTCTGTTCTTCTATGGAATGTTCTGTATATATCTGTTAAGTCCATAAGGTTTAATGTGCCTGATTTTTGTCTACATGATCAATCCATTGATGTAAGTGGGTTGTATTATTGTATTACTGTCAATTTCTCCCTTTATGTCTGTTACCATATTCTTTATGTATTTAAGCACTCTTATGTTGGGTGTATAGATATTTAAAATTGTTAGATCTTCTTGTTGGATTGATCCCTTTATTGTTATATAATGCCCTTCTTTGTCTCTTGCAACAGACTTTGTTTTATTTTTTACTTTTTAAAAGATTTTATTTATTTTTTAAGAGAGAGAGACAGATATAGCGACAGACAGCTAGAGAGAGCAGTCTCTTTTAGTCTGCATGTCTCTTCAAGTCTGAAGTGAATCTCTTGTTGGCAGCATATAGATGGGTCTTGTTTTTTATCCATTCAGTCATCCTGTGTCTTTTTATTGGAGCATTTAAACCATTTGATTTAAAAGTAATTATGGATGGGTATGTACTTGTTATTTTGTTAATTGTTTTCTGGTTGTTTATGTAGTTCTTCTGTTTCTTTCTTCTTTTCTTACCCTTTTCCCTTGTGATTGATGACTTTATTTAGTGTTATGCTTTGATTTATTTCTCTTTATTTTTTATGCATCTGTTAAAAGTTTGTGGTTTGTGGTAACCAAGAGGTTCATATATAATATCCTAGATATATAGCACTCTATATGAAGTTGATGGTGGCTTAAGTTTGAATACATTCTAAAAGAACTACATTTTTACTTCCAACTTCCATATTTTATGTATATGTCATATTTTACATCCTTTTAGTTTGTGAGTTTCTTAATTTTTTAGATATAATTGATTTAACTACATTCATCTTTTAAGCTTCAGACTTGTTTTATAAGTGATTAATCTACTACCTTTACTGTCTCTTTTTACTCATGTAATTTTTTCCTTTCAAATTTTTCTTCTAATTATAGCCCTTTCCTTTCACTTAAAGAAGTCCCTTTAACATTTCTTGTAAGGCTGGCTTAGTGATAATGACTATTTTTTATCTTTGTCTGTCTGGGAAACTCCTTAGTTCTCCTTCAATTCTGAATGATAACCTTACTGGATAGAGTGCTCTTGGTTGTAAGTTTTTTCTTTTCAGCACTTTGAATATATCATGCCACTCTCTTCTGGACTGCAAAGCTTCTGCTGGAAAAATCAGTTGATAGCCTTATAAGGTTTCCCTTTTACATAACTAGTTGTTTCTCTCTTGATACTTTAAAGATTTTCTCTTTATATTTAATCTTTGACATTTTAATTGTTATGCGTCTTGGTGCGGGTCCCCCATATGTGCATCTTGTTTGGGACTCTCCGTGCTTCCTGAATTTGGATGTCTGTTTCCTTCCTCAGGTTAGGGAAGTTGTGAGCTCTTATTTCTTCAAATAAGTTTTCTGCCCCTTTTCTCTATCTTCTCCTTCTGAGACCCCCTATAATATAAATGTAAGTATGCTTGACATTGTCCCATCTAATTTTAACTTATTCTTATTTTTTTAATTCTTTTTTTCTTTTTGTTGTTTAGGTTGAATTCTTTCCATTATCCTGTCTTCCAGATTGTGAATCCATTCTTTTGTATCTTCTAATCTGCTCTTGATTCTCTCTAGTGTGTTTTCATTTCAGTTACTGCATTCTTCAACTCTGCTTGGTTCTTTTTTTATGTTTTCTATATCTTTTTTGAAGTTCTCACTGAGTATATCTACTATTCTCTGAAGTGAACATCTTTATGACCACTATTTTCAACACTTTATTAGGTAGGTTGCTTAACTCTGTTTCATTTAGTTCTTTTTCTGAGGTGTTATCTCAGTAATACATACATATTTACACTATAATACATTCAAAGAAGTTTCTAATTGCTTTTAGATTGGGAATGGTGTTGTAGAAGGAAAGGATTATAGGCTTGAGGACTTTATTAACAAAGATTTTAAAAATATAAATATATAGGATTTGAAGGAATTTAACCTAATGTTTATAATAAAAAGGACTAACTGGAGCTGAAGAGGATGCATGCCTGAAGTGTTCCAGGATCCTCTGTGCCTGTGTCTCCTTGGTGAGGTGACTGGAGCTATAGTGGACTCTGTACAGGGATGTGCTGATATATGCCACACTGGGGCCATTTAGTGGTGCCTCCTTGTGGGGGATATCTGGGGCTGGTAGGGCGAGAAGCCCAGAGTTCACTGAGGCAGTGGGCTGGCTAGGGTGCCCAGACACTGCTCCCATCTGCACTATCAAGGGGGGAACAACAAGAGGGAACATAAACAATGGCACTCAGCAGACCCTCTTAACTCCCACTAACTCCAGTCCCTCGATATCATCCCTTCCCCACTGTAGCTTGCAGCATTAGGAGTTTCTGTCATTGCCATGTCTCTATCTCTACTGCCATTCTCTGTGTGGTCCTCCTACCTTTGCTGTATGGAAGTTGTTTATTCAGCCCTCAGTTCTTTTTTCAGGAGGAACTGTTCTATATGTAGGTGTAAATTTAGTGTCTGTGGAGAAGGTGAGTTCATAAGTCACCATATTGAACCTCCCTTTAAATACACATTTTTCCAAAGACCTAAAAATGGCCAACACATACATGAACAGTTGCTCAAATCACTAATTACCAAAAAAATACAAATCAAAATCATGATGAGATATCACCTCACACCTGTTAAGGATGACTATTATCAAATAGATAAGAGACAATAAGTGCCAGTATGGATGTGGAAAAAAGGGAACACTTGTGCACTATTGATAGGGATGAAAAGTGGCACAGCCACTATGGAAAATAGTATAGAAGTTCCTCAAAAAATTAAAAATATGATTCAGCAATTTTACTTCTGTGTATATATGCAAAGAAAATAAAATCAGAACAGGACAAATGCTATATGACCTTATTTATATGTGGAATCTAAAATACCAAACTCATTGAAATAGAGAATAAATTGGTTGACAAGGGCAGGTGGGTAGAAGTGGGGGAAATAAATGAAAGTGGTCAAAGAGTGCAAAGCTTCAGGTTATAAGATGAATAACTTCTGAAAATCTAATGTACAGCTTGGTGACTACATTTAACAATGTTGTATTGTATACTTGAAAGTTGCTAAGAGTAAATCTTAATTCTCACCACACACACACACACACACACACACACATACAAACACACACACACAATGGGTGTTAGCTAACCTTACTGGATAATCATTTTGCAACATATATGTATATCAAATCATTGTTTACACATTAAACTTACATTATGTTATATGTCAATTGTATCTCAGCAAAACTGGGGGAAAAAAACACTAAATGTCAGCACATTGAGAATCAATCTATTTTTCAGGGAGTAAACTTCCTCTACCTTATAGGCAGTGAGTGATGTATAAAATTAGAATTCCAATATATAAAGAGAAATATGGATGCCCTACTTTCTTAAACACTCACATCAGCATAATCAGCTCTTTCTCCCAAAGGCAGACCCTCAAGGACAGTCAACATTTAATGCGCCAGGTCTTTGGTGAGAAAAGAACTACAACAAAAGTGAGTTATATAATTCAAATAATGGCCTGAAGCTTTGATCTTCACAATAAAGCCACCGGCCAATATGTTCTGTCTGTGTTGAGAAAGGACATAGCCAATATTTGTTCCTCTGGGTAAACTTTTCCTGATTTTATTGCTGAATAACATCCTCATTAACTATTATTTTTCTTTTAGATTTATTTATGTATTCAGTTAAGTCTTGCTCTGACCCTGACAGTAAACTTAATTTTTTTCAGATGACTGCATATCTCTGCTCTGATACACCATCCATTGATTTTATAATTTAATTCTCAAAGGACAATCTCATTGTCCCTATTTATAAGCTCTTAGGGGTACTTTACAGCTGCCCCCAGGGACCACCTTCAATAAAAACAAGAAAGAAAACACTAGTCAAATATGAGCTGAGTTATCTATTGTTCTAAAGACAGTGAATTATTAAGCCAGAACACAAATATAGGAAAAAATTTTAAGTGATGTCTGGCCAAAATGATATTAAGACAAGACTAGTGAAGATCTCAAAGGATTTTTTTTTTAATATGACCTGTTTTGACAAATGATATAATCAGATTTTAGGCAACATGGAATAAGTTTTCATTTAAGGCATTAATGTGTGTAATGAAGTAGCAGAAGAAATGAAAAATCAATTTCTTACAGCTTATTAATTTATGTTGAGATTGATTTCCATTTATAATTCACTATTATTAGTCTTTTTCATTGATAGCTGACTGTTCATTTATAAAGCATAGCCTTTGATAAGCTAAGTATCATTAATTTTAATAACAATAGAAAAATATTGAAAACATACTTGGATTACCAATCATCTCATGAATAAGACTTTTGATAGAGTCACAAACTGTATAAAAAACGATATAGGCAATAGTACAACTCAAATATTCACAAATTTAATGCCTGGGATAAGATGTCAAAAAGAAGTTCTAGGGGCACATAATTCAAGAAACAAGTTTTCCTTTTGTTATGAATTTTATAGATTATACTGTCTTATTTAAGTTAGGATGAGAGGCATTTCAATGTCACATTAATGTAATCTGGGTTATTTCCATGGAAAGTAGATTAGATGTCTATATTATAAATCTGTTTTAGAAAAATGTGCTCACATTTTTAACAGATGTCTCCAAAAGAGAGTAGGATATTTTTTCAATAAAATATAAAACAGAAGAGAAAAGTCACAATGATACAGAAGAAAGATTTTTTTGCCTCTATCCTAAGTTATATAGAATATGAGTGACATTTTTATAATTATCATACTCCCTGTAATAGGAGCACATGTCCCAGATGATTGCTGTCAGCATCCTTGCCTTTGAGATGTTTTAATTCAAGCCCATTTCACTATTTATCTATGCCCAGACTCAACCCATAGCAGATTTATGTTTGGCTTTTATACCATTTTGGATCTGTAAAACGAAAGTAAACAAACATCCAACATTTTATACCTTAAGGGAAAGTTACTTTGTAATATATTTATAGGATGGTTTTTAACCAAGTGAAGCCAAAACTTTTACACATTCAAATCTATAAGTTTTTTGGGGAGTGCAAGGACAGGGCAGTAGGAGGTATTTATCAAATACAAATTCCTAATCCCTAGATGGTTTATCCTTGAAATCAATCACATCTCTGAACCAGATTAAGCCCACCACCTCTCAGCTTCTACTAATGGAATATAACCCCATTTTGCTAGTCATCCAAGTCATCAGCATCGTGGATTAAAAAGTCACATAGTTTTGGAATTTGAATAATTCATGGGAACAAAAGGTACAGCATAGGGAAAATGGTCAATGGTATTATAATAGCATTGCATGGTGACAGATGGCAGCTACACTTGTGGTAAACATAGCATAACATATAGAGTTGTTGAATCACTATGCTCTATATTTGAAACTAATGGAACACTGTGTATCAACTATACTCAAAGAAAAAAATGTCACCTAGGTAAACTACATATTAGCTTCTTTTTGAGATCCTTGCTTTTATTATTTCAATTAAACTTTTTAAAATGTTTGGCTCCTGTCTCTGTGCTATAGTTTAGGACACAAAATAAAAAATATATATATTCTTTAGCCTCACAGAGCTCTATGGGGAAACTCAGATGCTCATCTACTCAAATGACTATAACACAAAAGACAACAGTGATGACAACGACTGGTGATGATGGTGACGATGATGATGATGATGATGACGATGATGATGATGATAAACACCACTGGCTGAACACTTACTCTGACCTAGACACTCCTCTATGAGTTTTGCATGCATTACCTACTTAATGAAGTAGATGTTAATAATTTTATTTTTACAGATAAAGGAACTAAGAGAGAGATTAAGTGATTTGCTAGAGGCCACACAGCAAGTACATCTAATCCTTGAGCCTACTTTCTTTTTCACTTTTAAATTGAATACCTCTCTAATAAAAGCGTCATAAAATGTATAAACAAAATGCCACGGCAATAGTATCTGTAATTAATACCATGAATATTAGGATAGGGCGGTGATGTCACTGATGAGAATAAGGGTGGGGAGGCTTCATGGAAGAACTAATAATTAAGCTAGGTTTAGAATAATGTGTAGTGATGTTTCACAGGGTAAGTCTAGGAGCAATACAATGAAAGGAAACTTAAGAGCAAATCTCTACTGACGAAAAATGCAGGGCATATTAAAGACTAATTATAGAATGGTTGTTGAAAGGTTTGAAAGGAGAGTCTAGGACAAAGGGTGCAGTGAGGATGGGGGGAAATGAGGCTGGAAAGGAAGGCATAGAAAATTAGTTTAAGGTCTTGAATACAACGCTAAGTAATTTTTGCTTTACTTGGTAAGCAATGGGAAGTATTTAAAATTTACATTCGTAAGATGCCTCGTACTTATGGATTGCAGAGGGAAAACTCTGGAAACAAGATGAATTAGGAGACTATGCAATAATACAAAATAGGTGGTTTTCAAAAACAAGAAGTGCATATGAAAGACATACTTCAAGGAAGACTCAAATAATCTCAATGACAGATTGGATAAGGAAGGAGAGAAAAGCCAAGAGTTACTCTGAGCTTTCTGTATAATACTGTCTTGGGAATCATCCACCCAGGGTACTAGGATGTGGGAGAATGAAAATCAAGAAAAAAATGGATTTGGGTTTGGGTGTATTGACTTTGAATTATTAGCAGGATATCCATAGGAGATGTTTAGTGGCACTTGGACTTTGGAGGGATCACGTCTGGCACAGTATGATCTTGAGAATAGAAAACTCCCATAAAATGAGCACAGAATCAGAAAAAAAACATCAACTTTTGCATAATGCTTACATCTTAAGAGTGGATCAAGAAAGAGAGGCTAGGGTGAAGTGAGTAGTCAAAAATAAGAACCAAGTCAATAAAATGCACCATCACATAAATCAACAGAAGACTTTTTGGAAGTGTAAAATCAACAAGGTTTAATGCTGTGGAAAGATTCCATGTGAAGATGATGGGGAAAAGAGGAAATTATGAGGAAATGTTCTCATTGTGTCATAACAGAAATAATGGAAAGCATTGTTTCAGTAGGGTATTAAGGATAGGAGACAAGCTAGAAAGTCGATGAGATGTGAGGAAACAATGAGTTAAACTCACTTGATTACTCCTTCCCACTGAAATATTCTCAAGTAGTACCAGTCTATTGGTCCATTCCTAGGTTTGTTTTTCTACTTGGTCTGGACTCAAGAACAGTCACTATAACTGTATGCAGTGATACTTGACTTTTTGACTTTCTCACCTGGTCCTCAGAGTGCCTCACAAAATCCTGCTTTGCTTATCTGAAATCCCGGGAAGATTGTTTTCTCCACTCCAACTTATAGACTATCTGAAACAAGAGGAGAAAACTATTTTACCATACAAATAGATCCTTTATGAGTTTTTTTTTATAAAAACTGAGTCATAAGTACTGTTCGAAATCTGTTACTTATCCCCAGCTGAATGAAAATCAACACATGGACACACTAATTACCAATTACCCTAATTACCAACTTCCTAACTTTAAACATATTTCTAAGCTCCAATTTCCTCATTCTAAACTGAGCATAGTAACAGTTTTTCAAAGGTGATTGTCAATATTAGACAGTATATACAAATTACTTCGACTAGTTCATAACACATAATAGGTACTCAATAAATAGTAGCTGTAATTAATACCAAGAATATTAGGTAGATATTCACTACAGTGTTATGTCCCAAAGCTTTTTATTCACCTAACATACTCTTCTTTTGTTTACATGTGAAGATTTATTGACCATGTTTGCTTATTTAAATATTTATTGAGCACCTACTATATTCCAGGCACATGCTAAGTATGCAGTATAAATAAAACAGACAAGTGTCCTAATCTCAGGGAGTTCACTTTCTGTAGGTGCTGATGAATATTTAACAACTACAGACATACTCAGAACAAAATAATTTCAGGTAGTAGTAGATATTATGAAGAAACTAATCAGGTTGGTAGAATAAGAATGATGGCTGGGGGAAGAGGAGGGGGTGATTATGAATGGATAAGAGCCATAAATATAAACTTGTTCAACTCAGTTCCTCCACACTTTAAATTTTTTCTCAAAGTCCAACTATTCTTTCATATCTTCCTCTTCTATAAGAATAAGATTTGTTTTTATTCTTTGTTCGAAGTCAATCCTTGTTAAGTTCATTTTATATCTTTGTCACCAACTTTCCCTTATAATCTCTTATATATTTACTTTCTCTTTCCAATAATTTCTTTCACTGAGTGTATAATGATAACGGGGTATAGGAATTATTGTGTGTTTCCTTTAGTAAATCTAAAAAGTTGAAATTCAGTACCTCTTTTCTCCCATAATTTATCAATTATATTTCAAATATTTTGCAATCTAAACCAACTCTAAAGTTGACCATTTGAAAGACATATTAGCAATGGAAATATGACACTCTGTACTAGCAACAAATGCAATGAATACAATCAGGAAAAATTGGAAAAAGAACTTCTGAGAGATGCCAACTTTGAGGAATTTGAAAGGCAGAGGAAAATAGCAGACCTAAACTATCTGCAGTCAAAAATAAAAATGTTTGAAATAGTACATAGCCAATGGGAAAGTCAACATTCAAGTGAGCTGATCTCTTCATTTGTGGGTAGGTTCACAACATACAACCTCATGCCACATTTTACATCATACATAAGTGATCCATATATGAAACCAACCCGTGAAAGAAAAAAAATGCATGAAATTCCCTTTAATAATATAACCACAAAAACGCACAGAATTTTGAACAACTACAAGTATCAGTTCAGTTTTAACTTTGTGTCCATATTCACAAATGCTATATAGGTATTTCTCATCTTTTCTTCTACGAAGGTGTGCCTTCTTTGCATTGCATACTTGGACTCAGAAAAGTAAATACAAAAACTTCCAGCTCAGCCAGGTGGAAAAAGTAGAAAAATGAAGTATAATTGAATAAATCTTCTGAATAGAATAACATTCGCCGCTGTTTATTAATCTCTTTAATAGCCTTTTCCCTGAAGAAGGAAAAGAAGCAAGACTTTTCAGAGAACTCCAAATAACTTTAGCTGCTGGCTCAGAGAGATTTACTCACATAAATCTCCCAAGCTTTGTTTCTTTAAGAAATGGCACTCACAGGGTGCCTGGGTGGCTCAGTTGGTTAAGTGTCTGCTTTTGGCTCAGGTCATGGTCTCCAGGTCCTGGGATTGAGCCCTGTGTCAGGCTCCCTGCTCAGCAGAGAGTCTGCTTCTCCCTTTCTCTCCCTGTCTGCCTCTGCCCCTGCTTGTGCTCATTCTCTCCCTCTCAAATAAATAAATAAAATATTAAAAAAAAAAAAAAAGAAATGGCACTCACTGTATAATTTGGCTCAAAATCCACAATTCTGCAAATGTAATTTCCTTGCAGTCTTATTGAACTGAAGACCGAGCATTAAATGTGATGTAAAGATCACACAGAGACCTGAACATACTTTAGTTGTTAAACTAGAGAAAAAAAAGTTGAGAGACAAGATAGGAAAAGACAGACAAGAATACCTGGACAGATGGGGAAGGAAGAGAGTAAAAAGACTTCAGAATTCTTCCAGTTCATTCATGGCTCTGCCCCTTCCATGGAGCTGTGACTAGAGCAGGCAAAATCTGACACAGGTATCATCATCTCTCAAAAGTCTAACATTTTCTTTCTTTCTTTCTTTCTTTCTTTCTTTCTTTCTTTCTTTCTTTCTTTCTTTCTTTCTTTCCTCTCACCAGAGTACTTTACTCGATTGCCATATGACACCATCTCCCACGCGGGCTAGACTTGCAAGGAATAATCAGTTAACTTACATCATGTCCTTCCTCTTTCCAGTATCATCTGTGAAGGGCCACATGAGAAGAGTGAAGGCCACATGCAGTTGGAAGGGTTTCCCATGACTAAACATCAAATAAGATGTTGTAGTCACATTTTTGTCAATTTCACACTTAAGAAAGACCACACTCCCAAGTAACCCCTTCTGCAGCTGCCTTACCGTGCATACCCATCCTCATTCAGTCCATCCCTAAAGAAATGCTGACAATGACACATGAACTGCACAGAGCTGGCTGCCCTACCATGTCCTTTATGCAGTTGAATTCACAAGGTGACACCAAATTAAGATAAGTAAAGTTCCAATTTGGGTGCCTCCATCTCCCTCCCCTGAATCTTGATCCACTGGCTGTCATAGCCGGAAGGGGTTTGGGACAGGGTGCTTAGTCATGGGGAAAGCTGCTATGGTTGGCCCAACAGATGGCCAGAGGGGAAGGCTTTACTTCTGCACAATCTGAATGACATCCTCATCCTCTACTATATGAGGATTGTTTTATCCTCATTTATCCACATTTTGAGGATTGTTTTCGCAGACAGACCCCCGACCAGAGTGTATTTAAGTTCTTTGATAAGATTTTTGTGAATCTTCATTCAGAAATCCTCCACCATGATCCTGGAGTAAGGCAGCACCACTGGGGGCATATAATCTGGCAACTGGCCTTTGGGTTTGGTGTAAATCCTCACTATTTTCAGACAGTCCCAGATCTTTTCTAATAGATCATCAAATTCCAACAGTGATGGGCAGAAATGGGTACACAGTACACATCTCATAGATGATATCCAATTCCTCAATGCAGATCTGATCAATCTTATTAATAAATAAACATACTTACAAGGGATATAAACTCTGTTTTCTTCCACCCATTAACAAGGTCATCCACCATGGCATCATTATGCAGAGCCATATCAGCATTACAAATTCAAACATTTAACTTTTTAAGTATATTTAAGAAACACATCACTAACATTAATTATCATGTACTGAATTATATCAGTAGAGACAAATAATACATATAATATTATCATAGGGAGGACAGTTAGTCCACAGATCCTTTGCTTTCAGTTTCTTGTACTACCAATTAATTTCTCCCATTTTGTCCTTTTCATCAAAGTACTGGTTTAAAAAAATACAGTGAAATAGAATAAATGGTTTCATCTAAGTGATGTTTCCCTAATGGAAAGCTTATTGATAAAAGTATAATATCTGATACAGTGTGCTAAAGAATTTATTTACTTTACTATTTCATTCAATACGAACTATAGAACAATGCATACATATAAAAATGAGCTAACCATAGATTTGAGTGGCAATATATGACAAAATAACTGTCAATTTACTTCTAAATTATTTCTCTGGTATTCAGTAAAGTTGTTTGTTACAAGAAATTTTCTTCAACTGCTCTTCAGTATATCTGTAATTAATTTGTACTCATGGTTCTGCAGAGATGAAGAAATTCTAATAAAAGCATAAAATATTTTGATAGCTTTGAGGATGCTTTGCCAGGTAAGACTTCAAACTTTCCCACCATGCTTTAAAACCATTTCTATCTGTCCAAGGGAAAACATATTGTTCTAATTTTCATTCTGCTTCCTGAAGTTCTCAATTCGCTTTCCTTACACTCTTCATCAATTCATGTATTCTCTCCTGCATTTCTCCCCCTAGCCACACTACTCTTGGGATTATCTCTTTATCATTGTCAGTAACCACAGGACTCATTAAACATAGGATGCCAAAAGTTATTTTGGGCAAAAGAAATTGCTATCTCATTAAGAGTTGTAAACATCTACAGACCCCAGGTTACAGAATTTAAAATGTGGTACCAATTTCAAGCTAAAAAGTAAAAAGAAAAAGAGGAAGGAAAGAAGAAGAAAAGGTAGGCAGGCAGGATGTGAGAAAAGACCTCACTTCAAGAACTGGCCCTCCTTTCCCTGGGTTCCATGTTCTCATTTATCTTTTTGTTTCCTCTCATTTTGCTGAAGCTTATTTTGCAGTAACTAATGTATATGTATATTAAATCACCACATTGTACATCTTTTAAAAAATCACATGGTACAACCTGAATATATATTATTTTTTGTCAATCATACCTGAATAGAGCTGGGGGAAAAGAGCACAGAAATCAAGAATGATTTTTTTTGTATTCTTGAAAAATATTCTACATAAATACTTGAATAATAGTTTGTTTAGTTATGTAATTTTAAGTTGAGAACTATGTTCCTTTAAAATTTTAAGTTATATTTCCATAATATCCTAACTCTGGTGTTGCTTTCAACAACTCTAATGCCATTCTGATTTCAGAGTCTGTAGGTAAATGTGTTTTGTTTCATTTATTTTGTTTTGTTTCCAATTTAATACTCTCTTTGGAAAGTTTTGAAATCCACTGCTTTTTCTGAAAGTTCATAAAAATGTACTTTGATGTGAATCCTTTTTTGCTGGGCTCTTGCTGGTTTCTTTTCACCTGAAGGCCTTTGTAGTTCAGTTTTGGAAATATTTTTGTGTTCTCTTTCTTCAGCAATTTCTTAATGTTTGCTTTCTCTGCTCTCTCTTTATGCAATATCTATAAGCTGAATGCTGAAACTCTTAGAGTGATCATCAAATTTTCATACCTCTTTCTTTTTTTTAAGATTTTATTTATTTATTTGACAGAGAGAGAGCCAGCGAGAGAGGGAACACAACCAGAGGGAGTGGGAGAGGAAGAAGCAGGCTCCCAGCGGAAGAGCCTGATGTGGGGCTCGATCCCAGAACTCCGGGATCATGCCTTGAGCCGAAGGCAGATGCTTAACGACTGAGCCACCCAGGCGCCCCATACCTCTTTTCTTCTATTTTCTATTTCTTTATCTTTTGATTCTACTTTCCCAGGGATTTTCCTCAACATGCATTAGATTTTTCTAAATAATTTTAGTTTAGTTTACAGGAAGTTTTTCTGATTCTATTTCTTTATACAAGCATCATACTTTAGCTTTTTGTTTGCTTGTACTGGATGCACAACCTCTTGTCATTCTGAGGATTTCAATTATAACAGTTGCTTTTGCTTAAGTGTCTGCTAATCCTCCCTGCATTGTCACTGGTTTTTTGTTTTTTGGGATTTTTTTTACATTTCTCTTTTAAAATTTGTCACACCAATGTGTTTCTGTACCCTGTGTACAGAGGTCCAGAGATTTGCAGGTTCAGTTTTCCCTGAACATTAATGGCTAGCCTCTTACTTGGAGGAGGGTCATCTGGCGTCCGGGAAGGGAAGAAGATCTGGGGGTCCAACTGTGCACAGATTTTTCTCCATTCCAAGAAAGCATTACTAATTTAAGGATTCATGGAACATCTTGAAAGTGAGTTTTGCAAGTGGCACCTCTTCAGTGAGGTCTACCATAAATAGCAAATCCACACATTGGAAACAAAAATCGCAACATCCATAAAATGCTTTCTTGATATCTGTTTTGGTTCTTTCTTGGTATTTATGCACATGTGTCATTCTCCCCTTGGTCACTAGATTCCAGTCACATTCACCCTCTTTCAGTTCTCATGGTACTTCACGTTCCATCCTATGTTTATTTTAGAATTAAGACAATAATTCTGTATATAGATTATACACAAGCAGATACAGACTAAAGGAAGGAGCAACAACCAAAAATTTATGACCAAATGAACAGAACCTCATGGCTTAGGAAACATAAAACTCTATAAAGTATCTATTCGAATAATTTAAAGTAAATCAATTCTTTGTTGACTGTTATACCAATGTACCATAGAAAATTATATAAATAAAATAGTATACCCAGAAAGGGATGCTCCACAAAGGCATATTGATTGATTGGATGTTTTTAAAAAGGACACATCCATAGAATTCCTTTAAATAATTGTACCAAGTACTATAAAGGATTGGCTAAAACAACGTTCACAAACTTGGTCATTAAGAAAAACTAAGAACATAAACTAAATCCAGATTTTTGTGAACCTGGATCTTTGCACACTAATATTTCTGCGACAATAGTAAAGTGTTTCTATGATAAAAATATTTTTATGCTATTGTGATTTGGGGGGGATTATCCTGACCAAGTTCCCTTTTCTGAGAGCTGCTATTACCTGCTCCTGGAGTCACGTTTGTACTTCAGTTCCCTGTTCTATGGCTGTAGTCCATTGGGTAGTTTACATAAGAGCTAACAATGAAAAGTCTGGGCTATGGTAATGAGAGTTTTTCTCCCAGGTATTTGGAATTGGACCAAAGAGCAGGAAGGTCAGTCAAGTGTGGTTGGTTCTTTGTCACATGATGCAGACTCCTAGGTAAAGGATTCCACTCTGAGGAAGCCATGATAGAGATGTGTAAGTAGAGAAGTAGAGTACAGAAAACCATTCTTTAGGAAGAAAAGGACAATGAGACATACCTAGAAATGGTCATGTGTATTACCTGTGAGAGGCACATCCTAAGAAAATCTACCTAGGTTGCAGTGAATTTCAGTTCTAGTTCCTGTCATGATGCCCTCACTACCTTTCTATCTTTGAATTCATGGGAAAATCCCATATCCTTCTAGTTAAGCTCTTTTTCCATAAAAACAAAATAAATCAATTTATACAAAGGCATTGTTATTATTTTATTGATTCCAAGACACACCTGACAGCTGGCATATAAATGTTACAATTAGTGTTGAATGGAATACCCGGGTCACATTGCAAACTAGATTTCCTCTTACACGTAATGAAATATAAACTCTGAAATCAACCTTTATTTGGTAAATTATATATTCTATGTCTTCACCTCATTGTCAAAATCTATGGGAAAAACTAAGGAACTATGTTTTGATTTGATAAATGGGAATGATAACTTGACTTTTTTAAAATGCCGAATAAATCCAGTGGAGTTTACTAATGTGGGAGAACCAAATATATTTGTTTTTCATGTATTCCTTCATTTTCTCCTTCACTTACACAATTTATTTTGATGTAAATGGGCGCTACACCTCTCAAAGGAGTAAAAGGGTATCAAAGAGTACATCTCTCTCTCAGAAAACATCTGGTCTGGTGAAAGTCCCCCTGAGCTTTGCCCTTGGAGTGAGGAAGCTTCCTAAAGATGAATTACTGAGTGTGGGCAATTCTGTCATGGTATGAGTGTGTCTGTGGCCATGTGTTTAAGCTGACATGTGTAATATAAGCTTTGCATTTAACGGCCTGCATGGAAATTGAATTTCTAACTCAAAATAGAGCTTGAAGAAACAATTATCAATCCAGTGTGCATTTGTGCTTAGAAATGTTTAGTGTATTGTAGATGACCTGCCAGAGTGTTAGATTACAACATGGCCAGCATTAGAGAATGATTCATATAAAAACCTGTGCTTCAAGGAATAAACATATTAGCATGAAGTAGCATGAAATAGAGTTAAAGGACTATCTAGTAATTGACTATGTGTAACATAATTTCACTGAACCACATAATAATAACAATAACTAATATATCATTGTGCTAAAAACCTCTTTAATACACTTGAATATTACCTTACTAGAATTTCCCAACAACCCTGTGAAGTACGTATTCGCCATAACTTACTAAAGAAGCACCTGAAGTTCAGAGACGTTAAGTAAGTTCCTTAAGGTAACATGGTTTGGAAATGGAAGAGCTTGAACTCAATCCCAAAATTCTTGTATCAAAATCTGTTGTTCTTTTACTATCTAATACTGCCATCTAAAGTAAAACATGTTTTTAACTAGCAAGATCACTTTAACACTGCGTTTTCTCTTTTCAGGTTGAAGTCACAATCTGCAACATGGTTCCATAACTAAGCAACCAACATACCATAAGGTATGAGATTCTGCACACTACCTGCTGTGCTGCCCAGAGACATGCTCCCACGTCCAAAGGCTCTACTGACTTCAGGAATTCTCCCAGAGTCAGTGGCAGTGTAAGGCATGAGGTCAGCTCCAGGACAGCTGGTCACTAACAACCAGGATCAATAAACAGGGAAGCTACAATAAGCTGTTTCTACAGCATGGTCAGGGAGGCCCACAGACCATTATAAGGCCCATAGCAAGAGTAATATGAATGTTTAAAGAACACTTTGAAAATAAATGCTCAATGTACAAACCTGTGAATTACTCTCATCATCCCTGCCACGCCTTTTTGCTGTTTGAGAAAACGACAAAAAGACTTACGCTCCATCTTGTGCTCATTTCATGATCATAGGCGTCTTCCTTTTATATCCTTTTTTTGTAAAAATGAGGATAATAATTTCTACCTCATAAAATTATTGAGAATATTTTTTAAAACAATGCACGGAAAGTGCTAAGAACCATGGCTAGCAAGAAAAGGGCTTGATAACTACTGTTAATTTTATCATTTTTATTAAGAACTAAAGCCACACAGTCTAATATCTGCATTAACATGATCTTACTCTTCTAAGAAACTCTTACCCAAGAAGCTGAAAGTGCAAATAACTATTTTTTTTTTTTAATTTCAGGAACTTCCTCCAAACCCACATATCCAAACTTTTGACAATCTCTAATTGCCTCCCTTCTCAGGAAAATAGACCACTCAGTTGGGCTTATTAAAGGAAATGGGCAGAAGACATGAATAGACATTATTCCAAAGAAGACACACAGATGGCTAACAGACACATGAAAAGATGCTCAACATCACTCATCAACAGGGAAATACAAATCAAAGCCACAATGAGATACCACCTCACACCTACGAGAATGGCTAAAATTAGCAACACAGGAAACAACAGGTGTTGGTGAGGATGTGAAGAAAGGGAAACCCTTTTGCACTGTTGGTGAGAATGCAAACTGGTGCAGCCACTCTAGAAAACAGTATGGTGGTTCCTCAAAAAGTCAAAGACAGAACTACCCTATGACCCAGCAATTGCACTACTAGATATTTACCCAAAGGATATAAAAATACTAATTCAAGGGGACAGATGCACCCCAATGTTTATAGCAGCATTATCTACAATAGCCAAATTATGGAAAGAGCCCAAGTGTCCATCGACTGATGAATGAATAAGGAAGATGTGGTATATATACAAAGGAATATTACTCAGCCATCAAAAAGAATGAAATCTTGCCATTTACAATGATGTGGAACTAGAATGTATTATGCTAAGCAAAGTAAGTCAGTCAGAGAAAGAAAAATACCATATGATTTCACTCCTGTGTGGAATTTAAGAAACAAAACAGATAAACATGGGAGAAGGGAAGGAAAAATAAAATAAGATGAAAACAGAGAGAGAGGCAAACCATAACGACTCTTAACTGTAAAGAACAAATTGAGGGTTGCTGGAGGGGAGGTGGGGGGTATGGGGTAACTGGGTGATGGGCATCAATGAGGGCACTTGTGATGAGCACTGGGTGTTATATGTGATGAGTCACTGAATTCTACTCCTGAAACCAATACTACACTATATGTTAACTAACTTGAATTTAAATAAAAACTGGGAAGAAAAAAGAACTATAGAAGAATGAATTTCTGCTATTTTAAGCCAAAAACCATGACTACTTACACTTTCACGAAATCCTTGTCTCACTGTGGCCACTGATTTTAAATTATAATGTCAAGAACTTTGTCAAATCCCAATCAGGTTGCTGCTGCACTGAAAGATCTGTCTTAAACAGACTCAAAAAACAAAATATACATCCTTGCCTTCGCCTCCCCCCTCAGAAGTGTTACTAAGACTTCAACAAAATATTGATCTCTCTTACGGGGTTAAAAATAAATGTAGTTTTGTTTTATGTTGGTGTTCTTCGGTGAGTCAGCAGTTGACATTATTATCATTATCATGCATATCTCATCTCTATAACCCTATGGTTTCTAAATGCTGCCCTCTGGGACACTGCAGTGAACTCACAGGTGCAGTGGGACATTTTAAATTTTGAGGAAAATGCAGTCATCCCTAACATCTGCCAGACGCTGCATGAGCCATGTTAACATTAGATCACTATGTTATGTCTGATACATCGTATCTTTGTGAAACTGGGTTTTCAGAGGTTGCTGTGATAAAAGTCAGGTACTATATGAAAGGTAGTGTGGAAAGGAAAATGAGGGTGATACTGATACCAAGATCTGAGATATTGTGAAGTGCCTCATGGGCACACACGTTCTATCCGCAAGTAATCGTGGCTATTTCAGAATGAAATAAAAATATTGGTTTTTTTCAATGTATGTGCATTATTTATTCAAATGGATAGTAAGTTGTTACGACTTAAACACTTATTAAGTGTTTAGACATAACCACTTAATAAATGAATCTGTTGGCTTTTCTTTTGGCCTAGGAGTATCATAAAAAAAATCATCAAGATACCAAGAGTACTGGAAGCAAGCAAAGTTTAGGAACCTCTGTTTAATCTGTTCTCTGTGCACATTGTGATTGTACAGAATTTAAAGAAAGATTCCCTAACTCCAGGGTAAAACTGACTTTGTTTCTCTCTCCAACCTTCAATCCTACCAATATTTCTATGGGTTTCTCTCTCCCATTGAATGTTCTTATATGAATTTCTAGATGCCCAGAAGTCCCCCTATCCTGAGGAAAGTTCTTATTTTAATTATTAGGAAGATTAAACTTATACACTAAAGATGGAGCTGCCTCATTCTGGCAATTTAATTTATTCATTCACTCAACAAATATTTATTGAATAGCAGATATGTGTTAGGCATTGTTCCAGGACTGGAGATAGGCTGTTTAGCAAATTTATTACATTAATAGTTCTAATGCCCTGGCAGCTCATTTGTAATTGGCTAAACATTTTCAAGCATAAATGCACACAGGAATGATCATTATTTCTGAAGTAGGTGTCTAATCCAAGTTAATAGCAGAATTTTCAACAGAGAAATAAAGACATACCGCTTATTCTGCTCAGAATAAACCAGGACTGGGGTTGCTTATGAAATTTTCAAATGTGTTTTTTCAGCTTTGAGAGAAGAAAACACATGAACAACTAGTCCTATTTTCTCCAGATTTCCTGCTTTGCTTCTTATCCATTTCAAGAGTTTTCATTAAAATGATTAATTTCTTTAGTGGAATCTAAAATTAGTTCTGGATCATTCAACTCTTCTACTAGAACCAAGTGATGGTCTGTCCTTATAAATCCAGCTAATACTTTATCTTGCTGTAGCTCAAATTTTATTTTTCTAAGAACCTCCTGGATACAAGTTCAAATTATCTTTAATATTATAATGTTCTGAATTATCTTCCGAATATACTTTGAATTTTGCTTCCCCCAAACACGAAAAAATTAGAAAGCTATATGTATTTTTGAGTATATAGAGAACTACATTTCAGCAATCAATAACAGTCTAGTGAAGGTGTAAATGAGTTAAACCCTTGTGTGGAGGTTCCTAATTCCTCTGTCTATATTCTACTTTCTTTGTAACAAATTCAGATGAGTGGAGAGGAGTCCACCAAAATGATGCCTCATTTCCAAAACAAATAAACAAACAAAAAACAACTCAGAGCTTTTGTACGAGGAGCTCCTGTTTTGCTTGACAACAGATCAATAAGTGTAGTTTTTCAAACCACAATGAGCAAAGCAGTGCCCTGTTATATCTGTAGGACACATTCAAATGCACTGAAGAACGGTTTATTATTATAATTTCAAAAAGAAAACCAGAATATGGTGTTTGTCTTTCTCTGACTGACTTATTTCACTTAGCATAATATTCTCTAGCTCCATCCACATTGCTGTAAATGGCAAGATTTCATTCTTTTTGATGACTGAGTAATATTCTATTCTATGTAATTACCACATCTTCTTTATCCATTCACCAGCTGATGGACATTTGGGCTCTTTCCATAATTTGGCTATTGTTGATAACACTGCTATAAACATCAGATGCATATATCCCTTCAAATCAGTATTTTTGTGTCCTTTGGAAAAACACCTTGCAGTGCAATTGCTGGAGCATAGGGTCAAGAAACAGACTCTTAACTATAGAGAATAAACCGATGGTTTCTGGAGGGAAGATGGGCAGGGGGATAGGTGATAGGTATTAAGAGAACACTTGTGATGAATTACTAAATTCTACTTCTGAAACTAACGTTGCCCTGTAGTTTAACTAGCTGGAATTTAAATAAAAACCTGGCTGGGGAAGCAGAATAAAAGAAAATACCATTCCCTGTGAAAGTCTGAACAATCCATGCTCCCTTTTCACTCATCTTTGCATATTACATCCAGGTAAGGTAAGGGGTGCCCAAAAACCTTTGGCTCTCAAAGCCACACCAAACCAAGATCAAGGTTAGTAATTTCTAGGATCCACCTTTCTTCCTCATACCAAACTGGTGGATATACAATAAGAGAATGATACAGTGATAGGAAAGGGAGTCACCAAACCAGTGACTCTTTGTGACAATAAATGATTCTTTTGTTTCCTCAGGGAAACCAAGGAACGGAGCTCCAGCAAAAGGAGCAATATTAAGTCCCATGGACTTAAAAAAAAAGTCCCCAATGTCTTCTGATTTAAGGCAGGAAGAACTCTATATGAAATTCTGTCTGAACGAATCCCCTGAACCTTTAGAGACAAATTTGCAAAACCAGATTTTGAATTTGCTCTTCTGTTTCCTTGCCTAGCAACACTCTGTAAGCAGCACATACAGACACCCTGCAAGAGGAAGCTTGGATGAGAAAAAGCCTGCTTTTCTCAATAGTTTCCAACATGTTTCAATCCCAAAGCCTTACCTTAAAAATCTTTAATGTCACGGAAAATTAATAATAATATGCACCTAGCGTTAGTCCTGAACCATTTTAAAAGTCAGATGTTTTTATTACCAGTATCCTGGGAGTATCCTTTCCAGGTGTTTCCAACACAGCTCTCCCTACATGGACTCAATGACTCTTGTCTCTTCCTCTGCCCACTTCCTCTGGCCTCCCTCATCCAGACCCACACATTTATACCTTCATATAAATTCAAATCACTGTGCCACTTCTCCTTGGGATTTTGGGGGTTAAACTTTAACTCCAAAAATGATATAAATGTGACTCCCCATTGAGCAGATAGTAGGCATAAATGAAACAGGTAAGAGAGTTACTAAAATTGCCTTTTTGCTAATGACTCATAAAAACACAGAGTTAAAAATATTCTTTCTGTTTTTATCTCCAGGGGAGTCTGTCACGGAGAAACTACTTTTGATAAATATCCTTACCTTCAATGTTTTTTTCTGTTTCTTAGCGTCATATAAACTTGTTAATATTTAAGATATTCTTTTAAAAAAGATAAACCTGGACCTACCAGAGTCTGGGTTCACTTCAACCTTACTCTGGGCTGCCTTTTGGCAGATTCTACATGCCCAAAGGGATGTTACTTAAATGGTTTCTGAACTGGAATGTGCAGCCTAGGTCCTGATTGCTAGATAATTCTAATTCCATCTGTCTATAGAGCTGCCACAAAGCCAGCTACTAGTTGTTGCCTATATGTTAACACAATAGCTCAATTCAATTTGAAAAACAGATGCTTAGCTTCTACTGTGTGCCCAACACTTGTAAAAAACTTAGAAAGGCTCCTGGCAAACTGTATGGTCTCAAAATACGTTACTATTACACACAAATATATGCCTTGATTCAGAATATACTGATGTTTGAGATTCAGTTTTACTACTTTGTCTCAGCGCTGTGTTCGCATGGGAGTCAAATTCAGCATTAACTTTAGATGCTGTTAACAAAGGTGAGATGAGTCTTCAAGCAAAAGTGGATTTCAATGGCGTGATTTAATTCTTCCCAGGCTCTCACACTGAGGGACTCAGTTCCACCACCCAGAACATTTTATGTATTTCCATGTTTGTGTGCTGCTGGAGAAATTCCATATCATGTGTTTGCATGAAGGACCTCTGAAGACATGTACATCCTATCGAGTGAAGAACAAAAAGTTGTTCTCCCGAACTTTGAGAAACAAAGTGTCCTTTCCTTGAAATTCAAGGCACTGTCACTTCCGATAATGACTGATTCAATGTTTTGACCCTCTTTTGAGTAGTAGGGACAGTAATGGGAATTCAGAGCTCTCAAAGGCATAGTGTAGACATGTGGCATTTCATTCCTACACCTACCACTGTGAAGGAAGGCTTTAAACTTCTAAGTAATCAGAAGGGGGAATGAAGCAAGAGAGACTATGGACTCTGAGAAACAAACTGAGGGCTTCAGAGGGGAGGGAGTGAGGGAATGGGATAGGCTGGTGATGGGTAGTAAGGAGGTCACGTGTTGCATGGAGCACTGGGTGTTATGCGCAACTAATGAATCATGGAACTTTACATCAAAAACCAGGGATGTACTGTATGGTGACTAACATAATATAATAAAAAATATTATTATAAAACAATAAACTTCTAAGTACGTATACATAATAACTGAAAACGGGAACTTGAACAGATACTTGTGTGCCAGTGTTTGTAGCAGCATTATTCACAATAGCTAAAACGTAAAAACAACCCAATAGCTAAAACGTAAAAACAACCCAATAGCTAAAATGTAAAAACAGCCCAATAGCTAAAATGTAAAAACAATTCATCAGCGGATGAATGAATAAACAAAATGTGACACAGGCATACCATGGAATATTATTCAGTCATAGAAAGGAATGATACATGTTAAAAATCATTTTTAACACAAAAAGTTACTGAGAGAACTGAGAACAGATTTCAGCTAACCTGATTCCATTCCTTGATATATTAATTATTAAACTATTTATTCAACCTAAAAAAAGAAAAAGAAAAAAAAAAGAAAGGAATGATACATGTTAAAAAAACAATGAACCTTGAAAATATGCTAAGTGAAACAAGTCACACACAACAGGACAAATGTCGTATGATTCTACTTATATGAGGTATTTAGAACAGGTGAACTTACAGAGCCAGAAAGTAGAAGAGAGGTTACCAGGAGAAGAGATTACCAGGGAGGAGAGGGCACAGGGAGTTAACGTTTGATGGATACAGACTGTCAGTTTGGAATGATGAAAAGGTGCTAGAGAAGGATAGCGGTGATGGTTATTTAACATTGTCAATGTATTTAATGCAACTGCATTGTCTACTTGAAAAGGGTTAAAATGGTAAACTTCGTGTGATGTATACTTACTGCAATATAAAAAATAATTCTAAAAAGTAGTGCTTCAGGACTTCTGTGACAACATCATTCACATGTTCTATTGATCCAAGTAAAGTCGAGACAGTTGAGTGGTGTGAAAAATTGGCTGCTATTTGTCAATGCTAGAAGTGTTTTATGTTTTTTGTCTCATGTTCTTTTTTGCAATATGTACTCAGCACTCTTTCTTGTCCATTGCTTAGTTTAGGCCTTAATCATTTGTCTTGTATATTTTGCTCTATACTGCAAAAACCTCTAATAGGCTTCCTAGTTATTCATTATTCGTTTTATTTTGAACAAAACCATATGTTTGGTCTTATATCTTAACTCTAATTTCTGTCTTAATTATCGTCAATGGCCCCTATAACCTGAATATGAATAATCAAATACCTTAGGACAATGTCTAATTCTTCCTCACACACTCAGTCTATTGCCTGACCAGTAGCACCAGCTTCCTACTTGTCACCACCATGGTCCTTCCAGGCTGGACTACTGGTTGCCCTGTCTTCTCCATTCATGCCATTTACTATACATGAAATATATCTTCTTCCTGCAATATTCTCCTTATGATGGCATCATCTAAGGCAGCCTAAAACAGCCATCTCCACAAGAGGGATATCCGTGACACTTGGCCCTGAGAGGTTTTCTCCCAACCGAAGGCCCTCTTGCTATGAAGAGGTGAGAAGAGCACTACCATGATAAGGGACATGATCACCATTTTCACATTTCCATTTCAGTTCAGCTCCTCATTGCTTGGTATTGCCTTCCTTCAGCTATAACATCTTCAGTCAGGTTTTAGTAATATGTTTCTCTCCTTTGGGAGTAAATTTACTCTCTCCTTAGCCAACCTGTATATTTCTGTTCCAATTCATTAGGTGTTGAATACCAGTTTCACTTTCTGAGGGCAACACTATCTATGCTTGCACGTCAGTTCACTGTCATTACGATGCAACATCCCAGCCCATGCAATATTTATACATGTGCCTATACAAATTCTTCAAGGTTATTAGCTTCATGGAACACTGTGGGTGATTAACGTCCTTATCCCCAGTACCTCTGGGAATAGCTGAAATATAGGAACTCTTGACTCAATGTGATAGTAAGAAATGTGTTATCAGACAAAAATAGAGTTTATCGATTATGATGTAGATGTTAAGAATTAGTGAATTCTTTAAAACCTAAACTTCATTGCAACCAATAACAATTTGTTTCCTCATTCAACAAGCTAACATTTTATTAAGTATCTACTAGGCACCATTCTAAATTTGGAGGCAATAAAAATAAATATGATGTGGTTCCTGCCGTCAAAGAACCCAGGTAGTAGAAGAAGTAGAGATTTAAAGACATGTAATTCAATGTTTTAAGTGAAATGATGGAGTCCTTTCCAAAATATTGGGTGGGGTGAGAACTGATGAGCAAAGCTTCGCCTGGACATCCATGACATTTCTCCTTTCATTAAAAGGCCTTAACTCATAAACTGAATCTTTAAGAATGAATGGTGGTATAATATAAAGAATCATATCGAGACCTAGTATTAATCATGAAGAATTCTAATAATTTGAGTAGAAGCATTTTACCTATCACCCATACCCTAGTCTCTGCCCAGGGATCTTACAGAAGAATAGGCTTAAATGGGGGACCCCATGTTTCCTTCATTTTCAGCTAATTGATCTTTTGGGGATTGAAGGCATTTATTTATTCTTAGCTCCTGTGACCAACAGCGAGGATAGAAAAGCAAGAGTATACATTTCCAGTATATAAAATTCAAGTAATTTGGGACTCAAACGTCTGGCATAGGACAACATAAAATTTGGCCATGGTTTATTTGGGATAAAAAGGGACAAGACAATGCCCTCAAAAGGATAAGAACAAAAATCCTCTCCTTCTGCCCATTTTCACCAAATGAATTTTCCTGATAATGGGAAGGGTAGCCATTGAGATAAAATGGAGGAAGCATTCTGATAAAACTTTTGTGAATGTTCCTTTGTCTACATCAGATTGGAATCCAGACTTTGCTGACATGTAGGGCATATCATGTGGAATATCGTGACTACTATAATCTCATAGACTCTACCTAAAAACACTCTCCTTTTTTTATATTCTTTTAAGTTACCTCAGAGCCCCAAAGGGTCACCACCATAAAATATTTGAAGATAACTCCTAGTAGCCATGACAAACAGGAATCTGTTAGGCAAGTAGGTGAAGGGGTGAGAGAATTTCAGACAAAGCAAAGACAAAAAGGTATGGAATCATACATCCAGCTACACACTACAGGGCAGGTGCTGGTTGGAAAGATTATGCGATTAGAAGCAGATAGGGGCCGATGGGGGCTTTTTATTTCACAGGAAGAAAACTGATGCTGTAGACAATTAAATCATATTGAGGGCTTTAACAAGGATAATGAGCATGAGATCTGTGTTTAAAGAGTTTATTTAGTCTATTAGCTGTTTAGAAAATGGAACTGATGGGAAACAAAGGCCAAATGCCCAGAGACCACCTAGAAAGACCACAAGAGTTCAAGCAAACTAGAACAGAGGCAATAGAAACAGAGAGGGGGTGATGTATTCAAAAAATACTTAGGGATTTATTGGATGTGGCTGGTGAGGGAGAAAGAAGACTCAAGAATTGCTCTTAACTTTTTGGTTTGGTTAGAAGAACTAGGTGGATGGTGTTATCATCAACTGAAATAAAAATTGGAAAAGGAAGCATTTTACAGGGGGAAATTAAGAGCTCTGTGTGAGTTGTGCTGACTTTCAAGGGCATATAAAACATACAGCTGAAGGTGGTGGGTGAAGAATCTAGACGTAAGAAAGAGTTGTCCGCAATAAGCATATAGGTAGTACTTAAAACCATGAGGCCTGATGAGATCAGCCTAGGAAAGTCCCCTAGATGGAGGGGACAGATTGGCTGAAAATAAAAAATATACCCCAGGAGGACACAAAAAGATTAAGAGTCTAGAGAAGAAAGGCAGAACACTACAGTGTGACAGAATTCAAGTTTTGAAACTGATAGTTTAAAGACAACAGAGGGGCACCTGGGTGGTTCACTCAGTTAAGCATCAGACTCTTGATTTCGGCTCAGGTCATGATATTAGGGTCATGAGATGGAGCCCCACATAGGACTCTGTGCTGAGCTTGAGATTCTCTCTCTCCCTCTCTCTTTGCCCCTCCCTGCACTCACACTCAAATAAACAAATAAATAAATAAATAGAATAGAATAGAATAGAATAGAATCTTTAAAAAATAAAGACAACAGAGATCAGCACAAATTCAACAGAGAAGTCCAGTAGTATGTGTACTGAAAATGTTGCTTGGGCCATTACTGACATTTTGAAAAACAATTTCTATAAATTGATGGAGGCAGAAGCCAATTTTTATTAGGAATAGAGTACATGGAAAGTAAATGAATGGAGATAACTTTTCTTCTTCTGTAAGAATGTAGAGCTTTGTTCTTCCAAGTTCAGCAATACAATATTCTAAGGTCTCTCATGTAGAGGCTGAGTTTTAAAGACACTTTGTTGTGGTGGTGGTGGTGGTGGTGGTGGTGGTGGTGATGGTGGTGGTGGTGATGGTGGTGGTGCTGATGGTGTTGGTGCTGATGGTGGTGATGGTGGCGGTGATGATGGCGGTGGTGGTGGTGGTGATGATGGTGGTGATGGTGGTGGTGATGATGGTGGTGATGGTGGTGATAGTTAACAGTGGTGGTGATGGTGGTGGTGATGACGGTTCATCTGATTTTCTGGGAGGCAGCAGATACCACACGATCTTTTATCTGCCTACAGATAAAAGATATTTCCACAGCAAGAGCCTCTCATAGTTTGCTGGACAAAATAGAACTCAGTCTCTTTCATAGTAACTTATCATCTTGTTTTCCTTACTTCTTGATTTTCTCATCATTCACAAAGAAAGAGAGAGTGAGTGAAGAGAGAAAGGAGAGAGAAAGGAATTTTCTGTCTCCTTGGGTCCTCTGCAGTCCTTCTGACATTCTGACACTCCCCAACACATAGACAATGAGCCCCATGACTGCGGGGGCTGTGACTATATTTCTCACCAAGTGAAAAGTACTTAGTAACAAATAAGTGAATGAATAATGCATCTTTGATGTCACTCTTGTTACACATATTTTCATGTTTCTTTCCTTGTCTAGATTGTAAAATCCTAGAATGCAGGAACCTCTTTATGTTTTATAGCATTTTTGGTGCCTTATATAGCACCCAACTGCAAACTAGGTAGTTAAGGAATTTTTTTCAGTGGTTGACTGAACTCATACAGAATTATGTAAAACAGAAGAGGGAGTGCTCAGCACTGTGAAACATACATCCAAAGAATAAAAATAGTTCCTGCTCTTGAATAATTGGAAGAATTAAACTAACATACATGAAAAAGTTCGGAGAAAATGTTAACACTGATTCTGGCCATTAAAATATTCATGGAGATTAGAGATCTATGAGCTCTAGAACTGGCAGAAAAGTTTAGAAGAAGAGTTAAAATTTTATTTGGCCCTTCAAGAAGAGATTGGCTTTAAATAAGTGAAGGGAATATAAATTCAATATTTGGGTTGGCAGTGCCAAGCTGCAAGAGAATCCAGGAGAGTCCAGCATAACATGATGGAGAAGGCAGAGGGAGCCCAAGGTAGACAGGACAGGGAAGGGAATGGCAGTGTGAATGAAAATGGAAGCTCTACTCTTTGTTGGAGAGGTAGGAAAAGATGGCATAAGGTCTATGAATATATTTCAAGCCCATATTCCTTTCCGTTGAACATGTGTAGAGAAAATACTTTGTACCTACCATTCACTGGTTTGAAACCCAAGTTTCTCCTCAGAGTGTCATGGTAGAGCTAGTGCAACCGACTTGGCAGGACCTCATGATTTTCCCAGTCAAACGTGCAGATGCTGTGATGAATATGGAAGGCAGTCTGGGAGAAACACACAGAAACAGATTTATTTTTTAGTAACATTTATTTCTTTTTGGCTCATCAATATTGATACAACTGATAAAACACAACATGAAAAGACAGAAAAGCATCTCCTCTCACCAAAGAGAAGGGATGGGATGGAAAGAAACTGAGCAAAAGGTTGAAAGTACTTAAGTGGAAGCTCTTGCAATGCTGCTAACTTGTTTCCTACAGACAATAAAATGCTTCTGAAATAACTAATAGGAGTATCTGCACATGAATAAAGAAGTCAGTAAAAGTCAGCATTCTTCCCCAAGTATTTCTAATTAAGAAAAAAAGCCCATTCAGTATCAATGTAAAAAAATCTTAATCGTGCTATTTATGGTGTTTATGAGTATTTGTTCTATTTTGACGGCTCCTCTATGAATTCCATTTTGGTAGTTATTAGACTAAAAGAGATCATCATTCACATGGATATATTTTTCACAGGGTTTTAGTTTGCCATACTCATTGTAGCCAACAAAGAAATTACTGCCTGTCATTTTAACAGTGCTAGCAGTGCTTGGCATATAGTAGATATTCAATATATATTGTTGAGTTCAATTCTGAGGAGATTTATTTGCTTTGCAGCTAAACATGTAATATAAAATGACTAATTTCTAGAGAAACAACTTTTTCCCCCATACTTTCAAATCCAATTTTCCATACTCTCAGAGTTTAAAATTTGTTTTGTTTTCTGTTTGCAATGACAACAATAAGACATAATGATAATAACTTATTCTCTCTCTTTTGATTGTAAATTTCATAAGAAGAGAAATCTGGACTGTTTTGTTTGCTGCCTGGCATATAATAGATTCTCAACAAATATTTGTTAAATAAATGAATAAACAAAATTGACTTTCTTGACATCTGTGTGTGAAAGAGAAAACAAAGACAAATATTCTTAGTAACTTTAATACATATACACATTTACCTCCCAAAACCTAATTGTACTCATAATTTCTTTGAGACATCTCTTTTGACTATCCTGCTTAGAACTATTTGAAATGATGTTTTTTACTAAAAAAATGATCAGAATTAGGATTTATCTAATTCTAGATGGACTAGACACAATTCAGAATTTTCAGGAATTAAATGTATCAACTAATTCCTTTCATTTCCTGACTACTGAAAACATAACTTGGTTTTTAAAAATTTCTGAAGGAATTCCAAATTTAAAAAAAACAAACATAGCCATAAGCAAAGTAAGCATCAGTCCTGATTTAATATTCCTAATTGGGTCAAATTAAAATAAGAGAGACTATTCTGTTCTATTGGAATATGAAAACCTTATTCAGGAGCCAAACAAAATGAAAGAGAGAGTGCTTTTCCAATCCTCATAAAAACTTGTGTTGACCATCCATTATTTGCTGCAGTTTGGAAACTTTTTAGACTTTGGAGCAATTTCTTCAGAGAAAAGTGTTTGCAAAGAAGCAGTACGTAAAACAGATTCTTAGAGTTGCTCAAGCGCAAGTGGGGGTGGGTGGGAAGCCGCGAGGATCTAGGGAATCCTGCTATGCCCAGGGAACTGGGGACTGACAAGAGCTTGTTTCTAAGCACAAGACTCCACTAACAATACTGCCCAGGTGACCTTCCAAGCTTCAGAATTCTCACCAGTAAAAGGGAAAATATGACCTATCTTATGCAATTTTTATGAGAACTAAATGAGATGATTGTTTGAAGTACTTAGTGTAAAGTCTGAGATGCAATAAGCGGTCACCAAATGGCATAAAATATTGGCACTCCACCCCTCTCCTTGGATCTCTAGTCACCATTTTAGTGCACCTCACCTACCTCCTCCCCTTCAACGAGCACTTGCACTTGCTTTTGGGAGAACCCAGGCAGAAACAGGTGAAATGCCTGGAAATTCACATCAACGACCCATCTGGTCCATTCCCTATGGCCCTTACCCAATGACTGAAAAGTACTAAAAGGAGTATTTAAGGCTTATTTTTCATTATACTACCCCACTTCAGGATCAAGCTAAAGCCATCCCTAGCACTTTGCCTTAAAAAAAAAAAAAAAAAATTACTCCCTTGTCTCTTTAGGGTCAGCCCGGGGCTACGCAATCTAAATGGGGATCAATGGATGTTTATTAGCATGGCATACAAGGTACTGAATAAAAATCCCAACATTTTCGGACACTTAGCCCCATTACATCCTCTCCATGGCTACTCTAACTCAGCCCCAGAGAAGCCTCCCGATACACCATGGATGTACCTGCCGCTTTTTCCTGTTAGAATGCCTTTGTCTGTGAGAAATGCCTAGTCATCCTTCAGAACCCCCTTCAAATGTCCCCTCCTCTGTGATATGCCCTGAAATCCCAGCGGAAATAATTGCTCCCTCTGTAAGTGTCCTTAAATTGTATCCATATCTCTTCTATAAAATATACCATGTTGTGTTGGTAAGTGTGGGGGAAATTTTTGAGAAGAATGACTTCATACTACTCATCTACCTTTGCATTTCACCCAGCTCCTCTCCAGTCACCCTTCCACTCACCTTCATCCTTGCCACATACATGTCCAAGACCCTTTACCCAAACCCGTATAACCAGATGAGTTGGAATTCAAAACTTTCAGCACTTAGAATGGTATTGGAGGTCAGGTGCCACATCTTACAGAATATTCCTAGCCGATTCTGGGGTGGCACTTCAAAGCTGAATACATCACAGTTTCTTCAGTGAGAGAAATGAGTATTTACATTAAATGGGATAAATAAAAAATGCACATAGCCTTGTATCCATTCAGGTCATGTTTTGCAACTAAATGAATTCAGGATTTTTAGAGCTTTTTGGATTTCAAATTTAAAATAAGAGGTTGTAGACCTTTAATAGAAGCTCAATATGTGCTTATTGAACTGGACCCAAGAAGACATCCTCTCATTGCTGTTTCCATTAAATTTCCTTCCCACTTAAAGTTATTAAAAGCAGCTTTTTTAAAGCTCCTGGATACGACTGCTTTTTACCAGAAGCCAAGATGAACTGTCCAAATCACCAGATCTTCTTACTCAATTCCTAGAGAAACAGATTATATTGTTTTGCTGCTTCTCTGAATGTCAGACCTCTGAAGGAAAGTCTTCTATGTCGATATATAAAAATTGCAGAGCCTTGGAATAGTCAAATGTAATAATTTACAAAATCTGAGGCTAGCAAATTGCTTAAACATGACTTTCCCTTGGTTTGTACCTGGCTAATAATAATCTCAGACACAAAAACTAAATCCCCCAAAGAGATGGAATCATATTTGATGGCTGGAAGCATTTTTGAGGGCACCTAAAATCCCTTCATTTAAAAAATGATGAAACCAAGGCTCAGAGATGTTAATTGACTATCTCAGGTTCACATAGTAGGTTAGTAGCAATGCTGAAACTAGAATCAAGTTCTCTAGAAAGAGTCCCCTTTTCTCCATGTTATCTTACCTCAATAAAATAGGAGTTCCTCTGACCCTGATCCTTTAAGCCTGCTATTCCAAAGGCATGGTTATCCTACTCTATTCCCTGAAAAACTGCATGCATGCATGGTACACTTCCTGATTCTGCATACTAAAACCGTCATTTGAAAACCGTGATAATAGTAGCTTTCCCTTTACTGAGCCTATCTAGTATGTCTAAGTCTCCACTTGGGGCCTAATAAAAGGAAAATATAAACAGAAGATAGTATTACCATGAGCAATTGTGGTTCTAATAGGCATATATTAAAGGCTTAAAGTTATTTTCAAAATATTCTTAGATTTTTTTTAAGTTACATTTATAGTGAAATAAAACATATCAGGCTTATTAATCAAATTCTTAATATAAAATGATTCCAGAGTTCAAGACCCTTATAACTACTTTATTGAAATAATGTCAATGAAATAATGTATTTAAATGCTACACACAAGGGTTCCTGGGTGGCTCAGTCAGTTAGGCGTCTGCCTTCAGCTCAGGTCATGATCTCTGGGTCCTGGGATCCAACCCCCATGTAGGGCTCCCTGCTCAGCAGGGGGTCTGCTTCTCCCTCTCCCTCTGCCGCTGCTCCCCCTACTTGTGCTCTCTCTCTCTCCCTCTCTCTCTGTCAAATAAATAAATAAAATCTTTAAAAATAAATGCTACACACATTTTAATTTGCTGTCCCTGTAGTATCATTTAAATAGGGATTTTGAATTAAATTCTAATCATGAAATTAAACATGAAAAGATCAGTTCAAGGAAACAGTTCTTTTAATGTATATACCATAAAACTTGAACATGATTTTTAAAATCATCACCTTATTCAAGGAGTTGCAAGTATTTCCCCAAGCATTAGGCACCATTAAACTTCATAAACTTCAGAAAGAAGTAATTTTTTCAGCTGAGTTTTATCTACAGAAAAACTAAGTTGTGGTCAGTGGGGAAAAAAAGAACTTTGCATCTCTGTTTCCTATCACATCATAGTATCCAGAGAGGATTTCCTCCTCCACTGGGCACCCTCTTCCTTCCTATTTTGGGGAAAGTGAAGAGAAATAGGATAAAAGTGTAGTTGTGAGTTCACACCTGCCCAAAGAATGTGAACATACAGGGGATGTGAACATAAAGAAATGAAAAGTTTAAAACATCAATTTCCCTCCACTTTAGGTCATTTGAATTACAAACAAAAGAATCTAAAGATGTTCTCCCATCAGTTTCTTCCTTTAAAAAAAAAAAAAAGTAATGATTATCTTTAGTGAAAACATGTGAATGAACCCCTCCAGCAAGTCTAAGTTATTGTTGACTGGAAGTAAGATAAACGATTAGCCATCCTAAAGGACCCTGGTAAATTTGTCTTCTCATCAAACCACTGACAATGGATTTAGTCCCTCTCATATCTTACAAAGCAGAGCTCCAAGTGGATGGAATAAATATACTTGAAAGAAAATACTACAAGAATCCAAGAAGTAAGGTCTGCCCCACTGAGCCTCCTGTGGGCAAGAGGTAATCATAGCATTGATTCTTTCATAACCACACCAAGTTTCATTTGGGTTTCTTAAGAGAATGGTATAGCTCTGTGTTTTCATTTGACTAATGATCAAATTCTCCAACCAATGTAATTAGAACAACTAGGTCACTGAGCATTCTTAATTAATGAGAAATTCAAAGCCAATTTCATACACCACCTAGGTTTAATTTTCCATTCACCCTGCTGCTATTAATTTGAAGGCTGTAAAATCACTCTGAGAAGTTTGGCCAAAACTAAGATGTTTTTACTCAGATTTATCTTTTAAATGGCCATTGGCAAATAACCATTAGTTCCACCCTCCCCCAACATACACAGATTTCAAGTATCTCTGTAACCATGTTATGTGAAATGATTTATTCTACTGATTACAAGAAGAGCCAGTTCAAAGTGAGAAGCACCAACTTTAAGTGTCAAGCAGGCAAAGATAATGTGGAGAAAAGAACTAAGTAAAAACAAATGAAAGGATTTTTGTTTTGTATTTTCCCCCTGCTGTACCTTCAGTATCTAGGACAGTAGTTGGCACATACTAGGAACTCTATAAAAATTTATTGAATGAGTACCTGTCTTGTTCCTTATCACTCATACTTGCCATATAGTCCCAGGTATTGCCTTTGAAACTCCATTACCCTTCTCTACCAGACACAGCCAGGAAGACATCAACCCTGCAGGGTGGTACCACAGAGCACCCACCTACAGACCATCTCTAGTATCACTACAACATGAAACATCTGCTAGCCCAAAATAGACATTGCACTCAGTATACTAAGCAGGTTTCCATAAGAGTGTCCCCATTTCAATTCAGATACTACCTAGAAGTGACTTTTTTTATGCCCATGTGAACAAGTGAGATTTGATTCAATCAGGAGATGGAACCCAGAATGGGTTAAACAGAGGAAGATTAATATAAAAACTAAACTATGATAAAAGAGTGACTATAAAATATAAGAAAACTCTATTTGGTACAGTAGGGCTGAGGGAGAATACCCAAAAAACAAACATGGAAGTGGGGGGGGGGTCCCCTTCCCAAGGCTGGGCTTCAGACTTCATGGAAAAAGGTATATTTCAGCCCAAAGGAGAGCAGAAAAGTTTGCTTGTTTGTCCAGCCTGGAGCTGGTCTGCAGTCTCATGGGCAAGCAGAGGTTACCCTCCAGAATGGAGGCAAAGAACAGGTGATTAGCACCAGTGGTGTGGACACACAAAAGTGATGAGAGCCCTCTAGGTTGCAAAGGGAATCTGGGAGCCAATGGAATTGGGAGGCTTTTGGACACTGGTGCAGGCAAGAAGCTTTGGGACACCAGTTCCCATTTCAACAGGGGTGTAGAAAGGTTATCACCAGACAAAGACTGCAAGGTGGCTGAGGATACTGAGCCCATGGCCGGGGCAGAGCCCCACCACATGTTTGCACTCTCACACCACAGAGACTGCCCACCCCTCCTTCCATTTGCCGCAGCAGTAAACAGCAGGAGAACCCATTCCCTACAATGTCCCTCCAGAGCTCTTTACTGGGAAAAGTTAATAATATGCTTACTGTGAAAGGAGAGATGGCTAAAGGAATTGCCTCTATTATCACAGAGCATATATTAAAGAGTAAATCTGGAGCTAAAAGGCAATAAATTAACAATAGCACAGACTGTTACTTTGAAAAATAACATCGTGTGCTTGTTTTCGTGCATGGGCCAATTGACATATACAAACGTAAGTCCCAACTGGGACATAAAGCAACCTCCGGAGAACTCTCTGAGTAGGCATTTCCCTAGAGGTCACCTCAAAGTGAACTCTCAAATTAGGGGCAGGTCTAAACGTATAACCAAATCAGTTTGGAAACATTTCTTCTGAAATATATCCAGACAGGTCTCTATAATAACCAACTGTCCTAATAGCAATAAGACTTTACCCACAGTATAATGATTACAATTATCATAGAGAATCAACCCATTCCCATTCTCCTGATTCTGACATTTACGCCAACCATGCAACTGTCTAGGAGACATTGTTGGGGTTTTTTTCTTTGTTACCTAAAATTATACAATATTTCAGTAACTCAATTTTGTTCTTCACCAATGAAAGTCACATATATCATACCAAACTACTTGCTGCATCCATTGCAGTGTAAAAACCAACCCTCATTGTTTTGACCCTTAGGTCAAAGAATCCTTTGATTCTTAGACATAAAGAAAGAATACATACCTCCAACAACAAAGCATTATAATCCATTAAGATAAGAATTGGCAACCTCTCCAGTGAATTTCTATATATCTAAAATCATAATAAGGGAAACAATACAAACATTTTTATTTCTAGAAATTCCCCTCATCTCCAGATCTTAGAAACAGTTTCCTCGGGAAGTCAGTGTAATCTTTCATTCACACCCTTTGGCTTTCCTGAAAAATAACAAATCCTGATAATTGCGAGACTGCTTCAAAACTTTAAGCAAGAAGAAGAAAATAAAAGGAGTCAATGTTTACTCTTTAAGATAAACCAACTCTAGAGTTTGTATTCTATCCGTCTTTCCCTAAAATAGGTAAATAAGAAAGAAACTCTTCAGATTACTTTGTGACTCTGCAATTTTGGGAGGACCCAGAAGGCCGGAGTCATAAAACCTATTAAATATTCTTCTATGACATGATCTGAGGGAAAAACCCAATAAAACGTACGGAAATATTAGAATGTAAAGTGAAATGTTTCTCCTCTAAGAGTGAATATCGTCTTGAAAGACAAAAAATTAGTTAATAAAGAGTAGGCCCCACCTTGAATTTTCTAGACTAATCCTGATATACCATGCTTCCTCAAGTATCCCCTTAGTGCATTTCTAAATGTATTTGTTTTAAAACAATTTTCACTTAGATTAGCCAGGTACCATCATGGAGGAAGATTTCAATTTCTCTTGAAAAGAGGTTTGATAAATTACTTTTTTTAAAGATTTATTTATTTTTCAAACAGAGAGTGTGAGCAGGGGGAGAAGCAAAAGGGAAAGGAGAGACAGAGGACCCGCAAGCAGA
Source organism: Ursus maritimus (assembly GCF_017311325.1). Lineage (NCBI taxonomy): Eukaryota > Metazoa > Chordata > Mammalia > Carnivora > Ursidae > Ursus > Ursus maritimus. The sequence goes on from NW_024425452.1 coordinate 29,708,961, forward strand.
CTCCCCACTGAACGAGAAGCCTGACACACAGGCCTCTATCCTAGGACCCTGAGATCATGACCTGAGCCAAAACCAAGAGTCAGCCACTTAACCAACTCAGGCACCCAAGTGTTCCTGAAAAACTGTTTTTTACTGCCCAGGGAAGGTCTGGGAAAACGTGGTGAAAGTTAATAAGTTATGCTCTCAGTTTGTAAATTTTTATATTTTCAACTGTTAATTTATTAAACGGTCGTCAGAACCTATATTTTCACACAGCCCCAGGAACCCTTCCTTGTGCAAATACCAGCAACAACTAACGATTAATGAAGCACTAGAGGCAAAGAACATATGTTTTGATTAGTCGTGCCATATGTGCAGTTCAAACTCCAACTATGTAGCTGGGAAAGAGTATGCCACTTAGACCCTAACCTACAGGTGTGTTAATCTCTACTATTCAAACTCCACGCTCATTTTAAACAACTGACAAAAAGCAGCTGCCCTTATTGATTTCTAATTATCTATTACATGATTTATAACAAAACCAGTGAGTGTCCATCTCTCAAGAATCAGATAATGGTTATAACTGCACAGTTCTACTGGAGGATTGGGCTATCTCCAGGTTTAAAAGCTCAAGAGCATTACTTAAATAAAATGTTCATTGAGTAACCACATGCCATGTATCTATATGTAAGTGTAACAAGATGCTAAATTCGACTTTTCCTATGTTCTCAGTTTCCACAGAATAATCAGTGAATATCACTTCTGGACGACATGTTAACATACCAAGAACTAGTTCTGAAACCCTTGGCTATCACTCACTTTTGGGTCTCACTGCACAACAGCAGAGGGAAAGGGGCCATCTGCCACATTTAAAGGTAAGGGAAGTAGCTTTTGAGAACCACACAGAGAGCTGGAGTTTGGGGTATGCAGTCTTATGACTGTCACCTAGAAAATTCGACAGTCAGAAGAAGGGCTGCAGTTTCCCCTGAAGATGGGAGAAGAGATGGCTAGTGTGGGAACAGGAGTGAGTGGCACTTCCACTAACAGCTTGTTTCCCATGGACCAGATATGGGTCTGACAAAATGCACACCTACAGGAAGGCATTCCTAAAATGATTCCAACAGTCTGGTGGGATGGATCTCTGGAGAGAAGTTGTAAGCAATGAGGACATTATCTAGAACAAAGATCTACAAATATAGCAATCCCAAAAAACACCGCACGAGAGAAAGTCAGTATTTGGACACCTGCCCCAATTGAGAGCATTTTAACAACCAAGAGAAACTTTTTAAGGCACCCCAGTTATATACAACACTTTTGCTTCCTTTATCTCTCATCCCTTCTTCATTCACCCCTACCCCAAAAGGCTAAAAACAGGGAATGGGGGAAGGAGGAAAGTATCAGAGGGGGTAATGAAAAAGATAGACTGCACTCCTCATCCCACTGCACGGCTTGGAACCTGAGTCAAGCCGGACCTGGGGGAGAGAAGTCGGACTGCATGAGATTGTGAAACTTTGATATTAGACAAGACTAGCCTTTTCAACTCCTAAAATATGAGACAGTTCTATTTATTAATACCTGAAAGCAACTGGGAAAGAGAGCCAAACAAAGACACGAGGCCAAGTAGGGAACAAAGCACGGCTTCGTTGACAGCTTGGTGAAGCCCATTAAATATGTCAAAGCAACAGTCCAATGAAAGCTGGATGCAAACCATACCTTGTATTGGAATCTCTCAATGAAGTTTCTTATTTCTTCCCCACCCCTCCAATGAGTCTGTGGGTACATCACCCCCAAATGTGAGGGTGGGTCTTTACTGCTGCAATCTAAGGAAAATCCAACATAAAATATGCACATCAGTGCAGCAACAAATTAAGAAGAGAGACAGCAGGAAAAACCATATTTTCCCCAGCGTCCAGCACTGTGCAGCATGTGTTGTTTGGTCTATGTCTGGGAAATAGCCCAGTACAAACTGCCATATGGATGAGAAGGACTTGAAGAGCTTCCTGTAGCAGAGGTAGGGGTCCTGGGATAAAGGGCAGGGAGTGAAGGCAAACTAAGAGGACTGGTGGAGCCTGGAGGTCCTGAGAAGCTGGGTCCTGTTTTAGGCTCCACAGGAGATAGAAGGACTGCCTGCTCAGGGTCGTACCTCACCCTTTAATATGGTGACAATTCACCACACTCCCTTAGTAAGAAAAACATGGCCCTGTGTCTGACCAATCTGAGCATATATCGTCCTTGTGTAAGGGCAAGACTTTGGAAGAAAGGGGAAGGGGGAGGAAAGTTTTCTCCTCTGAGGGACAGAAACAGATCCCATAACCTTACTTGATGGCTTTTTGGAAAACTGCTTATAAAAATAGACTTAGCTCCTTTGATGAAATGACACTTACGAACTAGAGTGAATAATTTGTCTGAAGTCACCTGATTAATAGCTCTACTCCCTACTTCCCTTTTTGCTCTGAACACTTAATGTTTGCTAATGATGCAATTCCATTACCCAAGTTTCTGGCAATTTAAACCCCATCATGTCTTCTGACCTATTCTAAGAAGTCTCAAATAATAAGACAGCTCTTCACAAATACCTATTTTATGGGCAAAGCTCAGAGAAGAAAATAAATGTACTCTAATCTGTGGTGATACCAAACTCAATTGTATTATTTAGTACCTGTGTGAAATTCACAATCTGAGTCTGGACCACAAATCAGAGTGAAAAGTTTGTAACTTTTCAGATTCTTCACATATATCAATGATAATGACAATGATAGCACACCTTTTTCTTTTTTTAAGATTTTATTTATTTGACAGAGAGAGAGAGAATACAAGCAGGGGGAGTGGCAGGCAGAGGGAGAGGGAAAAGCAGGCTCCCTGCTCAGTAGGGAGACTGACATGGGGCTGGATCCCAGGACCCTGAGATCATGACCTGAGCTGAAGGCAGACACTTAACCAGCTGAGCCACCCAGGCACACCTTTATTATTTATCGTGAACCAGGCACTCAGCTAAGTGCTTTATATACTCCATACTGTCTATATACTTTATATACCCACGATAACCTAGAATCCATTCTTTTTTCATCTCCAGGAGTTGAAACAGTTTAGCAATTATAAATGACTTATTCAAAAACATATAGCTACAAAGTGATCCAATCCAGGTCCTTAAGCTTTACACCAAAATGCCTCTCACTAGAATGCAGGATGTCCGGAGTTTTGATTCTTATATTGCAACTGCTAGTACCTTAAAGAAAACACATTTTATATTGGTGATATAAAAAGGTATGCATGCCTCTTTCAGTTGTTTTCTTACTGGAAATTGAAGGGTCATTTTGAGATATCTTAAAGCCAAGAATAAATGAAAATGTTTAAATCTTTATCAATCTTCCAGGAACCTTTGGTGATTTTGGCTTTATTTCACATACTGAATATTTACTTCTGTGTGGGCAGTACAGTTTTAGTGTGTTTTATATTTCTGATAGAAATTTTACTTTAATTAGAATAGAAGGTTGATACATTCACGTGTATGTTGTCTTGCTATATTTTAGATGTTTATATCAAATGGTAACAAAATGCCTTCTACTTTGTGTGGTATATATGTATATATCCCATAGTCTCATCAAGATCCAAAGAACAAGAACCTTATACTTGCCTTCATGACAGCCAATACGGAGAAATCTTCGAGGGTGTTAAATAAAGAATCATTGTTTTATCTCATTCATAAGGATTCAGAAGAGGAACCGTATGACTCCAAAAAAGGGCAACAGTAGATTAGGAATGACCAGAAATGTTTCATTGGGTACCCCCTACAACTAAGGTGTACACCAGCTCTACCTCCTGATTTCTTTAAAATCGGAGTGTTCTATAAATACAGACCGCATAGTAATGGTGCAAAGAAGCAGCAGCATTCTGGGTAGTCATTTGTATTCTAAGAAATGGAGGATGAAGCCCTTTTGCTGCCAATACCTCACTTCAAACAGCTTTGGTGGCACTGAGCATGTCATAGGGGCATCATCTGAAGACCTGCTTGGGCCCCTTGCACCCTAAAGTGCCAGTTCTGGAGAGGATCAGCAGAACCAGAGGATCCCAAGAGACACCAAGGAGGGCTGGCCTATGACTTCACATGCTCCTTCCCTACTCCCTTTCTTTCCTCTCAGCTTCCATTCAGCCTCAGAGAATTCACTGAGAGCTGCACTGAGTGCCACTGGACAAAAAAGACCCCTGAGTAATCGTATCAGAACTAATGCACATCCTTCAGTAGCACAGCCTGGAACTCAGAAGGCCTCTGGGGTCATCCTTAGATGACCTGCACCAATTCCTTTCTCCTTTTCCAAACCCTGAGCAAACACAGGACTCTCAAGGCAAAATTAGAGAAGTTTTCCTTGCGGGATGTTGCCTGGGTCCCTACAATGCCTCTGTCCCCAGATGCTGAAGCAAAACAGCAGCAGGATTGGGGACGCTGAGTGGTTACTTGTTGCCCAGGTAATTTCTGAGGTGCTTTTCTATCGTTACTGGAGAACATACCAGAAATTCTCCTCCTTGGCTTACTTTCTAAGCACCTAAATATGGTTTACTAAGTACGAAACCTGAAGGAGTGCATCTGACTGCATCCAGTGCATTTCCCCAAGGTGCTCTTCCTGCGCATGTCTAAACGAACGGGATGAGCTGAGCTGTCAGGTTTGTGTTGATTCTATTGCAGCTCAAGGCATAAGCTCAACCTCACAGAGCTCTGGAATCTTCCAGCTGCTCCCAGACCCTTCCTCTTCCTGGCACATTTGAGTATGAAGGACACAGTCACAAAGAAGGCTGAGCCTTGGAGAGGTAAGTAATGTCAATTTACATTTCAAAGCTGTTTTTACCTGTTTCAGGAAGACAGACCATTTGCTCATTAAACACCCATCTACAATCAGCTCTGATACAGCATGGACCTTGATCCACCTCCCACAGATTGGCTTGAGAGCTTTAAACCCTCCTAATCTCAGGCTGGCTCACATTTGACTGGTAGAGTTTTTAGCTGAGTGTTCAGCTGCAATCACCACTTCATTTGATCATTTAAAAAGAGGAATGATTTTTTTTTTCTCTTGACTCCTTTAATCTTCTCCTTATTAACAAAAATGGCCTTAGGTCAGGAGGTTGGCAGGGATATGAAGTGAATTACTGATCTCTTTGGAGAAAAGCTCTGTATAAACATAAGGTATTATTGCATCTGACCATTCTGAAACCAAGCTTTCTGCCCTTTACAAAACTTTCACCTCCTTTAGGGCTTTATGAATAATTGAAAACACCGCATTTGTGTCTTCCTAAGTACTTCCTACATAGTATTACAAGACAGTTTAGTACAGTGGAGACAGATTGCCTGGGCTCGTATCCCAACTCTGGTAATTCCTAGGTTTCTTTACCTTTCTGTGCTTCAGTCCACTTATCTGTAAAATGGTTATTTAATAGGGCTTCTCTAATAAAAACTTGTGCAGAATAAATTAATATATATAAAGCATTAGAACAGTCCCTGGCACAGGTTTGGATTCTACAATGTTAGCTATGGTTTCTCAGAAAAATCTGTCTAAAATTGAGACAGAGCAGGGCCTGGAGTCAGGTCCTCTCAACCCTAACCACCAAAGGCAGATTCCAGGAGAGCTAAGTCTGCGCCCTTTAGAAGCGTATCTTGCAGGAATGTGGAGGGAGGACGCTTACTACAATGACTGACAAAAACCGGACCAGTCTGTGCCAAGACGGACTCCAGTACTGACTTTCACCAACTTTCTCCCTCATTATAATACTAAAAACCAAGCCTGGGATGGAGATTGAACATACGAATTAGACATGCAACACATGAAGAAGCATAACCTTTAAGTGCATAAGTGCTAATAAATCCCCACCTCTATATGCTTAGATGTCACCCTTTTCCCAACCTAAGTTTCTTTAAAGCACTCTTCCTGACCTCTCCTTGGGGAGTCAGCCTGAGGATTCTCTCCTTTGTGCTGCCTCCATTGTGCTTAAGCATAAGCCCTGATAAAGCCTTGCCTAGAACTCACAATTGGCCTGCTCTTACCAATTCTATTGTTTAGAGAGCCCAAGGGCCTGGTTCAGCATCAAAATCATATATCTTAAAAATTCAAAATGAGGTTAAATGCTGAATTTTTACTCTCTTTAGAGTTATCCATCATCAGGATGTGTCAAACTTAGCAATAAGCTCCAAGACTGTCACCTTGAGAAAACCCTTTACTTTTTCTCTTGAGATTCGGTTTCCTAGTCTATAAAAGGGAGACAATAGTGATGCTTACTTCATAGGATTGTGTCTAGCAAATGAGACAAAGAATGGGAAACTGTGTGATGAAATTCTGAGACCTGTCACTTAGCCCAAAGCCAGAAGAATAATGGCTGACAAGCGAAGTCAGGTAATGTAGAACAGGCAGGGTTGCTCTCTGCAAGGCCACAGTAGTAATGATTAGGTGAACAAGGTCTAGATTTGGATCTCCAAAAGGCTGAAACAGAAATGGTTGAGAAGTCAAAGTCAATGTAGGTTAGAGAGGAACAGAATACGGAAGAATAGGGGCACCTGGGTGGCACAGCGGTTAAGCGTCTGCCTTCGGCTCAGGGCGTGATCCCAGCGTTCTGGGATCGAGCCCCACATCAGGCTCCTCCGCTATGAGCCTGCTTCTTCCTGGTTAGAGAAGAACAGAATACGGAAGAATAGGGCATCTGGGTGGCACAGCGGTTAAGCGTCTGCCTTCGGCTCAGGGCGTGATCCCAGCGTTCTGGGATCGAGCCCCACATCAGGCTCCTCCGCTATGAGCCTGCTTCTTCCTCTCCCACTCCCCCTGCTTGTGTTCCCTCACTCTCTGGCTGTCTCTATCTCTGTCGAATAAATAAATAAAATCTTTAAAAAAAAAAAAAAAAAAAAAAGAATACGGAAGAATAACTTGTTGACGCAAACAGGAGAATATTCCAAATATTTTTTTGTCCTCAAACAAGGTCCTTCTAGGGTACGATATCCCCTCATCTTTCCAATTATGTTACACAAATATGTGACAGGATGAAAAGCTGAATGCCAACTTAAAAAGAAAGTTTCTCTAGTGAAGAAAGAAAGGAGATGGAAACATTAGGGCTTCCCACAGGAAAGAGGGCAAAGACCACAGTGCAAGATGTCTCGATGAACTGGCACCATCCTCCCTTGCCCCATTTGAATCCTCATCCACTGCTCCCTCTAAGGGGACACATTCAGGAGCTAGCCAAAGGGCCCTACCAAATTTGAGCATTGGACAGAGGAATTAGTCTAACTGGTCTCATATTTATTAACATAGAATTAGTTTTGACAGAATACGGATGAGGTTCTCCTAACAGGCATTATTCAAGATTCAAATGTCAAGTTCAAAGCAGGGGGCTGCTCTGTCCTGGTCAGGACCACTTCTAGCAGAAGTTTGTAGGCCAGTGCATCTCAGTCTTACTTTCCACCTATCTCACCTGGGGGTCTTTTTAAAATATAGATTCCTATTCGGTAGGTGTGAATGAGGCCTGAGATGGAGTACTGCAACAAGCTTCCAGGTGATATTGCTGTTGCTGCTCCAGAGATCAGATTTTGTGGAGCAGGGGTCTAGTTCTCTGGGTAAGAGCCTCAGAGAGAAAGGGTTCTGACATTGAGTGACCTCAATCTGAGAGCTTTTATAAGAGCTACAAACTCATTTATTATCTTGCTAGATCTCTTTGGAACTCTCTAAAGGTTGAAAGGGTTTGCTCATTTTCAGTCTCTAGTGAGGGGGTATATCATTCTCATTCTTTCAAGAAGTTGTGTATTAAAAAATAAGATGTTAGACTTCCCTGCAGCTCTTTCTGAGAGCCCTGCCCACTAACGACCAAAGAGCTCTTCAGGGCATGTCTTCCAGGCATGTTTTCAATGAAAAATTGAAAACACCATATTTATGTCTTCCTAAGTACTTCCTACATAGTATTACAAGGTAGTGTGGCAGAGTGGAGACAGATTGCCTGGGCTCCCTGTGGAATCCTGTCACTGTTTCTATAGGTCAGAAGTGTCAGATCAACTCTAGTGGTCAAATCAACCACTGGGCTGGGGCCAGAATACCCAGCTGTGACATAAGGGGTTTGACAATAATCTCTAAGGACTCATTATGCTCTGAAGAAACGTGATTCTAGGTTCCGGTTTCTCCCATCAAAGTATGACGAATTTTTGTTTTAGCTGTTTTAATTAAAGGTTATTGCACACTGCTCAGAACAAAAGGGGGATATCGATACAACCTGCTCACCCTTTACTGAGGAGATGGCACCCCTTCTAGCGACATCTGATTATGATAACAAATTTAAATATGGCATGCAGTTTGCAAAGAGAAAAAAACAGCCTCCTGTAGTCAGTTTTAAAAAATTCTTCACAGTCATATGAATTCATCCATTTTCTATGGTGTAGACAAAATTAACTTTTTCTTTTTAACTTAAACATTAGTGTATAATCATTTTGAACAACAAAAAAAGTTATCTATCTAAATATACCCAATGGCTTATCTTCACCTCCTTCAAGTCGTCACTCTCCCGCCCTTTTTTTTCCAGTAACAACCATCATATTCTAGCAGAATACATAATTTAGTTATTTCTTATGTTTATGGTTTATTGTCCATCACCGTGCTAGAGTGGGCCTCCACCCCACAGAGGCCGGGATCTTTTTTTCTCATTGTTCACTGAAAACCCTAGAGTAGTGTTTGTTATATAGAAAGCATTAAAAAATAATAATAATAAAACCTAAAAACTAAAATACCTAAAATGTTCTAAATCCAAACCCCAGGGGCAAGATGGCAGAGAAGTAGGGGACTGTTTCAACCAGTACCCTGAATTAAGCCGGATATCTACCAAACAATTCTGAACACCCAAGAAATCAGCCTGAGGTGTAAGAATATACATCTGAATCTCTATGAGCAGAAAAGCACCACCTGTCCTGAGGAAGGAAGGGAGGAGTCATGAATCTGTGGGCAGACATCGGAAGATATGCAGAAGCCGCTATAAGCTGGCCCCTGGAAAGTGATATAACACCGGAGAGCGAAAGCATCCTGCGTTGGGGACCCGCGGTAACTCGCAGAGTGATAGCAGCCAGGAAGGGCTTTATAACAGCGCTCAAACAGGATCCAGGAGCTGCGGGCACACACGTGAACCTAGACCGCTGGTGGTTTTAGAATCACAAAGGACAGAGACAAGCAGGGCTCCTGGGTTCACCATTGAGAAGGTTGCTGGGGGCGCACACCACTCACGGGAAGGCTGCGGTTTTCAGCTCCACTTACAGAGACAGAGACTGTGTGTTCTGGAAGGTTCAGAGAAGAGCAGACTGTGATTTCTCTGCTCTGGGACAGAGGTCTGGGTGCAGACATCTTTTTTTTTTTTTTTTTTGCTCTGACACTTAGAAAAGCTGTGGAAAGCTGCCAGAGAACAAAAGCTCAAAAAACCGGTTTCCATGGAGCCCAGGCCCCAGACAGGGGCAGCGCAACTCCTCGGAAGCAAGGTTGCCTGAGAAACAATGCAGCAGGCCCCTCCCTCAGAAGATAGGTTGGAAGAACAAGGGGACAACAACCCTATGTTGGCACAGGGTTGCAGACTGGATACAAAGACAGGACCCATCCATATGCTGTTTACAAAAGACTCATTTTGAACCTAAAGACACCTCAGACTGAAAGTGAGGTGATGGAGAACCATTTCTCATGCCAACAAACCTCAAAAGAAAGCTAGCGTAGCAATTCTAATATCAGACAAAGTAGAATTGAAACCAAAGACTGTATTAAGAGATGCAGAGGGACACTATATCATACTTAAGGGTCGATCTAACAAGAAAATCTAACAGTTGTAAATATCTATGGCCCCAACATGGGAGCAGCCAACTATATAAGCCAGTTATCAACCAAAATAAAGAATCATATCGACAATAATACATTAGTAGTATTAGATTTTAACACTCCAATCTCAGCATTGGACAGATCATCTAAGCAGAAGATCAACAAAAAAAACAAGAACTCTGAATGACACATAGGACCAAACAGACTTTGTAGATATATACAGAACATTCCACCCTAAAACAACAGAATACTCATTCTTCTCGAATGCACATGGAACATTCTCCAAAATAGACCACATACTGGGTCACAAATCAGGTCTCAGCCAATACCAAAAGATTGAGATTATTTCCTGCATATTATCAGACCACAATGCCTTGAAACTGAAATTCAATCACAAGAAAAAATTTGGAAGGAATTCAAACACTTGGAAGTTAAAGAGGTACCTGCTAAAGAATGATTGGGTCAACCAGGAAATTAAAGAAGAAATTAAACAACTCATGGAAACTAACGAGAATGAAAGCACTTGAGTACAAAACCTATGGGATACTGCAAAGGCGGTCCTAAGGGGGAAATACATAGCCATCCAAGCCTCTCTTAGAAAATTAGAAAAAACCTAAATGCACAAGCTAACCTTACACCTAAAGGAGCTGGAGAAAGAAAAGCAAATAAAACCTAAACCAAGCAGGAGAAGAAAAATAATAAAGATTAGAGCAGAGATCAATGAATTAGAAATCAGAATTACAGTAAAGCAGATCAAGGAAACTAGAAGCTGGTTCTTTGAAAGAATGAATAAGATTGATTAAACACTGGCCAGACTTCTCCAAAAGAAAAGAAAAAGGACCCAAATTAATAAAATCATGAACGAAAGGGGAGAGATCACGACTAACACCAAGGAAATAGAAACAATTATTAGAAATTATTACCAGCAACTATATGCCAACAAATTGAGCAACCTGGAAGAAATGGATGCTTTCCTGGAAACTTATAAAGTACTAAGACTGAAACAGGAAGAAATACAATCTAAATAGACCAATAACCAGTACTGAACTCAATACTGAAATTAAAGCAGTAATCAAAAACCTTCCAAAAAACAAAAGTCCAGAGCCAGATAGCTTCCCAGGGGAATTCTACCAAACAATTAAAGAAGAAATAATACCTATTCTCCTAAAGCTGTTTCAAAAAATAGAAACAGAAGGATAACGTCCAAAATATTCTATGAGGCCAGCATTACCTCGATACCCAAACCAGGCAAAGACCCCATCAAAAAGAATTACAGACCAATGTCCCTGATGAACAGCGATGACAAAATACTCAACAAGATCCTAGCCAATAGACTCCAACAGTACATTAAAAGGATTATTCGCAACGACCAAGTGGGATTTATTCCTGGGATACAAGGGTGGTTCAACATTCACAAATCAACATAATAGGGCACATTTATAAAAGAAAAGACAAGAACCGTATGATCCTCTCAATTGATGCAGAAAAGGCATTTGACAAAATACAACATCCGTTCCTGATTAAAACACTTGAGTATAGGGATAGAGGGAACATTCCTCAAATTCATAAAAACCATCTAGGAAAAGCCCACAGCAAATACCATTATCAATGGGGAAAAGCTGAGAGCTTTTCCCTTAAGATCAGGAACGTGACAAGGATGCCCACTTTCGCCACTATTGTTCAACATAGTGCTAAAAGTCATAATATCAGCAATCAGACAACAAAAAGAAATAAAAGGTATTCAAATCAACAAAGAAGAAGTCAAACTCTTTCTCTTCACAGATGGCATGATACTGTATGTGGAAAACCCAAAAGCCTCCACCCCCAAATTACTAGCACTCATACAGCAATTCAGTAATGTGGCAGGATACAAAATCAATGCACAGAAATCAGTTGCTTTCCTATACACCAACAATGTAATTGTAGAAAGAGAATTAAGGAATTGATTCCATTTACAATAGCACCATAAGATACCTTGGAATAAACCTAACCAAAGAAGTAAAGGATCTATACTCTAGATACTCAGAACACGTATGAAAGAAATTGAAGAAGACACAAAAAGATGGAAAAACATTCCATGCTCATGGATTGGAAGAATAAACATTGTTAAAATGTCTACCCTGCCCAGAGCAATCTACACTTTCAATGCCATCCCTATTAAAATACCACTGGCATTTTTCAAAGAGCTGCAACAAACAATCCTAAAATGTGAATGGAACCAAAAAAGACCCTGAATAGCCAACGGAATGCTGAAAAAGAAAAACAAAGCTGGGGGCATCATGTTGCCTGACTTCAAGCTATATTACAAAGCTGTGATCACCAAGACAGCATGGTATTGGCACAAAAACAGACACACAGACCAATGGAACAGAATAGAGACTCCAGAAATGGACCCTCGACTCTATGGTCAACTAATCTTTGACAAATCAGGAAAAAATATCCAATGGAAAAAAGACAGTCTCTTCAATAAATGGTGCTGGGAAAATTGGACAGCTACATATAGAAGAATAAAACTGGACCATTCTCTTACACCATACACAAAGATAAACTCTAAATGGATGGAAGACCTCAATGTGAGACAGGAATCCATCAAAATCCTAGAGGAGAACATAGGCAGTACCCTCTTCGACATCGGCCGCAGGAACTTCTTTCAAGACACATCTCCAAAGGCAAGGGAAACAAAAGCAAAAATGAACTTTTGGGACTTCATCAAGATAAAAAGCTTCTGCACAGGAAAGGAAACAGTCAACAAAACTAAGAGGCAACCCACGGGATGGGAAAAGATATTTGCAAATGACACTACAGATAAAGGGCTGGTATCTAAGATCTATAAAGAACTTCTCAAACTCAACACCCAAAAAATAAATAATCAAGTCAAAAAATGGGCAGAAGACATGAACAGACACTTCTCCAAAGAAGACATACAAATGGTGAACAGACACATGAAAAAATGCTCAACATCACTAGGCATCAGGCAAATACAAATCAAAACCATAAAATCAAAACCACCTTACACCACTTAGAATGGCAAAAATTAACAAAACAGGAGACAACAAATGTTGGAGAGGATGTGGAGAAAAGGGAACCCTCTTACACTGTTGGTGGAATGCAAGCTGGTACAGCCACTCTGGAAAACAGTATGGAGGTTCCTCAACATGCTAAAAATAGAGCTACCCTATGACCCAGCAATTGCAGTACTAGGTATTTACCCCAAAGATACAGACGTAGTGAAAAGAAGGGGCACATGCACCCCAATGTTCATAGCAGCAATGTCCACAATAGCCAAAATGTAGAGGGAGCTGAGATGCCCTTCAACAGATGAATGGGTAAAGGAGATGTGGTCTTCATATATACAATGGAATATTATTCAGCCATCAGAAAGGAAAACCCACCATTTGCATTGACATGGATGGAACTGGAGGGGATTATGCTAAGTGAAGTAAGTCAAGCAGAGAAAGACAATTATCATATGGTTTCACTCCTATGTGGAACATAAGCAATAGCATGGAGGACCATAGGGGAAGGGAGGGAAATTCGAAGGGGGAGAATCAGAGAGGGAGACGAACCATGAGGGACTATGGACTCCAGTAAACAAACTGTGGGTTTCAGAGGGGAGTGGGTGGGGGGATGGGGTAACAGGGTGATGGGTATTAAGGAGGGTACATGTTGTGATGAGCACTGGGTGTTATACACAACTAATGAATCACTGAACACTACATCAAAAACTAATGATGTACTATATAGTGGCTAACTGAACATTAAAAAAATTTTAAAATAAAATAAATATTGTATAGAATTCCCCTGTGTGGGAAAAAAAAAAAAAAGAAAGAAAGAAAGAAAAAGAAAAAAAGAAAAAAAGAAAAAAGGAAAACCCAAACCAGAAAGTAAATGAGTAAGATGGATATGAAGAGGAAAGGAGAGAAACATTAATGCATATAGATTAAATATGTATAATATCCATTGTACCTGCTGGATGATTAAAAGGCTTCACAGTTTTAGAATAAGGTTTACTATAAATAGTCATATTAACTAATGTCAATTGTTTCACTGAAAAGATATAATTCGAACAGAAAGAAATAGCAATATTCTTAGTAAAGCAGCTTATTATAACTAATTTAATGTTAGAGAAGCAGGAGCAGATGAGGGCAAACCTTTAATTTTTTCCATATTAACTATAGACATCTGCCTTACTCTGTTTGTCAGTATTTCTCCATCTCTGAAGACAACAGAATTTTGGTAGCCTTCCCAATACTGACAAATCAAAGCGTAGTATCATCAGGGGCTCTCACAGATCCACAAAGAGGCAATGGTGGAGGTAAAAGTGGATATGAGCTCCAAGCAGTGGAAGAAGCTCATTCACCCGCACCACAAGTAACGGAGCAGGACCATCATTGTCTCTATTGGCTTTTCCAATCCATGAAACGTAAGTACACAGCCTTCGTGTTCCAGGCTTGTTTCAATTCCCTACCATGAAGCCCTTCATTCAATCAGTCCTTCGTTCAATCAGCCTTATGAAAGTCCTCCTTCATGCAGAATGGATCAGTTTAGGTAGCTGGAGAAATGTTCTTTTTATTACTGCATTCATCTCCCAGTAACCCATTTAATAATAACAATTATAATAACATCTTGAATTTAAACAGTGCCTTCAGCACTACTTTCTCATCTGTCAGTTGCCATTTCTTTGATAGTTCTCTCAATGCTTACATATAAAATGAAAAGATGTGGAGGACAGAATTATAAATATTACTTTATATGATAATTTAGTCAAATATGGTGAAGCCCAGAACAAATTACTGCACACCATTTTGTGATTTATGGTTTATGTGACAAACTGCTCTATAAAATAGGGGCTCAATAAAAGCCAGAAGGCCTTTGATAAGGGATCATCTGCTAAAACCACAGACCATCAAGAGAATATGGGGCACACATTTTCCATGTGGCAGCATGGCATAGAGGAAAGAGCATTCACTTCAGAGTCATAAAGACCAACCACGAAATTGAAATTCTTGCTCTATCCTTACTAGCTGTGACCTTGAGTAAGTTTCTTAACTTCTTTAAAAGTTAGTTTCCTCTGCCGAAAGTTGAAGTGCAGATTAAATTAGTATAAACACACAGTAGACACTTAGTAAAAAGTAGTTGGCATTTTTACTATTCTCTAAATCTCAAAGATAACAATTCTACAGCTCTTATGGTATTTTTCTTGGTCATTACCATTATTAAACATACATTTATTCAGCATTTAGTATATGATAGATTATTTTTCACAAAAACAGAATATATGAGATAGATTATTTTATTACCTTATCTTATAGATAAGGAGAATGGGAAAAATCACAACTTTTTAGTGACCTACCTGCAAGACTCCACAGGTTTCTCATTGCCATTGGAATAAAATCCTAACCACTTACTGTGGTTCACCAAGCTCTGTAAGAGCTGGTCCTTCCTCCCTCCATGACTCATCTCCTGCCACCACATCTTCACCCTAGGTTTCCAAACTCAACAAGCTTGTTCTCTCTGTGTAGATTCCCTAAACTAAGGGCCTCCCATTCCCTACTTCAACCCCCATTTTTGCATGGCTATCTCCTTGTCCCTTCACATCTTAGAATAAATTCCATTTCCAGAGAGGCCTTTCTCAACCTGCCAATAGATAGTAGCCACTGGGTCATTCTCTGTGACATGACCTGATGTTAATTTTCTGCAGTTCTTATTCTCTGATTATTGTTCTTATTTAGCTATGCATTTGTTTGTTGCCGCCTTCCCCTGCACCCCCCTCACCCCCCCCCCACACACTCAAATGTCAGCCCCAGGATGCTGTCAAGGAACCTTAATAGCTGTATTCACTTCTGCATCTCCAGTTCTTAGGACACTTCCCGGCACATATTTAGTGTGCATAAATATTGTTGACTGACAATGAATACATGAACGAGGCACCTTAATCTCTTTGATTTTGAGAGACTTTCCTTGTGTTCAAGCAAAACTCGAATTTAGTACCTTTCTCCAGTTTACTAGGCACAGAGAACCAACAGTGCATTCATGTATCAAACATCCTTTATTTGCTAAAACATAGTAACCGACTCACCCCTTAGATTTTGGAATGTAAAACACTGAAAGGATTACTTCCCATATACATATCCACCTCATTCTTCTCTCCTCTAAGTTACTCATTGTATATTGGTTTCTTTTACATCTATACCAGTCTTGGTTTATGCAGAGGGTGTTTTTTAATTCCCACTCCCCACCATGGATCTCACCACTGCAGCTGCCTCCATGTGCCACTCTGCCCCTTTGAGGTCTGCACCGGGAAGACACCCAGGACTGACAGTGACCAAGATACTACCCTAGGTTCTTTGGCCCCATTCCTAAACTTCCCAGTTCTGGGTAAGCAATGTCTGTGACCAGCTGGTAATGTCTCTGTAATGTTTCTTCCTGAGATAAGAATATCTATTCTACTGGGTTGTAATGGTAATTAAATGAGGTAATGCATGCAAGGTGCCTGGGAACACTCAAAATTGTGCCTATGGGCATATGTGTTTGGAAAGAGATAAGTGGGTGAATGTCAAGGAAGAGAAAAATAGGGGCACTGGAGAGGCTGCCTCAGGCTCAGGTCATGATCTCAGGGTCTTGGGATCAAGCTCCACATTGCGTTGGGCTCCCTGCTCAGTGGGGAGTCTGCTCTTCCCACTCCCTCTTTCCCCACTCATGTTCTCTCTCTCTCTCAAATAATAAATAAATAAAATCTTTAAAAAAGAGAGAGAGAAAAATATCAGAAACTTCTTAAAGTTCCAAAAAGGCAAACAGTTCTCTGGTAGACACAATTTTCTCTGCCTAGGATACTTTAATAAAGAATTAACCTCACAGCTATTTGCTTATAGCTAAGAGAGGAATCCTTTCATATAGCAATAAATATTCCTCTAATATAAGGAACAAAACAGAATAAGGTTTGCATTTTTAAAAGGTATGTATTTTAGATTTTTTCCAAAACAATTCAAATAACTTGCAAAGAGACTGTCTTAAATAAATCTCCACATACTGTGGGCCCTTCAGAACACACTGAGGACTGTAGCTAAGGGGTAGAAGCTCCAAAACAGATAGGGTAGCAAAGGAGGCAAGATGGGGAAAATGACATGTAGGGCAATGAGGTCCTCTTCAAAGGAGTAGCACAGTTGCCCAAAGTTGGAGAGCTTTTGTTTTAATTATAAATATTCTAAGTTCTAAATCAATTAAAATTATTACAGGATATAGAACTATTTTCAGCATACAAAATTAAGAGCATCCAAGAAACAGACAAATGGAAAGTAATTCAGAAACAAGTCTCTTTGAATTTGTTTCCAAGTGCTCTTGTGAGAGAAGTTTAAGGTAGGTCAACATGGAAATTAGACAACTGACAAAAAACAGAGATAAGTGGGCATACCAGTAAGAACTCTGAAAAACTGTCTAAATACTTTTTCCTAATTCAGTTTAGTTAATGTTTATTTAGTCCCTTCTATACGTAAGTACATGTCTGCTTCTCCGTTATGTACCTTGTGATTCCCAAGACATCACTCAGTTTAAATGTTCACAATTTTTTTAAACTTTCAATTTTGGCTAAATAGTTTTCACTCATTGATTCTGGACCAGAACTTCAATATTTAGATTAATAATGAAGCTTGAAAGAAAATTCAACCGACCTTGCTAAAGATAATGTTCTCTTATCCTTTTCCTTTTCTAAAGTTGTAATTTCTTTCTGTTGGTTTAAAAATTCTATGATAGTCCCATAAAAACTCTACTCTCACCACTATTATGATATATGCACACTTTACATTTAAAATTTATTCCAACTTACACACAAAAAAATAAAAGGATAACAATGAGGACTTATTATTCACATTGGAGACCACTTCATAAAAAGATTCATCATAGGTTTCCATTAAACATAGTGCTTCTTTCAAGTAGCTATATTATTCAATTTACAAAATTGAATTTTCATGAATGTATCTATTGCCCAAAGTGCAGTAAACCATAATCTATGAAAATCACTACATTTCATGGTAGATCAAATGAAGTAAGCCACACAGATTTCTATTAAATCTTAGTTTGGAGGGATTTTGTCTGTTAACGAAATTCAAAAGCTCATAGCTTCATTTAAGCATCACAAGATGCTCTAAAAATCATGAGAAAGTAGGTCAAGGTAATGCTACCCCCACTAATGAAACATGGTGGGGGGATAATTACATGAGGGATGGCAAGAAAAGGAAAAAATTCCTGGATAATGTCAGGGTTCAATGCTCCATGAATATTCTCATGTTGCTCCATGATTAGAACTTTCTGAGCAAAGATACCTAGCAACCTTTGTTAAAGAGTAACTGAATAGAGACCCTAAAATAGAGACCACTGGAGAGACCTCTTAACTTTCCTTGAAGCCATTTACATGACTTCAATGGTATAAAATAAGATCTTCCCATCCTCTCTCCAGAGAGGAATTGTTTAAATTCTAGAGCAAAAGTCTTTCTGTATCTTCTGAGGGGAGGTCAAGCAGATGTGCCAGCCACTCTACATAAAATATAAGATTCATAATTTTGGGGTTCCTCTCCTGTGGTGCCTGTGCAAGGACATCAGGTCTTAATTATGTCACTGTGTGGAGAAGTGGGGCCTGGGGAACTGGCACTAAGATGAGATGTGAGAAGTAATTTATCTATTTTCTGATCCAGAAAACTTGTGTTCCCTGTCAGGATAAATAAATAAATATAGACATTTTTAAAATGACCGATCAAAAGAGAATTTGTGGATAAAGAAATGTAAACTGAGGGCAAAGGGAAGAACCTCTTACATAAACCAGAATTTCTCCATTTTGGCACTGACTTTTCAGTCAGTTAATTCTCTGTTGTGGGAAACCATCCTATGTATTGTAATGATGCTTTGTAGCACCCCTGGCCTCTACCCCCCAGATGTCAATAGCTCCCCTCCAGTCAAGACAACCAAAGATACCTCCAGACATTGCCAAATGCCTCCTGGGGTGCAAAATCACCCCTGGTTGAGAACCACTGATATAGAAATATTAAATGTCACCAACTATGGCCTCAAATTCATAATAGCCTCAAACATGAGCTATTAATTGGCCAGAGTACAACTGCTTTTCTCTTTTTGCTTTAGCAAACATTACCCCAGTATTAGTTTGGATCATTAAATTAAGGTTGCTATATCCCAAAGCAATACTTCAGGGGATTATCCTATTTAGAAAGCTAGCTCTCCTAGAATAAATTATGTGAATTACTAAAGAGAGTAGTCCAATTAGCTGGACAGTAATAGTCCAATTAAAAAAACAACAAATATAAAGTTGTTTGCCATCTACGTAATTTCTAGGTTGGAAGAGACATAACTACTCATCACTTCTGACCATACTTTTATCCTTTTTTAAGTTTACTTAACTTTTATTTAATCCCAGTTGGTTAAAATACAGTGTAATATTAGTTTCAGATGTACAACATAGTGATTGCACACAACACCTGGTGCTCATCACAAATGCCCTCCTGAATCCCTTCACCAATATCACCCATTCCCCCACCCATCAGTTTGCTCCCTATACCTAAGAGTCTGGTAACCATCAGTTTGCTCTCTATACCTAAGAGTCTGGTAACCATCAGTTTGCTCTCTATACCTAAGAGTCTGGTAACCATCAGTTTGCTCTCTATACCTAAGAGTCTGGTAACCATCAGTTTGCTCCCTATACCTAAGAGTCTCTTTCTTGGTTTGCTTCCCTCTCTCTCTCTCTCTCTCTCTCTTCCCCTTTGCTCGTTTGTTTTGTTTCTTAAATTCCACATAGGAGTGAAATCATATGGTATTTGTCTTTCTCTGCTTTATTTCACTTAGCATAATACTCTCTAGCTCCATCCATGTCATTGCAAATGGCAATATTGCATTCTTTTTTATGGCTGAGTACTAATATATATTATATATATATATATATATATATACACACATATATATACATACACACATATATATACACACACATATATGTATATATATACACACACATATATTTTATATATACACATATATATACATACACACACATATATACACATGTATATATATAAAATATGTATTACATATAATACATAATTGCCTATAATACGCAATATATATTACATATAATATGTAACTATATATAATATGTATATGCCTCCCACCATATTTTGTAGAGCAGGATTTTAAGTTCTTCCATCTTCTTGACCATTCTGTGAAATATTTACAGTTTGCTCATGTAGCTTTTGTAATCTGGTTTCCAAAATTGAATGCCATACTCCAACTGTGATCTGAACATTATACTGTAAGAGCAGATAACATCATGTCCCCTTTCTAGATACTATGTTTCTTTTAATGTAGCCTAAGGTATCTGTGTTTAGCAATAAAGCAAACAGAGAAAAAATGATACAGGGACTTCTTGAAGTCAGTGATAAAATTTTGATAAATAATAAAGAAAATAGAGATTCTGTTTTGTTTCTGTCTTCTCTAACAAGGAGAATTATCTCTTGAAAGAAAATTTTAAAAGCAAGAATGGCTTTATCTTTTCTGTCACACAAACCATTCTGTTAATTCATACTGAACTTACTCTCAATTTCAACTAGAAAATGTCCCCTTCATATGTATACTGCCAAATCGCTTCCTAGATTTATTTGTGAAGATATTATTTGGATCCAAGTTTAAAATCTTACATTTAATTTCATACCAGTGAATCTCTGTAATAATATTTTTTAGATTTTTATTTAAGATTAAAATTGAACTCCCAAGTCTATAGTTATGAAATCTGCACTTTCATGCTTTTAGAAAAATGTAACAGTTTGCCTGTTCCTCTGCCCTATCATCTCATACTGCTGTTTACATTTACGTACATACTTACTCTCTTTCGTAGCCACTTTTTACAATATTTTTTCTACAAAAATGAATGAACCCCTACAAGAGGGGGTGATTTTGCCATCAATGGACTTGTTCAAACATAGGCTAGATATCAGTTACTAAGAATTCTCTTTCAGGAAATAATTCATTTTGATATAAAAGACAAAGGCAAATATGTATTTCTTTATTATTAACAAAATCATACCATGAATGCCAAGCAACACATCTATTCTTTATTGGTTTGTTCTATTGCCAATATAACACATTAAGCTCTCTTTTGATGTCCTCATTTTTTCTGAGGCTTAATTTCTGAACTCCACTCAAGGTTTTGTTTGAACCAAGATGTACTGGGAGATGTAAATAAGAATTAATGCTGAGCTTGGAACACTGCTCAAAATAAGAAAGAAGTTGTCCAAGAAACTAAACAGAATATAAACTTCCAGGATTGCATAAATATACTGACTATTATGGAATAATTGGCTTTGTCTTCACCCACTAAACAATATAAACTTAAAGTTTCACCCTAGTTTACCAAAAATTCTTTAGAAGTCCTAGGGCAAAGAACTAGAATTAAGAGTTTTATCAATCGGAAAAACTAAAATAACCTGGAAGCAATACAGAATCAAAATATCACATTTCTATATGCTAATAATGAAGCAGCAGAAATTGAAATCAAGAAAACAATGCCATTTACAATTGCACCAAAATAACACAATACCTAGGAAGAAACTTAACCAAGAAGGTGAAAGGCCTATATTCTGAGAACTATAAAATGTTGATGAAAGGGGATGCCTGGGTGCCTCATTTGGTTAAGTGTTTGCCTTCAGCTCAGGTCATGATCCCAGGGCCCTGGGATCGAGTTCCATGTCGGGCTCCCTTGCTCAGTGGGGAGCCTGCCTCTCCCTCTGCCTGCCACTTCCCTTGCTTGTGCACTCTCTCTCTCTCTCTGATAAATAAATAAGCAAACAAACAAACAAATAAATCTATCTATCTAAAATGTTGATGAAAGAAATTGAAGATGACACAAACAAATGGAAAAGTATTCCATGCTCATGGATTGGAGGAAAACTCTTGTTAAAATGTTCATACTACTGAAAACAATCTACAAATCCAATCCCTGTCACAGTACCAATAGCATTTTTCACAGAGCTAGAACAATTATAAATTTGTATGGAACCTCAAAAGATCCCGAATAGCTAAAGTCATGTTGAAAAAGGAAAGCAAAGTTGGAGATACCACATTCCAGATTTTAATTTATACTACAGAGTTGTAGTAAGTAGAACAGCATGCTATTGGCACAAAAACAGACACATAGATCAGTGGAACAGAATAGAAAGCCCAGAAAAAAACCCTTGATATCATGATCAATTAATCTTCAAAAGAGCAAGAATATACAATGGGAAAATGACAGTCTCTTCAACAAATGGTGTTGTAATATGAAAACTGGACAGCTAGCTACCTGCAAAACAATGAAACTGGACCACTTTCCTATATCATAAACAAAAGGAATTCAAATGGATTAAGGACTTAAATGAGAGACCTGAAACCAAAAAAATCCTAGAAGAGAGCACAAGCAGTAATGTCTCTGACATCGACCATAGCAACATTTTTCTAGATATGTCTCCTGCAAAAAAAACAAAAGCAAAAGTGAACTATTTGGACTACATCAAAATAAAAGTTCCTTTACAGCAAAGGAAACTATCAACAAAATGAAAAGACAACCTACTGAGTGAGAGAAGATATTTGCAAATGACATATCCAATAAAGGGTTATTATTCAAACTATAAGAAGAATTTATACAACTCAACACACAAACAAAGCCAGATAATCCAATTAAAAATAGGCAAAAGACATGAACAGATATTACTCCAAAGATATAGAAATGGCCAAAAGACACATGAAAAGATGCTCAACATCACTCATCATCAGGAAAATGCAAGTCAAAGCCACAATGAGATATCACCTCACACCTGCAGAATGGAGTTAAAATAAAAAACTCAAGAACAAAGGAGTGTTGGTGAGGATGTGGAGAAATAAGAACCGTTCAGCACTGTTGGTGGGAATGCAAACTGGTGCAACCACTATGGAAGACAATATGGAGGTTCCTCAAAAAAATAAAAAATAGAACTACCCTATGATCCAGTAATCGCACTACTGAGTATTTACTCAAAGAATATGAAAACATTTGAAATGATATATGCACCCCTATGTTTACTGCAGCATTATTTACAATAGTCAAATTGTGGAAGTAGCCCTAGTGTCCATTAACTGATGAATGAATAAGGAAGATGTGGCATATATATACAATGGAATATTATTCAGCCACAAAAAAGAATGAAATCTTGCCATCTGTAATGATATGGATGGAGCTAGGGAGTATTATGCTAGATGAAGTAAGTCAGTCAGAGAAAGACATATCATATGATTTCACTCATATGTGTAATTTAAGAAACAAAACAAATGAAAAAGTGGGGGGGAGAGATACAAGCCAAGAAACAGACTCAACTACAGAGAACAAAAAGGTGGTTACCAGAGGGGAGGTGGAGGGCGAATGGGTAAAATAGCTGATGGCAATTAAGAGTACACTTAGCTTCAGAGGGGAGGGGGTGGGGGAATGGGACAGGCTGGTGATGGGTAGTAAGGAGGGCACGTATTGCATGGCGCACTGGGTGTTATACGCAACTAATGAATCATTGAACTTTACATCAAAAACCAGGGATGTACTGTATGGTGAATAACATAATAAAAATATTATTATGAAAAAAAAGAGTACAATTATCTTGATGAGTAACTGAGTAATATATATAATTGTTGAATCATGATATTGTACATCTGAAACTAGTATAACACTGTAATGTTAACTATACTGGAATTAAAAATTAAAAAAGTATATCCTGGAAGCTTTGAAATGCCTCATAGATATTGTATGATATTTGTGTGGGGATGGGGGTGGGGCAGAGAAAGCCACCCCCAACCCCACACAAATCTCAGACATCTATCACAAAAATGCACAATGACTCTGATATACAGTCACCATCTATGTCGTTTATCTTTCCTATACTTTTTTTACAAGGCAACTTAAGGACCATCAATACTATAAAAGTTTTCTTGAACAACCCTGTCATTCCTTTAACATCTTAAAGTTCATTGCTTAATACTCTCTCATGCCTCCCCGATACCCTGTAAATTTACTAGAGACAGCAATGACATCTGGACTTCCATATATACCTTTTTTTTAATAATAATATTTTTTATTATATTATGTTAGTCACCATACAGTACATCCCTGGTTTTTGATGTAAGGTTCAATGATTCATTAGTTGCATATAACACCCAGTGCACCATGCAATACGTGCCCTCCTTACTAGCCATCACTAGCCTCCCGCATTCCCCCACCCCCCTCCCCTCTGAAGCCCTCAGTTTGTTTCTCAGAGTTCCATATATACCTGCAAGCAACTAAGAAGAATAGGTAAATTTTCTGAACTGAGCCCTCCACCAAAAGCCATACCTACAATAATTGTTTGAAAGATAAAGTTATTTTATGCACCAGTATTTTTGCTGTGTGGTAATAATCTGTCTGTCAACTTTTAGCAAACAGTATTTTTCTGATTAGTTTTTGTTCCATTTGCTGTCCCTGATAGCCTTTTAATTAGGTTGCTTGTTTGTCAAATGCCAGTTTGCTATGCTTGTTCTCCTTCATGGATTCAAAAATAATCAAGGCAGGTGTTGTATAAATTGTATAGGGTGACATGCTGTCATGATCAATTGCTAATTAATTTCAGATTCTTTCTGCTCCCATGATGTGGATGCACTCTCTCAAATGAAAAACAATAAACAATTATTACACTTTTTGTGTTTGTTAAAGCATTTCATAATTAATAGTAGAGATTAATTCTTAAGCAAGTGTTTTCATCCAAGTGTTAGCAGACTCTATTGTGTAGAAACTATTGTTGATTTTATTTTTTATTCTAAGACGCCAGTGATTGTTACTAGGCAACATATGAATATATGGGGAGAAAAAAATTCACCTTTGATAGAACATCCATATATGATTAAAGGAGAAATATTTTAAAGAAGAGTCAATAAAAGGGTCCTTCATGTTTTTTATAACAAAAATGTATCACCCAACAACTATTGAGCTATTTCTATGTACCAAGTACTTTACATGTATCATGCCATTTAAGTTTAATATCAACTAAATGGCATCAGTACTATCATGATATAGATTAGGAATCTGTTGTGCCAGTAGACCACTTATCATGTACTAGGGCTTCAAATAAGTTGTGCAAGACCACATAGCATTTGGTAAGCAGTAAGCTTTACTGGGGAAAGGGAGAAATGTAAAAGACCAGAGTCAGCACAAAGAAAGCATGGGTTCCGAATGCTCATTATCTTATAGTAAGGCTTGTCAAGCAGGATACTCTTCTGAACTCTTGGTGTGATTCCATACTCTTTACCTTTAACAGGGTATGTATGATATAGCAGTTGGGTCAGGGGGAAATAATCAGACTGTGTTTTAGGTGCAGTCTGGTTTGGGATACGAGCAGTTCATAACAGTTGTCTGGAAGCTAGCTCCCAGGCCCTAGAAATCTTGAGGTCTGAAATATCTCAGTCTCTCCTATCATGAAAAGTCCCCAGAGTAGCTGCTCCCACTTACAGGAAGGAAGACCTGGATCTCAGTAAGCAATTTGGCCAGGGGACCCAGAATGAATACCCCTGGTTACTTTTGGATTATTTTTTAATTGAATCACAGAAATTAAGTTTTAGGGAGATTAAATTACTTTCCCAGGATCAGAAGACAGTGGAATGATATCACTGGAATGTCAAAAGAAGCAACTGACCTAGAACTGTGAACCTGTGAAACTATTTTTTAAAATATCGTAGTCAAAAACTGAGACTGTTTACTATCAACAGTCTACAATAACGACCTACCAAAATGTACTCTAGGTAGAAAGAAATGAAAGCAAAAAGAAGTAACAGATGCAAGAGGAAAGGATGAACACAATGATTGGCGAATGTAGATAGTTTTCAATAAACACTGTCTGAATTAAGAAATAAAAGGAAAACAATATCTAATTAGTGGACTAAAAAAGAACAAATAATGGATAGTAATACCACGTAAGTCAGGATAGGATTACTGGAGTCTATGTATTCCAGGGTGTATATGTCTTCGGGAGAGGGATTTTGATATAATATTTAGACTCAAATATGTTTGATAATATTTCAAAAATAACTCTTTAGAAAGAGAAATATGTACAGTTACGCAACAGAACAGGAAACATGAATAAGAAAACGAAGGTAGCCTATCAAAAGATTAAAAAGGCAAGAAAAAAAGAAATGTAAAAAAGTAGAATAAAATGAGTATCACAAAATAAGATAGAAACATGTGCAAATATTCCAGTAATCAAAATAAATTCTAACAACTCTTGCCACGTAAGCTACAGAGAATATCAAACTTTTTTTCACTCAATTACATGCAGTGTATAAGAGGCACAGTGTCTTAGCTAAGGATGCTGTAACAGAGTATCATAGCTGGGTGGTATATACGGCAGACATTTACATCTCACAGTCCTAGAGGCTGAGTCTAAGATCAAGGTGCTGTCAGATTTGGTTCTTGGTGAAGTCTGTCTTCTAGGCTTGCAGATAGCTGCTTTCCTGACGTATCCTCATACAGTAGAGAGAGAGAGCGAGAACTCTAGTCTCTCTTCCTCTTACAAAGATGTTAGTCCCATTCATAGAGGCCTCATCCTAATGACCTCATTTAAAACCTAATTACTCCCAAAGTCTCATACCATCACATTGAGGGTTAGAGTTTCAACATATGAATTTGGGGCAACATAAACATTTAGTCCAAAACACATGCATAATACATAAGGATATAGAAAAGCTGAATGTAAAAGGATGGGAAATTATCTTTTATATATCAGGCCAATACAAAGCACAATAAAGCTGGGGTCACTATTTACTAGCTAATACAGATTTTAAGACAGAAAGCATCATTAGAAATAGATAGGGGCACTACATTATGATAAGAGGTTCAGTTCAACAAGAAGATATTACAGTTCTAAACTTCAACTAGCCCAATAAAATAACATATATACAACAAAATTTGATAGACTTACAGAAAGGAAAGGACAAATTCACCATCATAGTAAGTGGTTTTATCACTTCTCTGACAATTTTTGCCACAGGCACATTCACTTGTTCACATGTTATTTATGGCTGCTCCGGGGCTTCCAGTGGCAGAGTTGAGTGGTTGATACAGAGATGACATGATCCACAAAGCCTGAAATATTTACTATTTGGCCTTTTACAGAAAAGGTGAATTAACCTTTGCCCTAGAGGAAGATCCTGAGACAAATATTTGAGGAAGTATCTTATTGTCAATGTGCAGAGAACACTGGCAGAAAAGTGAGGAAAGAGGTGTCTGGGTGGCTCAGTCATTAAGTGTCTGCCTTCGGCTTAGGTCATGATCCCAGGGTCCTGGGATCAAGCCCTGCATTGAGCTTCTTGCTCAGCAGGAAGCCTGCTTCTCCCTCTCCCACTCCCCCTGTTTGTGTTCCCTCCCTCACTGTCTCACTCTTTGTCAAATAAGTAAATAAATCTTTAAAAAAAATAGAAGAAAGAAAGAAAAGTGAGGAAAGATGACGGGGAAAAGAAGGCAGTCATGAAAGTATGGGCCAGCCAGCTACAACTGTGGGCAACTGATGTTTAGTTCTATGGGGTAACTCTGGGAACCAGTGTAGGAGAAAGAATGACAATGGTCCCAACTGTAGTCCTAATAGAGCCAAAGCAGTGCACTGAGAAGGGAAGGAAAGTGTAAGAGCGAAGTAAGGAGAGATGGCAAGAGAACAGGCCCTCATCTTAATCCTACCTCCTTCAAGTGCACATTTTTGAGCCAAGTTCAGATCTGAACTGAGGAAATGGGGAGAATTTTTGAACTGGACAATTGAAATTTAAATTAAGATATCACTGGGATTTTTGACAACTAAAAATGAGACTATTCTAATGCATGAGATGGGGAAATCCATGAGATTAGTCTGAGGAATCTCCCTGCATGAAGCAGAAAGAGCCTACAGTGTTTCAGGATTTGGGAGGGAGGAAATGAATACCATTTCATAATTGCACCTCGCCAGTCCAGCTTATTTAATTAAACATTAATAAGAAATAGCTCCCAAGATGCTAGGACCTATAAAGATCACAAAACAGCATAATGTATGAGAGAGATTAGGATTGAGAGCAGCATTCGTCGAGTGGAACACAAAGGTTTTTCTAAGGAGACTTGGTGCGCACCATGGAATTTGGTAGGCACTAAAAACGCAGGCATGAAAAACAAAGATGGCATAGGAAGAGAGCAATGAGAAAGAAAGCATAAAAAGACCTACTGTCACAGGAAGTAGTATCACACAAACACAAACTGACATCAAACTAAATCTCTCTCTCTCTCTCACACACACACACACACACACACACACAAAGGAAATAATGGTTGCTGAAGAATTTTAAGTAGTACAGTGATGTATCAAGACTCTGTTTTAGAACTATTACTGTGACAGCCAAGTGGAGGGTGGACTGAAGGAACAAGTGCCAGAAAAAAAGGCAGTAATAACAGAAATAGAAAGAAAGGGAATTACTAAACGGACATTGAGTCAACCCAGTCTGGCCATTGTCTAGGAGTAGATATGTGATTTCACACTTGGATGATAGGTTCCATGATCACCCCAAAAAGGGGTACACAGGAAAAAAGAACACATTGGGGGAGAAGTTTCCCTGAAACATCCACCGAGTTATCTGAAAGGGTCATCACAGGAACCTTTCCCCTATACCTATTCTTCAAGTCTCATGCCAGATGTTATTCCTGAGAAACGAATGTTCCCTCCTTGCATTTACTGTCTGTAGTATTGTGTGTGGACTGTGCCCATTATTCATCTAGTGTTCTGAAGTTTATGATTTACTAAGTCACTCTAACATGACCTTGGAAGGGTGGATGAATTGAGTCATTTTTACTTTTCAAAGAGCCAAAGTAGACACGAGACCCGTAATAGTTACTCAACAAAACTGAATAAATGTGTGAATTAATGCATAAATACTTATCCCTTGACCCACATTTACCACAACTGAAGACTATGACATGGCCAGGTAGTTCCCCTCCTCCTAAGACAGCTGCTAAAAGCATCTCTCTATTATGCTTATTTCAAAGAGAGAAGGAAATTGAATTGACTGTTTTATGCAGTAAGTGGAAGCAGCAATATCTCCTCTCTCTCTTGATCTCCCTCTCTCTCTCCTCCCTACTCATACACATTCCTCAACCCCCAGGTTATAACACTGAAGTCATAGGTACAAAAAGAATAAGATTTTCAATAACAAAAGTTAACATTTATTGAGCACTTTCCATTTGCCAACACAATACCAAGTACATTATATATATTATTTCATTTCATTCACTCATTAGTTGAATGAATGATCTAGGCAATGTTCTAAGCATCAGGGACACAGTAGTGAACAAAAAAGACACGATTTCTATCCCCATGGATATGAGGATTATAGAGAATATGGACAACGAACAAGGTAACCAGTAATAAATAAGCAAAATTCAGACTGTGCAATTGTAACAAAGGAAATAAGATGGGAGATATAATAGAAAAATCTGAAAATAGCAGATGCAGGGTAGGTTAAAAGACCTTTTGAGAAGGTGAAATTTAGGCTAAAATGAGGATGAATAGGCTCCAGCCATATGAAGGGCTGGAAAAAGTAGTATCTTAGGCAAAGGGAAGAGCAAGTAAAACTAGTCTGAAAGAGAAGTAATAGTCTGGTTTGTCTGAGAAAAGAAAGGAGATAAAAGAGACTGGAGCATGACGAGCCAGGAGGAAATGGGTAAGAAAGACAGGGATTAAGAAAGGCCAGGTTGTGGAGGATCTGGTAGGCCATGGTAAGAAAGTTGGTATTATTGACCTTGTAACTGCTGAAATGTTTTTAAGCAAGAGAGTAACATGATTAAAAGTTTACACTCTGGTTGCATATGGAAAGTAGATTTGGAAGTTGCTTCAATAACGGACATAGAGGGACTGGTTTGAAGACTCTCTCCAGTGCTATGGCAAGAGATGAAGAAAAGGGGATGGATGATTGAAGATATAATTTTGAGGTATGCAAATCTTGCTTGTCAATTGGGTGTGGGTAATGAAAAGCAGATGGGTATCAAAAGTAAAACCTAGATTTTTGAATGGAGCAACTGAAAGCATGATGATATCATTCACTAATAGAGAATAGAGGGAAAAAATGGGGTGGGGGAGGGGGAGAATCAAAACTGTTCTAAGCAAATAAAGGAAGATACACATCTAATTTTGAACAAATAAAGTGATGTATACATCTAAGCAGATAGATAGATAGATAGATAGATAGATAGATAGATAGATCATATATATCAAGTCAGCAGGATTTATTAATCTGAAGTCAAAAAAGGAGATAAAACATTTGGAGCATATTGGGAAACAGAAGTTATTTAAAGGACGAAAATGGTTTAAATTACCAACGACTGACAAACTACAGAGAAGAGAAAGGGGAGTGGAAGGAAAAGAAGGGAGACATGAGGAGGGGAAGGAAAAGGGAGAAAAAAATCAAAATAGAGCCCAAGTTAGCTTTGGGACATACTAACATGAGAATTTGGACAAAAATAGAGAGGCAGGGATGAATAAACAGAAAATCAGGAGAGTAGTTTATAGTCAAAGTTAAGGGAAGAAAGTATTTCAAGAAAAATGTAGTATACCAAATGCTGTTGAGCATTTGTTGAGCAGTTGAGTATTATAAGAACAAAGAAATGTCCACAATAAATTTTCACAATAGCCCTGAGGTAATTATTGATACTATCTCTACTTTAAAGTCACCATACAGTACATGCTTGGTTTTTGATGTGGTGTTCCATGATTCATTGTTTGCATATAACACCCAGTGTGATGTCCTCAAAGTTCATCCATGCTGTAGCGTGTGTCATATCTCTTGTCTTTGAAAATGAGAGCCAGGAAAGCTGAGTCAAAAGGCAGCAGTAGAAACAGCAAAGACATTATTCAATCTAAACATTAGAACTGCCAAAAAGTTCAAAAACTGACAATATCAGGAAACAGGGTGAAAAAGAAAAAGACATGGAGTATAGGAAGTGGGGGTACAACAAAGGAGAAAAGGTGTGAGAATGCTCAGAATGAGGGTAGAGATGCCTGAACGACAATGGCTCCCAGGTAGAGAGGAGCAACTGTAGGTCTAGATCAGATAAGGTCAGGGGGCTCCAGGAAAGATTTTTGTCAAGAAGACGAATTGATAAAAGACCTAATATATCTGAATACACTAAAAAGATACTTAGACAACAGGAGGAACTTGGCCTTGAATTAGTGATATAGACATACAAAAATAAACAAACAAAAAGCAAGATAAAAATTAAGTCCAAAGAAAGCAAATTTGGATAGGAAAGGAAAAGTCATCATATGACATCAGCTATCAATAGCATTTATAACAATATAATATTACAGATAATATAATTATATAAATAATATAAACTCCAAATATTCACCTAACCAAAATTACAATATGACTATGTTGGAAAGTCAGATATAGGGGTGTGTTCTCTTGTATGCTACAGTGTCTTCCATACCAAGAAAACAATAGATTATGTATAATCCCACTTTTTAAATAGTAATAAAAGCATGTTATTTAGATATATGAAGGTAAATACCAAAAGAATCAGATAAAATAGTTTAACATATTTGTTTCTGAGAAAGGAGAAATGGAGAAGATAAAGTTGGGGTAGGGGCTGCTATTATTTCTTAAGAATCCTGTGAATTATTTGACTCTTTGAACCACATGTATCTAAAACTTCAGTGCAGATTAAAAACTTATATTAAAGATAATATTCATACTCTTAAAATCATCTTCCTTAAGTCCCAGCAAAATGAACTAGACAGACAATGCATATGATTCAACATGGCATTTCTTATTTTATAGTTGTTACGTATAGTCATCCAAGAACATGGGTACATGGCATGCTTAATTATAAAATTAGCAGGTTCATAACAACTAAATACATCATGCAATCTTGAGTAGATTGCGGACCAAAAGAAAGATCTATGTATTTATCTGTCCACCTATCACATTATTGGAACAATTGCCAAAATGAGAATAAGGTCTGTAAATTACATAAAAATATTTTATCAATGTTATTTCTTGATTTTGATAACTGTACTATGGTTATGTAAGAGAATTTCCATCTTCTTTAGAAATACAAACTGAACACTTTAGGGGTAAAGGAACATCAGGTCCCCAGTATATTCTCAAATAGTTTAGAAAAAAATTACATCTAGCTTTCAATATAGAAAGAATGATAAAGCAATTAGTGAACCCATGTAAAGGGTGTTTGGTGTTCTTTGTACTAACCTTGCAACATTTCTGTGAAGTTGAATTATTTTGAAATAAAAATAATAAGCCAATAGAAAAAAATTAAAAAAAATAAAGTTGAGAAAACAAGAGTTTTAGAAATATATCATTTAAAAAGTAAGTTCTGGAGACAGGCTTGTAATTGAAGCTGATAATGAAAAAGAAGTTTATCATAAGGAGGTAGAGATTGAAAAAGAGCACATAGAAGGTATAATTTGGGAGAGAGAGAATTTTAAAGGAGTGATAAGAAATTGGGTCCAGAATACCAAATTAGGGTTCAGGAGAGTGAAATGTGGCTCATTTTATTTCAAATTGAGTGATTCATCCATTCACCAGATACCTTCTGAGTACCCAGTCTGTGCCATACATTGTTCTAGGCTCTGGACATACAGTGGTTACCAAGATCCTGTCTCAAGTTGCTTACATTCTAGTGAAAGAAGCTAACAATAAGCAAGCAACAAATCAATAATACTATAGCTTCTGGGAGTAACTAACGCTAGGAAGAATAATAAATCAGGGGAAAGGGAAAGGTATGATGGAGAAGCAAGGGCTGTTTTCAGTAGAGTTGTCAGGAAAAACATACTGAAGGCTGTAATACTGGAGCAGAACCTCAAATGAAGAAAAGGAGTGAGCTATCCATAGATCCAAAAGCAGGTCCATCAGCAAGCGTAAAGGGCCAGGAATGGACTGAAGTTTGATCTATTTGGCAGAAGAGCCAGAATGTCAATGTGTCTGGAGAAGAGTGAATCAGAAGGGGTGGTTGGAAAAGAAGGTTGGGCTATGGGAAGGAATTGAATCATACGTAGCTCAAAAGGCCATGGCAAAAAGTTGTCATTATATTCTAACTGCAATCTCTTGGAAGAACTTTGAGGAGCGAGGGGCTTTGGTCCAACTTATACTTGCAAAGTTCATTCTATCTCCTGTGTGGGAAATAGATTTTGGGAACAAAAATGGATGCAGGAACCTGCCCAGGTGAGCAATTTGATATAGCTTTTCAGATATAACCCAAAGCTTTAAATTCTCCTAGGTCTTAATTATGCAGAAGGTCAAAATGTTTCTGACATATGACGGGCATGTGTGGATTAAGAAAAGAAGTTAAGATTAGAATGAGGTAAATTTGCCACCAGCAACACAAGCATTTGAACCATAATTAATTGCCATGGTTTTATGGGCATTTATCCAGACCCAGTCTGTGAACTTTATTAGCTTCACTCTATGTTTGCATAAAATCTAATGGGGTGTTCTATTTTGTTCTTGGAGAGACTTTAATTGTAAAACATTTTATAAGTTATAACCATCATTTACATGGATGCTAAGATATGGTATCATTTGTATGTATTAAGGAGAAAAGAGAAATACTGTAAACCACTTAAATATTTTCACATAACCTTGTACTTCAGTATTAAAGGAGAGAATAAGTATTAAAACATATGGAATAAACAAACTTATGTTACAGAATAATCCAATAAAAATCAAATGTATTTCTAAAACTAGGATCTCATTCGTTTCTTTTTTTTAGTTTTCTAGGGAAACATAGCAACCTTCAAGAATAGTAGACAAAACAGCTAAACAAGCTTCCTTATAGAAAATTAGAAAATGTTTGTGTATCTGCGTGCCTAGGATTAAGAGCTATTAAAACTCCAAATAACTTAACTAAAACCAATCTTATCTTACCTGAAATTCTACTTTATCCATAGGAATTCTGCATCAGATTTTAGTAAAGAGGATTATTTCTAAATAGGACTATAATGATATATTTTTATTGATATAGCAATATTCTTCAAGTTTGTACAATTGTTCTCTGCCTCAAAGTGATTGAAAATAGTTTCAAAAGACTCTAATGAGTTTAAGGAATACCATAGATTATTTTCAATGCCCTTTCCATGGGATGGGTTCAGAGATGGAGAAAAATTAAATCCCTGAAGGCTTCACTCTTAGCGAATCCAGAGAATAAACATTGTTGAGAAAAGCCCAAGGAAACATCTTCCCATTTACTGGGGAATGTAAAACCAGGCCATCTAATTAAGTAAAAATTGAATATAGCTCAAAGAGCATCTGACATATTCCATTAAGCATTTTCCCAGACTTTACAACTATTTTGTATTAGCTTAAGAGATAGAATTTGAATTTAATCCTCCCCCAAAGATATGCTTGGCTTCCTTACATTTGAACCACTGTTATGACAGGGCTTCCTACTCAGTCATGGGGCAGAGGGAGAGCTCACTGATTTAGACAAGGAGATTACAGCCACTCAGTTGGGGTAAGTGGAATTCAGAGTATTTCCAAGTAAATTAATCTTAATATTTCTGAATATAGCAAACACCTGAAGCTACAATATTTTAAATTTCTTGGGTAACTTAATTTAATTTATAAAATATTTGTATTAACATCATTATATGGAAAAATGTACTTTGATGCTCAAAAAAAAAGAAAAATGTATTTCTGAAGCAATTTAAATATACTTTGAACAATCTTCTTCTACACAATTAGAAAGTTGGCATTTTGTTCATTTATAATATAAAGAGTCACTATAATAAAGACAATCAGTACCTTCTTTGGGAGTCCTGTGGGCCTCTGTAAAGTATATGACCCTCAGGAAGTTATTTAACAGTCTGAGCCTCAGTGTTTACATCTGAAAAAAAAGGGAATAGTAATGTCTAATTCATTATATTTTTGTGAAATCTAAATAAAATAATGTTAAACAGAGTGTAACTTTTGGTGTTATAGCAGAAAGTAAACATGAGTTCCTTTTCTGTCCATTCACTGAAATAACATAAGTCCACAAGAAGTATAATCTGAATTAAAGCATGGTCTTGTGTGAAATGTTATGAACAAAAAATTGAGGTTATGTTTGCTTAAAAGTGATGAAAGTATGTCCTATTTCTATCTATGCTATAAACATGAAATAAATATGCTGAGCTTATAGACTAGGGGAAGGCAAGAAACAAAATTAATAGAAGCAAAATCTAAGGTAGAGGAAAACTGGAGGGAAGAATTCCAGATAGTGGAAATGGCTCACACTGTAATCACCTGGAGACTTGAGGAAAAGAACCAAGAGAATACACCAGATACAACAAAGGAGTATCATTTTTTAGATATTATTTTAGAAAGAGAGTGAGAGAGCATGAGTGGGGTGATGGGCAGGGAGGAGGGAGAGGGACAGGCAGATCATGACTGGATCCCACAACCCTGAGATCAGAACCTGAGCTGAAACCAAGAGTCGGCCACTCAACCAACTGAGCCACCCAGGTGCCCCAGGAATAGCATTCTATTTATTTATTTATTTGTTTGTTTGTTTATTTATTTTTAAGATTTTATTTATTTATTTGAGAGAGAGAGCTAGCATGAGCAGGGAGGAGGGGCAGAGGGAGAGAGAGAAGCAGAGTCCTCGCTGAGCAGGGAGCCATCCCAGGGCTGGATCCTAGGACCCTGAGATCTTGACCTGAGCCAAAGGCAGTCACTTAACCAACTGAGCCACCCAGGTACCCCAGGAATAGCATTCTATTTATTTATTTATTTGTTTGTTTGTTTATTTATTTTTAAGATTTTATTTATTTATTTGAGAGAGAGAGCTAGCATGAGCAGGGAGGAGGGGCAGAGGGAGAGAGAGAAGCAGAGTCCTTGCTGAGCAGGGAGCCATCCCAGGGCTGGATCCCAGGACGCTGAGATCTTGACCTGAGCCAAAGGCGGTCACTTAACCAACTGAGCCACGCAGGTACCCCTGGAATAGTATTTTAAAATATAAAGAACACTTACAGATCAATATAAAAGACATTAAAGCTCCTAAGGAAAATGTGACAAAGACATGAAATGACAGCTTAAAAGAAAAAATATATATATATGGCATTAAACATATGAATAATTGTTTTGCTTTTATAGGAATAAAGTAACCTAAATGTCATCTGTTGCCTATCAAAGTAGCAAACCTCATAAAATAGTAAAAGTAGAAGTAGTAGTAGTAGTAGTAGAAGAGTAAAACCCATGCCTTTACCAACTGCTGATGTGAGTGGAAATATGTAATATGTATACCCTTTCTTGAAAGCAACATCAAAATATCTATGGAGAACTGTTAATAAGAGTTTGTATTTTGTAAGTAATTTCACTTCCAAGAAAATAGTTAGATGCAAAAATTATATGTAAGGATGTTATTTTCAACATTGATTTATACCACTGAAACTTATCTAAATATCCGAATAATGGATTGAATAGAAAAAACGGTAAGTAAGCTATGATCGTCTGTATGCTGGACCAGTAAAGAACCAATAAATATATTCCTTTGAATTTTTAGAAACAAGCATTGTTTTTCCTACCTATGAAAACATAAAGTGTAATACTCAGGAAATTATAGAATCTTGAATAGATACTACACAGCTTTGCCATAACTTTGGTAAGAAAACGACTATATCTACTTAAACCTAGATTAAGAAGATAGGGATGGGGAAAGGAGAACAGAGATTTAGAAAAGTGGATCTCTGTGCCAAGAAGAACCCTCCTGAGTTAGCGCTGTCGTTTAAATACTCAAACTGTCAATATATTAGGCTAATAATTTAAAACTTAAATTGGCATTTTTCATTCATAAAATATATTGAGAAGCAACGTATTCAATGTAACCCTTGAATTAAGAATATGAGCTTTGAGGGGTGCCTGATTGGCTCAGTAGGTTAAGCAACCAACTCTTGATATCCGCTCAGGTCAAGATCTCAGGGTCAAGAGACAGAGCTGGAGCCACTCTGCACCCAGCAGGGAGTCTGGTTGAAGATACTCTCTCTGCCCTTCCCCCCACTCACATGTGCATACGCGTGCATGCTCTCTCTCTTTCTGAAATACATTAATCTTAAAAAAAAAAAAAAAGAATATAAGTTTTGAGTTCATGTAGTGCTGGGATGAAGGCCTATTCTTTCTGATAGTTGATGACTTAGGGGAGTTATTTAACTCTCCCAAGCCTTAGTTTTCAACTGTAAAAGAAGGACCCATCATACTTGAGGAATAGTGTTAATGAGGTTTGGATTAAAGTTGGATTGTATGTAAAGTACGCAGCCTATGGCTAAAAACAAGGCAGTGATTGCTAGTGCAGTTTCATGGCATTCATTATTATCTAAGCCCCATAAAAACTTTTATTTAAAAGGCTTTGATTCATCAATTCCATTCACAATTCTTAAAGACCACCAACTTGTCAGGAACTCTGTGCATGGCTTCATGGATGTGAAGATAAATAAGTTACAACCGTTGTTTGCTGCATTAGCTCTATCCAATAGTGTGCTAGACCCTAGGGCAAAGGATGTTACCATGACCTCTGCCTTTAAAGCCCAGATCCAGAAGAATAAAAATTTATAATAAAATAGTAAAATTGCCATTAAAGAATGATGTGGAAATGGCTTTGGGGACTCAAAACAAGAATAACTACCTTGACAATGAAGAAAACCTTCAGGGGCGCCTGGGTGGCACAACGGTTAAGCGTCTGCCTTCGGCTCAGGGCGTGATCCCCGCGTTATGGGATCGAGCCCCACGTCAGGCTCCTCCGCTGTGGGCCTGCTTCTTCCTCTCCCACTCTCCCTGCTTGTGTTCCCTCTCTCGCTGGCTGTCTCTATCTCTGTCAAATAAATAAATAAAAATCTTAAAAAAAAAAAAAGAAAACCTTCAAAAACTGAAGGTAAGACTTGAACTAGAATATTCACTAGTACAGACTTTTGCATCTCTCCCTGTGAGTGAAAATAGCATGTTCTCACTTTAAAAAAAAAAATTTAGATAACTAGTTTGTTTTGGAGGTGTACAGAAAAAAAGCAATGGCATTTTTAATTGTATATCATGTCTGCAAATAAGGAAAGATCTGATATTCAGGAGTCATAAGCATCCCTAAACAGATTTCCACTCAAATTACCAAAATGAATATAAAAGCAGAAGTCAGCAAAAAGGAATAAGAAGAACATGCCTAGGTTTGACAAGCATCTAAAGCACTATTGTTGCAATAGGGTCTTATACACAATTTCATCCATATCATTCAGCAAGTTCAATTATCTAGACAGAGAGGCTGCTTGGGAGGAGAGCAGGGAGATGTTTCAGTGCTCCCTTCCGTTCCTGCAATTACTTTGCCAAAGATAGGGCTCTAGTTTCAGGCAGAGGCAGTGGAAGGCAAAGCAATAAGGAGTTAGCATTAAAGGCGTAAGTGAAGGATAACTTTTAACAAAGAGAAGTTTCAAGTTACAGGGAATTTATTTAAGTATCTTATTAAACCAAATGTCCTTTGCGAGCTTAAAAAACTTGGGCTCAATCCTGGTGAGTAGAGGTATCTGTGAGTTCTGATGTGGAAGGTGGAGCCCAGCCACAAGGTAGGGAGGAAGGAGAGTGGGGAAAAAGGAACTTATCTCTGGCTTAAAGCAGGACTTCCAGTGGTAGCCATGGTAGCCATGGTGGGAGTAACCACGATGGGGACTGGCGGTGGGTGCAAGAGTGGATCTTCGACCACAGAGAGAAACAGCTGGCCAGGGCTGGCAAATTTCTCAGGCTCAAACACATGGGATGCTGTTTAGAGTAAGGAATCTTAGCTTATCTCACTCCTTGGAGCTTCCAATTTTATTTACAAGCGTTACATAAGGAAGGTACTGCTGATCACTATTCTGGTTTAAGGTCCTCCCTATGGAGCTTCTCACTTCTGATCTCATTAGTTCTCTACGCTTTTTTGTGCTTATGGGTATCCTGGGGTATTACAGGTAGCTGAGTGATGGAGAGTGAGAGAAATAAATGTGTTTCCTGGGATTATAGAAAAGGTAAATGTAAGCAAGAGCAAATGGTGAATGAGGGATAAAAGGGAAGCTGAAACTGGGAAGACAGACTGGGGCATGGTGAGAAAAAGCCTGGTAAGTCACCACCAAGTTTAGATTTTAATTTTTCTGTAGGCAATAGTGAACTACTGAAGGTTATCTGCAAGGGAGTGATATGTTTCAGCCAGGCACTTCTAAAAACATAGCTATGGAGGGTATTTTGGGAGGGAGGGGGAGAAGCATTTGAGGCAGGGAGTCCAGTTAGGTAACTATAATTATAGTTAAAGAAAGAAGTAATAATGTTGAACTAAGACAGGGTAGCGCTAATGGGAGAGAAAAAGAAAAGAGAGGAAAAGTGACAATAATGCTTTTAATCTAAGCAAATATGAAGCTAGTGATGCCATCTATACAGGATGAAGAAAGGATGTCGGCGGGGGCGAGGGGGGGAATGAATTTGGTTTAAAGCATGCTGAGTGTGGACTAGCACTATAACCATTAATGTAAAACAAAACAAAAACCCAAAACTTACATTTTAAGGTCATTTTTTATTCCCGTCAAACAGATGACTAAAGGAAATCTTAATGTTTTGAAACCCCAAAACTAGGTGCTGATTTCTTACATTACAAAAGGATTCTTTACTCTGTATGAAGTGGTTCGCCTAGACTCAAATCATAATTTTGCCCAATGCATCAAAACTAAGATTGATTCCTTAATATTTAGCTCTAGAGATAAATAAAAAGATATTACTTTGTGATAGGATAATGTAAATGCAAACGAAAATTCCCTAGAGTAGAGATAAAGTGAGGGGATAAAAAGAGGAACAGAAGGAAAGGAGAAGGCAAGGTGATGAGAAAGGCAGAGAAACTTACAAAAGGAAAAGAACTTGACTCTAAAGGCAAGAGTAGCCAGCACAGGAAGGACAAGAGGCTGAAGCATCTGAACTTTGTAGACGGGAGGAAAATCAGACTTAAGGAAAGAAAGAAAGACTCTAATGTGAAAGATCATGCACAGCATCTCTTTCTCAAAGTCCAATACTCAGTTTGTCCTGCGAGCTCTTGAGGGTTACAAGAAAGGCTCCCCTTAAAGTAGAAGCGTTGAAATCACCTTGCAATCTCTAAAAGCCCCGAATGCTGCCTTTTATTAGCACTGTGACCTTAAGTGGGTAATTCGACCTCAACCTTCATGTCTGTATGTGTGAAATAGAGATAATCCCTAAATGATTGATGTGAAAATTGAATGAGATGATGTAGTTTGGTACCTGGTAGTCAACAAATGGTAGTTGTTTTTATTATGAATAAGAAAAAATTCATACTTGGTTCCAAATAATTTCTTATTCCACCATTAGGTATTAATTCATTGCCCTTCCCAGCTATCTTTTATTAATGAAGGTCCATTCTGCGAAGAATAACCTATTTCAGTTGCTAACATAGTATGACCTATAAACCTTCAACTGATCCCATTTTCTAAGCACCAGGAGGGACTTAGGGTAACTTCATTCCAAAATCACACATGAAATACAAACAACACCCCAAAAACCTACAGGAGAAATGAAGAAACAGCATTTTAGAATTTGGCATGGCCTTCCCCAACATCAAATATAGCAAAAATAATTAATATGATCCTGACTTTCTCTTAGTACAGAAAATGATGAGGAGAAGACATAGAGTAAAAAGTATAAATTTAGAAGAAGTGCCAATGAGAGTGTAGAAGATATGAGTATGAAATGAAAATTTGAGATTACATTCAGGATTCTCAAAAATGGACAAAGGTATTGGAGATGAGTTAGCGTGAAAATCCCCAGAAACTGAAGAACAAGTCTAAGTCTAGATACCAGTCTAGAAACACAGGACTCAAGGATAGAGAAGGGTAGAGTTTAATGAAGCAACCAACCGACCACCAGTAAAAAGGGACACCTATTGGATTACCATCTAGAAAAGCAATGCTTTGTCAAAGATTAGTTGCCCAAAGAGCCAAGGGTCCATTTCTGATTCTCTATTCTGTTCCATTGGTCTACGTGTCTGCTTTGTACCATGCTGTCTTTGTGATCACAGCTTTGTTGTATAGCTTGAAATCCGGCAACGTGATGCCCCTAGCTTTGTTTTTCCTTTTCAACAATTCCTTGGCGATTCAGGGCCTTTTCTGGTTCCATACAAATTTAAGGGACGAAGCCGGAAAAAACATCCAGTGGAAAAAAGACAGACTCTTCAATAAATGGTGCTGGGAAAATTGGACAGCTACATGCAAAAGGATGAAACTTGACCACTCTCTCACACCATACACAAAGATAAACTCCAAATGGATGAAAGACATTGATGTGAGACAGGAATCCATCAAAATCATAGAGGAGAGCATAGGCTGCAACCTCTTTGACATTGGCCACAGCAACCTTTTTCATGACACATTTCCAAAGGCAAGAGAAACAAAAGAAAAAATGAACTTGTGGGACTTCATCAAGATAAAAAGCTTCTGCACAGCTCCCTGATGGCTAATGATTTTGAACATTTTTTCATGTGTCTGTTAGCCATTTGTATGTCTTCATTGGAAAAGTGTCTGTTCATATCTTCTGCCCATTTTATGATTTGTTTATTTGTTTCTTGTATTGAGTTTGAGAAGTTCTTTGTAGA
Organism: Ursus maritimus; assembly: GCF_017311325.1. Taxonomy (NCBI): domain Eukaryota; kingdom Metazoa; phylum Chordata; class Mammalia; order Carnivora; family Ursidae; genus Ursus; species Ursus maritimus. The sequence continues at coordinate 29,750,421 of NW_024425452.1, forward strand.
TCTTGGATACCAGTCTTTTATCTGTAGTGTCATTTGCAAATATATTCTCAGCCATTGCACTACTGGGTATTTACCCCAAAGATGCAGATGTAGTGAAGATAAGGGCCATATGCACCCCAATGTTCATAGCAGCATTGTCCACAATAGCTAAATTGTGGAAGGAGCAGAGATGCCCTTCAACAGAAGAATGGATAAAGAAGATGTTGTCCATATATACAATGGAATATTACTCAGCCATCAGAAAGAATGATTTCACAACATTTGCAGCAACATGGACGGGACTGGAGGAGATAATGCTAAGTGAAATAAGTCAAGCAGAGAAAGACAATTATCATATGGTTTCATTCATTTATCGAACATAAGAAATAGGAAGATCAGTCAGAGAAGAAAGGGAAGAATGAAGGGGGGGTAAACAGAAGGGGGAATGAACCATGAGAGACTATGGACTCTGGGAAACAAACTGAGGGCTTCAGAGGGGAGGGGGTGGGGGATTGGGATAGGCTGGTGATGGGTATTAAGGAGGGCACATATTGCATGGTGCACTGGGTGTTATACGCAAGTAATGAATCATGGAACACTACATCAAAAACTAGGGATGTACTGTATGGTGACCAACATAACATAATAAAAAATTATTATAAAAAAATTAAAAAAATAGAAAAGCAATGCTTTGTTTACATTTCTTTTACAGCAAAATTATCTCACAATATTGAGTCATGAGATTCTATAAATTATTTCTGATAATGCTACTGTATTAATAATTCTTCCTCAGACCTCACCATAGTGAAAGTGGATATTATATTTCTTTTTAAAAATTCAATCTTTTTTAAAAAATATTTTACTTATTTCTTTATTTGAGAGAGAGAGCACAAGCAGGGGGAGCGGCAGAGGGAGAGGGAGAAGGAGGCTCCCTGCTTAGCCTGATGAGGGGCTCAAAGCCAGGCTCCTGGGATCATGACCTGATCCAAAGGCAGACACAATTGACTGAGCCCCCCAGGTGCCCCCAAAATTCAAGCTTTTTAAAGAGAAGGGAATTTTAAAGGTGAAAAGAATTTTATAAAAATAAAAAATGCTATCATAAGTTGATCATACAACATGTGCCCATTTCCCATTTTTTTTTTAATTTTTTTATTATATTATGCTAGTCACCATACAGTACATCCCCGGTTTCCGATGTAAAGTTTGATGATTCATTAGTTGTGTATAACACCCAGTGCACCATGCAATACTGATTACCCCCCTTTCTTTATCCCTTTCTTCCCCTACCAATCCTCCTAGTTCTTATATTCCATAGATGAGAGACATCATATGATAATTGTCTTTCTCTGCTTGACTTATTTCACTTAGCATTATCACCCATTTCCCATTTTAAGGGTGATTAATGTATGAGTTTGTGGAATAAAGAAATCAAAACTTGATACCATGTACTATATCTCTCCTATTATTACAGTGTCATACTTTTCTTTAAAAATAAATACATAAGGGGCACCTGGGTGGCTCAGTCATTGGGCGTCTGCCTTCGGCTCAGGGCGTGATCCCGGGGACCTGGGATCGAGCCCCGCCTCGGGCTCCTCCGCTGGGAGCCTGCTTCTTCCTCTCCCACTCCCCCTGCTTGTGTTCCCTCTCTCGCTGGCTGTCTCTCTCTCTGTGTCAAATAAATAAATAAAATCTTTTAAAAATAAATAAATAAATACATACATAACAAATATAACATTATTCTTTTTCATCATGATAAGTGTACTCTTTAATCCCCATCACCTATTTCACCTGTCCCTCCGCCCACCTCCCCTCTGGTAACCATGTGGTTAGAAAGTGGTCCAGTTTTATTCTTTTCCATGAACCTGTCCAATTTTCTCAGCACCATTTATTGAAGACATTGTATATTCTCTTTTCCCATTGTATATTCATTCCTTCTTTGTCAAAGATTAATTGACCATATAGTTGTGGGTTTATATCTGGGTTTTCTTTTCTATTCTATATGTATATGTACATACATACATATATTCTATATGTCTACTTTTATGCCAGTAACATGCTGTTTTCATTACTACCACTTTGTACTATAACTTGCAATCTGGAATTGTGATAATTCCAGCTTTTTCTTTTTCAAGATTGCTTTAGCTATTCAAGGTCTTCTGCAGAGCTATACAAATTTTGAGATTATTTTTTCTAGTTCTGTAAACAATGCCATAGGTATTTTGATGGGAATTGCATTATATCTGTAGATTGTTTTGGGTAGCATGGACATTTTAACAATATTTGTTCTTCCAATCCATGAGCAAGGCATGTCTTTCCTTTTGTTTTTGTAGGTTTGAATTTCTTTCATCAGTGTTTTATAGTTCTCAGAATACAGTTCTTTCACCCCTTAGTTTAAGTTTATTCCTAGGTATTTTATTGTTTTTGGTGCAACTGTAAAGGGAATTATTTTCTTAATTTCACTTTCTGTTGCTTCATTATTAGTGTATAGAAATGCAACAGATTTTTGTACACTGGTTTTGCATCCTGTGACTTAACTGAATTCATTTATCAGTTCTAGCAGTTTTTAGAGTGCAGGGTTTTCTGTATCCAGTATCATGTCGTCTGCAAATAGTGGAAGTTTTACTTCTTCCTTACCGACCTGGATGCCTTTTATTCCTTTTTCTTGTCTGATTTCTGTGGCTAGGACTTCCAGTATTATGCTGAATAAAAGTTGTGAGAGGGGACATCCTTGTCTCATTCCTAATCTTAGGGGAAAAACTCTCAGTTTTTCACCATTGGGTATGATGTTGGTTGTGGGTTTTTCATATAAGGCCTTCATTACGTTGAGGTATATTCCCTCTAGATCGACACTGAAGAGGGTTTTTATGAATGAATATTCTACTCTGTCAATGCTTTTTCTGCATCTATTGAAATAACTATGTGGTTTTTATCCTTTCTCCTACTGATGTGATGTATCATGTTGATTGTTTTGCAAATATTGAACCACCCTTGTATCCTGGGAATAAATTCCACTTGATCATGGTGAGTGCTTTTTTTTAACGTATTGTCAGAATTGGTTTGCTAGTATTTTATTGAGGATTTTTGCATCTATATTCATGAGAGGTATTGGCCTGTAGTTCTTATTTCTTTTTTTTTCTTTTTTTCTTTTTTTAATTTTTTCCTTTTTTTTTCTTTTTTTTTCTTTTTGTAGTGTCTTTACCAGGTTTTGTTATCAGGGTGATATTGGCCTCAGAATAAATTTGGAAATTTTCCTTCCTCTTCTGTTTTTTGGAATAGTTTGAGAAGTATAGGTATTAATTTTTCTTTATTTTTTTAATTTTTTATTTAAATTCAGGTTAGTTAACATACAGGGTAATATTAGTTTCAGGTGTACAATTTATTGATTCAACACTTCCATACAACATACAGTGCTCATCACAAGTGCCTTCCTTAATCCCCATCTTCTGTAAAAGTTTGGTAGAATTCGCCTCTGAAGCCATCTGGCCCTGGACTTTTATTTTTTGGGAGTTTTTTGATTATGGATTCAATTTCATTCCTGGTAATTGATCTGTTCAAATTTTTTTATTCCTTCCTGCTTTAGTATTGCTAGGTTTTATGTTTCTAGGAATTTATCCATTTTCTTTAAGTTGTCCAATTTGTTGGCATATAGGTTTTCATAATATTCTATTACAATTGTTTGTATTTCTGTGGTGGTGTTATTTCTCCTCTTTTCTTAGTGATTTTGTTTATTTTGCTTCCCTCTCTCTCTCTCTCTCTGGATGAATCTGGCTAGAGGTGTATTAATTTTACTGATCTTCTCAAAGAACCAGCTCCTAGTTTTACTGACTTTTTTCTCTTTTTTTGGTTTCTATATAATTTATTTCTGCTCTAATCTTTATCATTTCCTTTCTTTTGCTGGGTTTGCATTGTGTTTGTTCTTTTCTAGCCTCTTTAGGTGTAACGTTAGATTGAGATTTTTCTTGCTCCTTGGAGGTAGGTCTGTGTTGATATAAGCTTTTCTCTTAAAACTATTTTTGCTGCATCTCAAAGATTTTGGACCATTCTGTTTTCATTTTCATTTGTTTCCGCGTAATTCTTTATCTCTTCTTGGATTTCTTGGGAGACCCATTCATTGTTTAGTAGCATATTGTTTAATCTCCATGTATTTGTGCTCTTTCCAGATTTTTTTCTTGTGGTTGATTTCTAGTTTTATAGCACTGTGGTCAGAAAAGATGTGTAGTATGACTTCACTCTGTTTGAATTTGTTGAGACTTGTTTTGTGGGCCAATAAGTGATCTAGTCTGGAAAATGATCCATGTGTACTTGAAGAGAATATGTATTCTGCTGTTTAGGATGGAATGTTCTGAATATGTCTGTTAAATTCATCTGGTCCAGTGTGTCATTCAAAGCCACTTTTCCTTATTGATTTTCTGTTTTAGATAATCTATCCATCAATGTAGTGGGGTGTTAAAGTCCCCTGCTACTACTGTATTACTATTGATTATTTCTTTTATGTTTGTTATTAACTTTTTAATGTATTTGGGTGCTCTCATTTTGGGTGCATAAATGTTTACAATTTATCTTCTTGTTCCTCTTATGATTATATAGTGTCCTTCTTTGTATCTTCTTACAATCTTTATTTTTTTAAAATATTTTATTTATTCATTTGAGAGAGAGAAAGAGCATGAGAAGAGGGGAGACGCAGAGGGAGAGGGAGAAGCAGACTCCCCGCTGAGCAGGGAGCCCAACGTGGGGCCCCATCCCAGGACCTGGAGATCATGACCTGAGCCGAAGGCAGATGCTTAACCATCTGAGCCACCCAGGTGCCCCACAGTCTTTGTTTCAAAGTCTATTTTGTTCAATATAAGTGTTACTACCTCAGCTTTCTTTTGGCATCCATTTGCATGATGTTTCTCCATCCCCTCACTTTCAATCTGCAGGTGTCTTTCAGTCTGAAATGGGTCTCTTGTAGGCAGCATATAGATGGGTCTTGGGTTTTTTTTATCTACTCTGTCACTCATCCAGTGTCTTTTGATTGGAGCATTTCATTCATTTACATTCAAAGTAATTATTGATAGATACGTATTTATTGCCATTTTGTTACTTGTTTTATGGCTGTTTCTGCAGATTTTCTCTGATCCTTTCTTCTCTTGCTCTCTTTCATGGCTTGTTGGCTTTCCTCAGTGATATACTTGGATTCCTTTCTCTTTATTCTTTGCATATCTATTACTAGTTTTTGATTTGTGGTTACCATTAAGTTTGTTTATAACATCTTCTGCATAAAGCAGTCTATGTTAACTTGATTGTCACTTAAGTTTGAACCCATTCTTTACTCCTCTTCCTCCCACGTTTTAGGTATATGGTGTAAAATTTTGCGTCCTCTTATTTTATTAATCCCTAGACTGATTTTTATGGAAATACTTACTTTTACTGCATTTGTGTTCTTTTACTTTTCATACTATCACTTGTCTTCTTTTCTTTCCACTCAAAGAGCGCCCCCCCCCCCGCCTTAATATTTCTTGTAGGGCTGGTTTAGCGGTCATGAACTCCCTTAGTTTTTGTTTGTCTGAGAAACTCTTTCTCTCTCCTATTCTGAATGACAGCCCTGCTGGATAGAGTATTCTTGGCTGCAGATTTTTCCCTTTTAGTACTTTGAATATGTCATTCCACCCCCTTTCTGGACTGAAAATTTCTGCTGAAAAATCTGTAGATAGCCTTTTGGGGTTTCTCTTGTGTGTAACTGTCTTCTCTTCTCTTGCTGATTTTAAAATTTGTTTTTTATTGCTACTTTTCACCATTTTAATTACTATGCATCTTGATGTAGTCCTCCTTGGTTGAATTTTGGGGGAGATCTCTGTGCCTCCTGTATCTGGATATCTGCCTTCTTTGGAAGATCAAGAAGTTTTCAGCTATTATTTCTTCAAATAAATTTTCTGTGCCCTTTTCTCTCTCTTCTTCTTCTGAGAGCCCTACAATGCAAATGTTATTATGCTTGATGGAATCACTGAGTTCCCTGAGACTATTCTCAATTTGCATAATTTTCTTTCCTTTCCTTTGCTCAGCTTGGTTACTTTCCATTACTCTGTCTCTAGGTCATTAATTAGTTCCTCTGCTTCATCTAGCTTGTTTTTATTCCATCAAGTGCATTTTTTATTCCATTTATTGTGTTCTTGATCTCCAATTGGTTCTTTTTTATCTCTGTGTTGAGAGTTTCACTGATGTCCTCCACTCTTTTCTCAAGTCTTTATGATCATTACTTTAAATTCTCTATCAGGCATATTACTTATGTCCATTTCACTTAGGTCTCTTCCTGTGGTTTGGCCCTGTTCTTTCATTTGGGACATATTTCTGTATCTCCTCATTTTTTTTCTAACTCTGTCTGCTTTGTGTATTAGGAAAGTCAGCTACTTCTCTTGCTCTTAATAATAGCCTTATGAAGAAGAGGTCCTTTAGTGCCCTGCATGCAGTGTCCTCTGTTCCCCAGGGCCTAGGGGAGCACTTCAGAGAGTGCAAATATAACTTTAAATTATATTTTCTGATATACATATATGGTGGTACACTGTTTGTACTTATGGTCCCAATTCTATCTCTGTCATTGTGTAGGGTGTTTTGTTTCAGCCCTTGACCCTGAGATTGTTCATGTGACCAACTGTGGCCAGAAACTAAATTAGCAAGACATAATACCAAGCAGAGACTTAGAAAACCCTTGAGTATATCTCCTAGCTTTGCCCTAGCATTTCCATTCTTGCATCTCTATTATAAACATGAAACCACATCTGGGCTACTCTTTTACAGGATAAGACATGTGCAGGAGGGTTGCATCTCCCTTCATCCTACCTGAATCACTCCCAGTCCCAACAGTGCAATCAATACACAGCTGACTGCAATACATGAGTGAGTCCAGCCAAGACCAGCAGAACATGCCAGTCAATCTATGGACTTGTGTGTGATAATAAGTGCATATTGCTTTAAGCCACTAGTTTTGGTGTGGTTTCTTAGTATTATGCCAATAGCTCATTGATTCATACACACACTCACACACACACACATTTGGTTACCTCAACAGAACTATAAATTCTATTTCTTAGTTTCCACCTTAGCGTACTCTAAACATAGTTAAAAGTTTTTTTTAATATTGATTGATGGATGGATTATAGTATGTTAACCATAATTTTTAATGTATTCAAGTATTCTAGCAGTGATTTTTTTTTCTTTTTTTGGTCTCAGGACCCTTTTTCACTTTCAAATATTATTGAGGACCTCAAAAACCTATTGCTTATGTATATTATATCTATTTATATTTATTTAAAAATGTAAAACTGAGAAATGTATAAAGTGCAAGAATAATAAGCACACATTCCTTTAGCCATCAGAGAGATGGCTCACAAGTCCTGTGGTTTCTGGGAAACCCTACCATATACTCTTGAGAGAATGAGAGTGGAAAAGTTAAATGAGTTAAAACTTGCAAAGGAATTAAAAACACTACCTGACAAATAGTAAATGACATATGATATCAAATAAATAAAAATATGACATAGTTAGCTTGTATTTGTTTCCTCACTATCACTACTACACAGTCTTTACAATTATCAAGCATGAGATGATTTACAATAATATATCAGCTGAGGAAGATATTTAAGTTTCAAATAGAAACTATTACAGTATCTACATTTCTGCATAATGAAGGATTCTTTCCAACACCAATTTAATTAGGATGTTACTTTTGTCACCAAAAAGCAAATCAGTTAAAAATCCCCACACTTCAGAGACAAAACACGATGGCAATTGAGTGAAAAACACACAGACATTGCACAAAGCCACAGCATTACATGAATACAGAAATAAGCTTTCAGTTATAATAATTGATTAGTGGTCTGCATTTTGCAGATTACGTGGAGGGATACAAATCCTGTTGGTTCCCACTCAATATCCATTATTCCATTCTCCCTTAATTATAAAACCCTAGTTTAATTCAGAGTGGCAATGTTCTGTTTTTTAATTGTCTGCTGCTTGAGATATGGATGTGAGGACTAGAGCCTGCAAAGCCATCTCAGCCCACAAGGAAATCTGAAGCATGGAAGCCAGACACTGAGAATGAAGAGCATGACATAAAAACTTGTATTTCTGATGAAAATCAAAAGTCACCAGATACTACTGAATTGCTTTCTTCCAGACTTCTTTTACATGAGAGAGAAAAAATCTTCTATCTTGCTCCAGCCACTCTAAGTCATTCAGGTACAGCCAACTTAATCGTAAACAGATACAACAGATAAGTGATAATAAATTGCTTTAAAATTGAACTCTAAAAAATCATGGAAGTAAAAACTGGTAATTTTAAAAGAAAAAGGTAAAACAAACATTTGACTGAAAGTTTTCAATAATTTCAACTCATATTAATTAGGAATTAATAGCAGAACTTCATGGTATATCATTTGGAGTAAAGTGTATATAATAACTATGCTTTATATTACCATAGATTATATATATTTGTCATTTCATAGTTCATTTTCAGTTAGTTTAAATGAAAGGGTCTGGATTGAACAAAAAGGCAAAGGAAGGGCAAATCTGCTCTTTGCTTTGGCTATGACGTCCATCTTCTCTGGCCCTCAAACATCAGTTCCTCCGGTCCTCAGGCCTTTAGACTTGAAATGAATTACATTACCAGCTTTCTTAGTTATCCAGCTTGCAGCTGGCAGATTATGGGACTTCTCAACCTCCAAAATCATGTGAGCTAATTCCTATAATAAATCTGCTTACAGAGAGAGAGAGAGAGGCAGAGAAAAGCAAGAAAGAGGTATAGGTATCATTTTGATTCTGTTTCTCTGGAGAACCTTGACTAATGCAACAGCAATAAACATATTTATTTACATTGCTCTTCCATTTTGTTATTTCTGTTTTTTTAAAGATTATTTATACTAGAGAAAGAGTGAGTGCGAGTGGGGAGAAGAGCAGAGGAGGAGGGAGAGAGATCTTCAAGTAAACTCCCTGCTGAGTGGGGAGCTGATGCAGGACTGGATCCCAGGACCCTGAGGTCATGACCTGAGCTGAAACTAAGAGTTGGATGCTTAACCAAATGAGTTACCCAGGCGCCCCCCATTTTGTTAGTTATAAAGGCAGTTTGTCAAAGCTGTCAAAGTTTTTAAACTGGGAAAACAATGGTTGAAATAGAAAAACATACCCCAAAATGCTATATTAGTTTATAGTTCCCCAATGAATTAATTTCATAATATATGGAGGTGGAGAAGAATATTTGAGGGGAAAAAATGCAGTCTAAAGCTGAGGAAAAAACTTCAACCTATTGAGTAGATATTAGCAGGCATAAAGACATGAAGTTGCTATATATTTCTTTCTTCAATACATCTAAAATTTTCTCATCCTCTAATTTTCTTATTTAAAAGATGCAAGCAATATTACAAGCTAGCTCTCTCTGGCTCCAGCTGAAGGATACTTGATTAAAGAACATAAAGAATGTTTGAGCTCTGTTCATAGACATTTGCACTGAGCAGAAATCTTAACTGATTTTCTGAGAACAGCCTTTACAGAAAGTGGCATAAAGAAAAATATTATATTGAGTAGGCTTTAAGAAAATTAATTCCCAAAAGAAGGCCTCCAAATTATTAAATCATGAAATTTCAAAACCTTCAGGATTTAAAATAATCCACAATTGCTCATCTGAAAAGTTGGTTCATGAAGAGTTTTGCTTTGAGGAGACATGTGGGGAAAATGATTCCCAGTTTATAACTGATGGTTTTACTAGGCAAAGAGAAAGGTTATATCATATAAACAAAGAAAGGCATAAAACGTTCTCAGAGAAACTACATGATTTCAAGTGTTTAGGGGAAAGTATATTATGTTAATATTTCTCGTTATCGAGGAAATCCTTATTGTTTCATTTTTACCCAATCTCTCTAAACTTCCATATTTGTTTACATATAAATATACGAGAAAAATAAAGAAATGGCTATAAAATTTGTTGAAAGATCAAGGGGACTAGAGCTAATATCACAATGCGGATAATATTGACATAATCATATAAAGTTACATCTATGTACCTATTTTAAAGGTGAGTAAACTAAGATTTGCAGGCATTAGGTACTCTGGCCTTCATCACACTTCAATTAATTTGAACCTAGATTTCTAGGAATCCAGATATTGATCTCCCTATTATACCACATACTGAGCCTTTTGGTCTTTTCCCTCATGGAGCAACAGTGACCCCGAGGGAAAGAAAACACGATTTATAAACACAATGTGATGGATGGCATAATATAAGTACAAGTCTAATAAGACATAGGAATAAACAGGAAGGAGGTAAAATAGGAAACTACTGGATTATAGGTAGTGAGTCTAGGAAGACTTAATACTGAAGACAGCATCTGAGTAGTGTCTTAAAGTGCAAATTGTGAGAGGTTAGAAATGGGAGATGCTCCAGGCCAATATGACTGTGAATTAGCAGAGGTAAAAAATAATAAATGACATTTACATAGCACTCTCCCTATGCAAATCGTAAGTGCTTTACATATACAAATTCATTTAGTTCTCACCATAACCCTATAAGATGGATACTACAAATATCCTCATTATAAAGAAAAAAACTGAGGTACAGAGAAGCTAAGTAATTTGCCTTAAGTCACACAGCTGGTAATAAACAGAGCTGGAGTTGAAACTTGGGTATCTGGCTCTAAAGTCTGGATTCTGCACCCCTCCCAGCAGCAAACACAAAATTTCCTTAGGATCGAAAAGTAGCCAGGAGTTGGTAGAGTGTAGAATGAATGAAAGAATAAAAAGACTAAAAAGATAGATGGGGGTACAGGATGACAGCCTTAAATGTCATTCTAAGGAGCTTCGTTTTCATTCTGTAAGAAGAGCATTAAGTTCTCTGAAAGAAAGTTATCATATTCAGAAGTGTTTAAAAGTTTTTCTCAAATAGTTCTGTGAGAAAACAGACTGCAAGCTAAATAATACCAGCAGAAGTCTCAGAGAAATCATTGGGAAGTTTCTTTAATAGTTCAATGAAAAGTTGAGGGCTTGAGCCTATCTCAGTTGGAAAGAAATATAAAATAAGACGCATCATACTCAAGACTTCTCACTGAAGTAGCATCTCCCTCTGGGATCTGGAAAAGTACTCAACAGAAGAAAATAATCTTGTCAGCATTTTCTACAGCATCCTACTTTTATTGCTGTTGAATCAATTCCAGATCTATTGTCATTTCAGTGGAGGTTCTCAGAAAGAAGTCAAACAAAATAATCTCCACAAATAAAATCAGAAAAAGACCTAACTCATGGCATCTGGGTGGCTCAGTTGGTTAAGCACCAGACTCTTGCTTTTGGCTCAGGTCATGATCACGTGGTCAGGGGATCAAGCCCCACATGGGCCTCCATGCTCAGTGAGGAGTCTGCTTCAGATTCTTGTTCCCTCCCCCTTTGCTCCTCCTTCTGCTCACTCACACATGCTTTCTCTCTCTCTCTCTAAAATAAATAAATAAAATCTTGAAGGAAGGAAGGAAGGAAGGAAGGAAGGAAGGAAGGAAGGAAGAAAAGAAAGAAAGAAAGAAAGAAAGAAAGAAAGAAAGAAAGAAAGAAAGAAAGAAAGGGAAAGAAAGAAAAAGAAAAAAAAAAAGAGAGAAAGAAAAGGACCTAACTCTAATCGTATAGTTGGCTCTTCTCATGAGAAAGAGCATGAGTATAGTTAAGATGACCTGACAACTGTTTTAAGGTTTGAATGGAACAATACATGGAAAGTACTTATTATAGGGCCTGGCACACAATAGGCACTTAAAAATAGTTCTTGCCATATTATCGCTATTATTATTAGACCTTCACTGACATCCTATTTCTTCAGCCCTAACTCTTCCCTAAGGAGTGTTGTATACTCACTAGTCACTGCAGAGAAGGGTGTCAGTCAAGAGGCTTTAAAGTCATCGTGACACTATAGCACTTTCTATTCTATTTTTTTTTTAGATTTATTTATTTAGAGAGAGAGAGCAAGAGAGCATGTGGTGAAGGGGCGGGGGGGAGGCAGGGAGAGAATCCTGAAGCTCCCCACTGAGCACAGAGCTGGATGAGGGGCTTGATCCCACAACCCTGAGATCCTGACCTGTGCTGAAATGGAAAGTCAGAGGTTCAACCAAGACTGAGCCACCCAGGCACTTCCTATTCTTTAGGTGCTTCAGCTGTTTGTGTTGTTTCTTTTACCAGAGTATAAGGCAGTTGTTCAACAGTATGATCCAGAATATGGTAGGTACTCAACAAATGTAGTCTCTCAAAAAAATAAGCAAAGATGTGTCCCCTCGTCCACTCACCTGCCAGTTAAACAGGTAGAAAAAAGAAGGGGAAAAGAAACAAAGGAGAATCATAAAAAAATTATTTCAAAACGAGAATAATTATTATAACATATATGCAGCTATACTGATCTAAATAAGCAAATAAAGCAAACTGAGGCGGTGTTCTTCGTGGAAGAAAGTCTGTGAAATAATAGAAAATCTATATATTGGTTTCTTCATCCCATTCCTGGCACAGAGCTCCTAAAACTCTTGTAATTTCCTAAAGGATAAGAGCACTGGGGGTATTTTTTATTCTAATATTTGGTCTTTGGTCCTGGCTCCTAACACGGAGTTCCTACATCCCTTGGAATGTCCTGGGTGATAGGAGCCTTTTTTCTAATGAGGCTAATCTGGGTAGCTTCAGGATGGGGCTGGTCACCAGAAAGACCAAGCCATGATTAGATGCTTGGACCTTTCAACCCCACCCCCATCCTCAGGAACAGGGAGAGCAACTGAGATCAAGTTAATAATAAATCATGTCTATGAGATGAAATCCCCCTGAAATCCCAAAAGTGCAGGCTTTGGGGTTGGTAAACACATCTAAATGCTGGGAGGGTGGTACACCTTAACTCCATCAAGACAGAAGCTCCAACACTCGGGACCCTCCCAGACCTTGCCCCGTGTAACTCTTCATCTGGCTATTCATCTTTATCTTTCATTGTATTCTTCATGTTAAACCAGTAAATTGTTTCCCTGAGTTCTGTGAGCCATCCTACAAATTACTGAAATGGAGGAGAGGTTCATGGGAATCCTGATTTACAGCCAGTCAGTCAGAAGCACAAGTGACAATCTGGACTTGTAATTGACATCTGCAATGAGGGACAGTCTTGTGGGACTGAGCTCTTAACTTATGGGGTCTGTGCTAACTCTGGTTAGTGTCAGAACTGAATTGAATTGTAGAACACACCCACTGGTATCAGAGAATAGTCTGGTGTGGAAAACAGACATGTCTAGTCACAGAAGTGTTCTGTGTGCATCGTAGAGAAGAAACACAAGAGGGTTTTTCCTTTACAAAGTCTAAATGAGTTTGTTTGTTTGTTTGTTTGTTTGTTTGTTTTAATGAGGCATCATCTGAAAAGAAAAATGTGCCTATGTATCTGTTGGTCTAGGATCCATCACAGACACACACATACAAAACATAGACATTCTAACTAAGTCCTTGTGAAAATCAGATGCAGTGAATTACCTTCAGGAGTTCTATGCCTGGGCCCTTACTGTGGTTTGCAGAAAAGTATAGTATGATGCAATCCATATAGCTGCTTTAGAAGGGATTGAAAGAGCATCATTTCAATGAATATAGTTTGTTTTACCCAATATTTTGTAGATAACAACTAATAGGAATAACTTATATCATACAAACTACGTTTTTTCCAGAATGTTTTCACACTATGAAAAGCCCATAAAGAATTATATTCTGAGAATCTAGTCATATTTGATTCTTGAGGAGAGTACCCTACCCAAACTCAATAGTACCGAAAAATGTCCAGTCTCAACTCTCAAGTTGATTAATTATTAAGGAAAAATTCTAAATTTGAAGAGAAAAAAACCAGAGTGGTATAATTTTTCAAAAGGGCAGGATAATTGCTTCTTGCATTATGTATTGAATCCCTTACAGCCAGCTTCTATTTGGATTACATTTCCCCAATTATAATTTTCTCCATAACTGAATGAGGTGTTTATCTGAGTCTCTCTTTCTTAAATTTTGTTATGATTCATTAGTGACTGCAAACCCTGCTCTAATATCTAATTAAGATAATTGTTTAAATTTTTAATATACGCTAACTCATAAGTTTGAGTTTAACATTACAGGCAATAAATAACGTTATAAGCAATAAAACAAGACAACAAAAAAAAATCAAGTTAACATTGTATTAAGATGGAGCTATTCAATTATACATCCAAAGATTTTAGGTAATTCTCTTCAGCTTTGCATAGCCACAGGTTTTGTTAAGCCCTGGAAGCAAATTCTTGCCAATTAGACTGTAAAATTAAGACATTCCCTACATAAATTCTAAAGATACAAATAAATATTATCTTGAAGGTTGAATCGTTTGTCACAGAGCTTCTCTTTTCACAGTTCAACCCTCTTCTCTAAAATTTCAAAGTATTAAAGGATTTTAAAATATCTGACAAAATTGCATATTGACATGAACTAATGCAAAAGCCCTAATGACAAGTGAAATTTATAACCACCAAACTTTAAGACTAAAGTAGCCAGTAAATCAATAAGCACTTACTAAGGTCTTACTCTGCCTATAATGCTAGGTGGAAAGTTTTAACACATAATACCTAACACCCTAAATAAATTGCAATCCAGTGATGGTGGAATGGTAATATACATTCTGAATTTAATATTAACATTTACCCCAAGATGCAAAATATCTCAAGTCATATCGTTAAGGAAGTGAGCAGACAGAGTAAGCAGTAAGGATTCAGGAGGAATACTGGAAACCCCTGAAATTTAGATAACATTTTGAGAACAGATTCTGTTCTTTTCATCTCTAACAGTGCTTGACATAAGGCATTTGTTTCATAAATGTTTGTGGAATTACATTCAGATAGGGAAGTACCATGCACAAAGGCTGGAGGAATGGGGAAAATAATAATTCTGTGTAAAGAGCGTTAACTCGGAGAGTCAGTTGACATTTTGGAGGAGTGAGAGGTAAGGTTGGAAACATCAGCTTCTTATCATTTCTTCTTCTCTGATGTTTTTGCCTGTCCACTCCCAAGTTTTCTGATCTTTCTTTCCTGAGTAATTTAGTCTAACTTCGTCCCTTAGCAAGTTCTGACTAAGGTAAAAAGTACATCAACAATCTCAATCCTTTCATCTGATGAGACTTAAAATTAAGTCACCCTCAAAACCAGACCCCAAATCCACTAGACTCCTATACTACGGCTGTTTTGTCTCTACCAGTCAGATTCTGGACTTCACCTTCAGATAAAACCTATTACCTGTTTCTTTACCCCTTTTGGGAGCATCTCTTGCCTTTTTTTATTTCTGATCATCAACCTTCTCCACCATTTCTTCTGTAGATTAGAACCTGATATTGTTCTCAAACTACTGGCATAAACCACTTCTTGTCCCTTACCCGGTGGTCTCTGTTACTGACTACTGGATTCCCTACAGAGATCCTACCTGGTTGACCTTCCACCCTGACTCCAGCAATACAACTGAGATGGCTGGGCATCTTCTGAGGCTGCCTGGCTGCCCCATCTCCAAGCAACCCTGGTGCAGGCTCTATTTCCCATCTCGCTCCTGTCCTGCTGTGTGAATCTTGAACTAAGTTTCAACTCCCTCCAATCCCCACTTTCTGTGATGGGCTACTACAAACAAACAGTTATGTTTTGTCCCCAGGTGGTGAGGCTTGGCAGGAAAGCTAAGTTGGAATTAGGTTTCAGAAAGTATTGAATGCCACATAAAGGAATTTGGATATGTCCAATAATCAAAGGAGAGTCTTTGCATAATTTTGAGGAGAGACGTGGCACAGAGAATTAGGATTTTAGCATGATTAATCTGGAAGTTGATTATAGTAAAAAGAAAAAAAATCTGCAATTGGTACACACAACCTAGTTGGTAAGATGGGTCCCCTTTTCTTTCTATGACATATGTCATTGCAATGATGGCCATCTTCTTCTGTTACTTGACTGAAAGCTTTTAAATGATTAAAATTAGCTGCGACAGTTGCTAAATTGTTATGGAGAAATTTCAAGTAAACTACTATTATTTTGGTTGAAATTAAAAAGAGCTATATGTGGGGCGCCTGGGTGGCACAGAGGTTAAGTATCTGCCTTCGGCTCAGGGCGTGATCCCAGCATTGTGGGATCGAGCCCCACATCAGGCTCCTCTGCTGGGAGCCTGCTTCTTCCTCTCCCACTCCCCCTGCTTGTGTTCCCTCTCTCGCTGGCTGTCTCCATCTCTGTCGAATAAATAAATAAAATCTTTAAAAAAAAAAAAAGAGCTATATGTGGAGAGGTTAATTACTAATGAAGAAGTGGTTGCTTTGGGAAAATTTGAGAATAAAGTTTTCCTTGAATATTTTCTAAAATAAAATAGAATATTTTTTGAAGGATAGATCTATTGGGTATCTTCACCAGGAAGTTTACCATGTTAATATAATTCTGCAGCAAAGCTTGAGAATAGATGCACTGTATTCTACCTAAGTTGTTATTGCATACTGTATACTTAAAAAATTGTTAAGAGGCAGATTTCATGTAATGTGGCTTTTATCACAATAAAAAAAATCAATTTGTCGTGAGCTTTGGGATGAACCATGTTAGTGTTTCCCTCTGTGAATAGGAAAAATATAACCTTTGCCAGAGAAGGTTTTTTTCCAATCATATTATACAACATTGTTTTCTTCTGAAATGGCTTTACTTTGATTTTCAAACTAACAAATATTTTCAATATATACACAGTATTTCTTAACATTATGATGAAAAATCTAAAATTATCAGTTTTCTGTTTAAATAATACGATCACAATCCATATTTTAACTGCATATCAGTGTTTATTTGCCTTGTTAAAAAACATATTTTTAAATATAATCATAGAATCTTCCAATGCTTTAAAAAGCAATGGATCAAGAGGCAGAGAAAACTAATATGTCTGATTCTTAAACAGCTGACTTTGTTAACTGGTTTATTATTACAATTCTCCAATTGAAATTGATGCATGTTATTAGCTATATTGCAAATTATTAATAGAAGTTAAAAATATTTGCCTAGATTTATTTAGTCTAGGATTTGAATCCACAATTCCCTTTTTTAGTCTCATTTAAGCAAGTTACAAATAGATTCCACATAATTATAAACCTGAGAATATGCAGTATAATTTATGTTGAGGTAGAGCTTAAGAAATTCATGGTAAATATAATAAGAGATTTTTATCAAAAGCCCATGTCCTTATTATTTGGGAGTGTTAAATAAGTTTAAAGGCAGGGCTATTTGTCTGATCCTCTTCTCTTAAATGAAAGACCAGGGGACCACCTCCCCAGTACGGTCCTGCAGAACTGTTGGGTAAAGAAATGCATCTCTCTCATGGGGTTTGGGATTCCTAAAACCTTAAGGGCATGAAAGCCATGAATGAGGACAGAAAGGTCTAAAAAGGTAAGAAATAAGATGACTTGCTTTAGAAACCAGAAGGGCAATTACAATTAAAATCATTTGCATTCACCTGCTTCCTTCACTGCTCACCTGTACTTAAAGTGCCAGGATCAATGTTTTATCCATCTTTGTAGATTGAGCTCTTAATATAGAGCCTCAAATATACTAGATGCTTAACACATGTTTAATTACTTAAATAAAATGTAACTTGTATATTTATGAAGACTAAAGAAACAGATTGTGTAAATTTACAATTAAACACTTATGGATAAGTATAGATTAGATATAGATACAAATACATTTTAAATAATTTAAAATACATAGATTCATAACATGAGTGAGGCTTGTGTTAATCATCAGTCCTTCCTCAATAGGGAGCAAAGATCTTAACCAAAAATTTTTGACATACAGACAAACCTAATGCTCATCTGATCTTCTTCTTTTTTATTGTCTTCTGATCTCTTTTTCTACATTCATCCCATTTCAGTCTATACTGTCCCAGTATATTCCCAGCAGCATGGCCACAGAAGCATCAGCTGATGCTTCTGTGGCCATACTGCTATCTATTTCTCTCCCTTTTTGCTACTGCAAAAACCTATGCAATAAAAAAAATTCCAGCAGAGCAAATCTCCAAAAAAATCACAATAGCCTCTCTGACTCTCCACCTCTCCAAGTGACTTCCCAATAATACTGCCTTATTCTTCATGTTCTAGTAATAACAGATTGTAATTACCTGCCTATCCAGGGCTAATTTTACATCTTCGTGATTTTGTACAGCACTTGCTTGTTAAACTACTCCTTCAATCATTATTCAACTAACCCACTCCTAATTATCCTTTCCCTATAGCGCTCAAAGTCGTTCTTAATGAGCACTATTATTTTATTTTATTTTTTGTTTCTATAATTGCTTCTTTTTTTATAATAATTTTGTATTCTGTTAGTCACCATACAGTACATCCCTGGTTTTTGATGTAAAGTTCCATGATTCATTAGTTGCATATAACACCCAGTGCACCATGCAATATGTGCCCTCCTTAATACCCATCAACAGCCTATCCCATTCCCCCACCCCCAACCCTCTGAAGCCCTCAGTTTGTTTCTCAGAATCCATAGTGTCTCATGGTTCATTCCCCCTTCTGTTTACCTCCCCTTTCTTCTTTCCTTTCTTCTCCTACCGATCTTCCTACTTCTTATGTTCCATAAATGAGTGAAACCATATGATAATTGTCTTTCTCTGCTTGACTTATTTGACTTAGCATTATTTTTTTTTAAATTCTGAATCTAAAATCTGAAATGTTTATCAGATTATGTTTAGTGCCTTCCTTTTTAGTGCCTAACTATTTTTCCTGCATAATAATTCTGATATCATCTTGGTGTGATATATATATATGTGTGTGTGTGTGTATATATATATATAAAGACAGATTGATATAATGGTAGATAGATATAGATACAAAAGTTGTTATAAATCGATATACATAGACTTCATATTCTTTCTAAAATTTATCTTCAGAATTCTATCTTTTAGTTCATATATTTATAGCTATATGTCCATAAAATACTGTAATGTTGTATAACTTAGATTTTAGAGTTGAAAATTATTCCTTAAATTGTCTTTTTGATGGCTATAACCATCAGTGAAATTTTTAAGTATTAGCACATTATTTCCATGGGAGATGAGGTCTGATCTTGAGTTTATCATTCCCTATCTTGACAAATAGCAGATTATATCATTTTTTATCTTGATGAAATCTCTATTGATAAGTTCTTTACTTTGGCTTTGAATGGAATGCCTAGGATAAAGTTAGTACTAAAAAATTGTTGATTAATTAACTAACTAGAAATGACGTTTTTTGACTGCCTTCGTGTGCTAACCATCTGTCAAATGAGAACATAGTTTATATCAGCTTAGATTTTGGAGTAAGATCAGGATTCCATTCTGGGCTCTACAACTTATAGCCATGTGTTCTTGGGATAACTACTTTGATTTATTCTCCTGCCAAATGAGGATATAATATATTGAAGTGATTGAAGATTGTGTTAGATAAATATGAAAAACATTTAACATAATGCCCAGTAAATTTGTGCAAGAATTAATCCCCACCGAATGCAAGTTGGTACAGCCACTCTGGAAAACCGTGTGGAGGTCCCTTAAAAAGTTAAAAATTGAGCTACCCTATGATCCAGCCATTGCACTACTGGGTGTTTACCCCAAAGATACAGACGTAGTGAAGAGAAGGGCCATATGCACCCCAATGTTCATAGCAGCAATGTCCACAATAGCTAAATCGTGGAAGGAGCCGAGATGCCCTGCAACAGATGACTGGATTAAGAAGTTGTGGTCCATATATACAATGGAATATTACTCAGCAATCAGAAAGAATGAGTTCTCAACATTTGCTACAACATGGACGGCACTGGAGGAGATAATGCTTAGTGAAATAAGTCAAGCAGAGAAAGACAACTATCATATGATTTCTCTCATCTATGGAACATAAGAACTAGAATGATCAGTAGGGGAAGAAAGGGATAAAGAAAGGGGGGGTAATCAGAAGGGGGAATGAAACATGAGAGACTATGGACTATGAGAAACAAACTGAGGGCTACAGAGGGGAGGGGGGGTGGGGGAATGGGATAGGCTGGTGATGGGTAGTAAGGAGGGCACGTATTGCATGGTGCACTGGGTGTTATACACAACTAATGAATCATCGAGCCTTACATCGGAAACCGGGGATGTACTGTATGGTGACTAACATAATATAATAAAAAATCATTATTAATAAAAAAAAAAAAGAATTAATCCCCACCAAAAGCTCTATGTGCTCTATGAGGGTGGTGTACAAAGGCAAGGAAACTGAGGATCAGAGAAGTCGACCCAGTTGCAGAGAAAATAAGGAGCAGAGCTGGGATCCAAATCCAGTTGAATGGTGTTTGTAATCTGAAGGAAGTTTCCACTCTTGCTGCAAGAAACATTAGTGGAATTTCCCCTTCAGTGTTTTCTTAAAGGATATATGCTGCTGAACTCCGGTTCATTTGTCAGATTCTGTCTCTCCCAAAACCTCTTCAGATCAGAGTTAGCATCGTTCCTTAGCATCTCACACTCTGCCCAATGTGTTTATAATTGGATGGTCTGATGAATGATCCTGCAAGTGCCAGCATATGAACATCTTTGACCTTTCTCCATCATTTCCTATGCAGAACTCCTCTGAAGTGCCTCATATATTGTTTGCTGTGCCCCCTATGTAGCAGATATGCATTGATCCAGGCATCCTCAATAACTAAGCTACCACCTGACTATAAAACACTTTTAAAACCTGTTCTTTCATCGTTTTATCCAGGTCACTGTTAGAACAGGTGCCACATTTTAATCTAATTGTTTCTTTTTAGTGCCTTCCTTTTAGCTTGATAGTGAGCTTCTCATAGATGGGAACAATTTCCTCACCTTTCTGTATAGAGCATCTATCGTGATGCTTGCTATTTAGTTGATGCACACTAAATATCTAAATGTCACTATAACAGTCTCTGCATGTTATGGTTTTATTATTCTTTATTAAGTACCCTAAGGAGTAATACTTACCTGTATTTTTATGATCCTGTCAATTTTATAATCTCTTACCTAGAAATTTTGTTTTCCCGTCTCATTAGGGAAACATAAAGAACTCCCAAACAGTTGTTCCAGAAATTACTAGGGCGTTCGTGCCACATTTCCTTTACTACGTAAAGGAATAAGCACAGATTCCCTACATTTAAGTGAAATCTCAATCATTATAAAACACGCTGCTTTGTTAAGAATGCCTCTTTTGGAACTTTTAGTCTCTGGGGGCAAGATAAAGGTAGGTTGGAGGCAAGCAGAGCACACGTACTCGAGAAGAGAGAGACATAAACTTCCAGTTATCAATAAATAAATTCTGAGGATGTAATGTATGGCATGGTGACTATATTTAACAATACTGTATGGTACATTTGAAAACTGTTAAGGGAGTAGATTTTAAAAGTTCTCATCACAAAAAATTTGTAACTGTGTGAGGTGATAGATGTTACCTAAACGTATTGTGGTGATCAGTTTGCAGTGTATACATATATCAAATCATTATGTTGTATGCCTTAAACTAGTACAATGTTATATGTCAGTTATATCTCAATAAAACTAGGAAGAAAAAAAAGAAGAGACGAAGGCCTCACAGCAGTGGTTGGGAACTATGGTGAACAGCTATAGATATAATACCTCGCAAGTTTTTTTGAATCTTTTCTGATGATCCTGGGGTGATTTATACCCCTTTATCATACTACACTCTTTATCGTCTGTTACTTCCTCTAACTGTCCAAGAAATAATTTCCTTAATTGTATAATGGTAAGTTACTGAACATTTTTTTAAAGGAAAAAATAAAAAAAATTTAAGAGTGAATGGAAACGTTTTATTTTTAAAAATGGTACAGACCACACATAATTAATTTATAAAAGAGGCCCTCATCTTATTATCCTAGATTCATGACGCTCAACAAATACTGCTCAGAAAATTGGCCCTGAGTCTTGCAAAGAAAAATATACTAAATTAGTTATAAAATTTAAAGGCTAAGCACATATAAAACTGAATATCCTGGGAGAGGGAAAAGATGGCAAAGGAGTAGGGGACCCTATTTCAACCAGTCCCCTGAATTTAGCTGGATATCTCCCAAACCATTCTGAACACCCATGAAATCAGCCTGAGATGTAAGAATATATATCTGGATCTCTACAAACAGAATACCTCCAGTGGTCTTGAGATGTGAAGCAGGGAGCCGTGTTTCTGCACAGATATCGGAAGATAAACAGAAGGGGGAGGGAGCCGCCATAAGCTGGCAACGAGAAGGTGATATAACACCGGAACACAAAAGCCACTCGCACTGGGGACCACACACAGACTCGTAGCCCGGTGGCAGGGAAAGGACTTTACTGCAGCCCCCAGACAGGATCTAGGAGCTGCAGGTGCATGAGCACAAACCAGGGGCAGCGCACAATTTCAAAAGCACAAAGGGCAGAGATGTGCCCGGCCCTGGGTTCCACCACTGGGAGTGTTGCTGTGGGGTGCACAACCCGGGAAGCTGCAGTTTTTAGCCGCACAGACAGAAATGGAGACGTGGCCTGGAGAGCTCAGTGAAGAGCAGACTGCGATTTCTCTGTTCTGAGACAGAGGTTTGGATATGGTCACTTATGCCCTGACTCTCAGAAGAGACGTGGAAAGCCACCAGGGAAAGCCACCAGAAAACAAAGGCCCCCAAAATATGATTTTCACCAAGTCCACCCCCCCCACCCCGACAGGGGGCAGGGCAACTCTGCCCAAGCAGGGTTGCCTGAGTAACAGTGTGGCAGGCCCAGAAGACAGACTGGAAGAACAAGAGGACGACAACACTAAGGTCCCTATAAAACAGGTGCATCTTGCTTGGGTCGTGGTTAATACTTTGGACTCTGTACATTCCCTCAACCACCCCGCAAAAGAATGACTAAGAGGAGGAACCACCAACAAAGAAAAGAAGCAGAGACTGTGGCTTCTGCCACAGACCTAATGGATATGAATATAACCAAGATGTCAGAAATAGACTTCAGAGTTACAATTACGAGGTCGATACATAGGCTCAAGAAAAATATTAGCGACAATATAGAATCTCTAAGGGCAGAAATGAGATCTAATCAGGCCAAACTTAAAAATGCTATGAATGTAATGCAGTCTAAACTGGATACTCTGACTGCCAGGGTAAATGAGGCAGAAGAACGAATTAGTGAGTTAAAGGATAAGATGACAGAAAAGAAGGAAACCAAGGAGGCCTGGAAAAAGAGATTAAAGCCCAAGAGATCAGACTGAGAGAGAGTAATGACACCATGAAACGTTCCAATATCAGAATTATTGGGATCCCCGAGGGGGTGGAGAGAGAGAGAGGTTTAAAAGATATATTTGAGCAAATTGTAGCTGAGAAATTCCCTAATCTGGGGAAGGAAACAAGCAATTGTGTCCAAGAGGCAGAGAGGAACACCCCCCCCCAAGATCACTGAGAACAGACCGACACCCTGACATATAATAGTACAATTAGCAAATCTTAGATCCAAGGAAACAATCTTGAAAGTGACTAGGGGGAAGGGATTTCTTACATACAGAGGGAGGAACATCAGAATAACACCAGACCTGTCCACAGAGACCTGGCAAGTCAGAAAGGGCTGGTAAGACAGATTCAGGATACTAAATGAGAAGAACATGCAGCCAAGGATACTTTATCCAGCAAGGCTGTCACTCAGAATGGATGGAGAGACAAGGAGCTTCCAAGACCGGCAGAAACTGAAAGAATATGTGACCATCAAGCCAGCCCTGCAAGAAATATTAAGGGGGGGGGGATTCATAAAAGAAGAAAGACCCCAAGAGTAATATAGACCAGAAATTTACCGAGACAATCTATAGAAACAAGGACTTCACAGGCAATGTGAGGGTAAAATCATATCTTTCAATAATCACTCCCAACATGCATAGTGAAATGGCATAGGGTTGCAGATTGGATACAAAGACCGGACCCATCCATATGCTGTCTACAAGAGACTCATTTTGAATCATTTGAATCTAAAGATACATCCAGACTGAAAGTGAGGAGATGGAGAACTATTTTTCATGCCAAGGGACCTCAAAAGCAAGCTAGGGTAGCAATTCTTATATCAGACAAATTAGATTGTAAGCTAAAGACTGTAGTAAGAGATACAGAAGGACACTATATCATTCTTAAAGGATCTATCCAACAAGAAGATCTAACAATTGTAAATATCTATGCCCCCAACATGGGAGCAGCCAACTACATAAGCCAGTTGTTAACCAAAATAAAGAAACATATTGATAATAATATTTTAATAGTAGGAGACCTCAACACTCTACTCTCAGCAATAGACAGATCATCTAAGCAGAAGTCCAACAAAGAAAGAAGAACTTTGAATGAAACACTGGACCAGATGGACTTCATTAGATATATACAGAATATTCCACCCTAAAAGAACAGAATACTCATTCTTCTCGAATGCACATGGAACTTTCTCCAGAATAGACTATATACTAGGTCACAAATCAGGTCTCAACCAATACCAAAAGATTGAGATTATTCCCTGCATATTCTCAGACTACAATGCTTTGAAACTGGAACTCAATCACAAGAAAAATTTTGAAGGGGGGCGCCTGGGTGGCACAGCGGTTAAGCGTCTGCCTTCGGCTCAGGGCGTGATCCCGGCGTTGTGGGATAGAGCCCCACATCAGGCTCCTCCGCTGTGAGCCTGCTTCTTCCTCTCCCACTCCCCCTGCTTGTGTTCCCTCTCTCGCTGGCTGTCTCTATCCTGTCGAATAAATAAATAAATAATCTTTAAAAAAAAAAAAAGAAAAGAAAAATTTTGAAGGAATTCAAACACTTGGAAGCTAAAGACCATCCTGCTTAAGAAAGTTTGGGTAAACCAGGAAATCAAGGAAGAACTTAAACAATTCATGGAAACCAGTGAGAACGAAAACACGATGGTCAAAAACCTATGGGATACTGCAAAGGTGGTCCTAAGGGGGAAATACATAGCCATCCAAGCCTCACGCAAAAAAATAGAAAAATCCTAAATACACAAGCTAACTTTATACCTTAAAGAACTGGAGAAAGAACAACAAATAAACCCTAACCCAAGCAGGAGAAGAGAAATAATAAAGATTAGAGCAGAGATCAATGAAGTAGAAACCAGAAATATAGTAGAGCATATCAAGCAAACTAGAAGCTGATTCTTTGAAAGAATGAATAAGATTGATAAACCACTGGCCAGAATTCTCCAAAAGAAAAGAAAAAGGACGCAAATTAATAAAATTATGAATGAAAGGGGAGAGATCACAAATAACACCAAGGAAATAGAAACAATTATTAGAAATTATTATCAACAACTATATGCCAATAAATTAAGCAATCTGGAAGAAATGGATACCTTCCTGGAAACCTATAAACTACCAAGACTGAAACAGGAAGAAATTGACAATCTGAATAGACCAATAATAACCAGTAATGAAATTGAAGCAGTGATCAAAAACCTCCCAAAAAACAAGAGTCCAGGGCCTGATGGAATCCCAGGGGAATTTTACCAAACATTCAAAGAAGAAATAATACCTATTCTCCTGAAGCTGTTTCAAACAATAGAAACAGAAGGAAAGCTACCAAACTCATTCTATGAGGCCAGTATTACCATGATCCCAAAACCAGGCAAAGATCCCATCAAAAAGGAGGATTACAGACCAATATCCCTCATGAACATGGATGCCAAAATTATCAACAAGACCCTAGCCAATAGGATCCAACAGTACATTAAAAGGATTATCCATCATGACCAGGTGGGATTTATTCCTGGGATGTAAGGGTGGTTCAACCTTTGCAAATCAATCAATGTGATAGAACATATTAATAATAGAAGAGACAAGAAACATATGATCTTCTCAATTGATGCAGAAAAAGCATTTGACAAAATACAACATCCATTCCTGATTAAAACACTTCAGAGTGTAGGGATAGAAGGAACGTTCCTCAAATTCATAGAAACCATCTATGAAAAGCCCACAGCATATATCATTATCAATGGGGAAAAGCTGAGAGCTTTTCCCTTAAGATCAGGAACACGACAAGGATGCCCACCCTCGCCACTATTGTTCAACATAGTGCTAGAAGTACTAGCATCAGCAATCAGACATTAAAAAGAAATGAGGTATTCAAATTGGCAAAGAAGTCAAACTCTCTCTCTTCACAGATGACATGATGCTTTATGTGGAAAACCCAAAAGACTCCACCCCCAATTACTAGAACTCATACAGCAACTCAGTAATGCAGCAGGATACAAAATCAATGCACAGAAATCAGTTGCTTTTCTATACACTAATAATGTAATTGTAGAAAGAGAAATTAAGGAATCGATTCTACTTACAGTAACAACAAAAACCATAAGATACCTAGGAATAAACCTAACCAAAAAGGTAAAGGATCTATACTCTAGAAACTCAGAGAACACGTATGAAAGAAATTGAAGAAGACACAAAAAGATGGAAAAACATTCCATGCTCATGGATTGGAAGAATAAACATTGTTAAAATGTCTACCCTGCCCAGAGCAATCTACACTTTCAATGCCATCCCTATTAAAATACCACTGGCATCTTTCAAAGAGCTGCAACAAACAATCCTAAAATGTGAATGGAACCAAAACAGACCCTGAATTGCCAAGGGAATGCTGAAAAAGAAAAACAAAGCTGGGGGCATCATGTTGCCTGACTTCAAGCTATATTACAAAGCTGTGATCACCAAGACAGCACGGTATTGGCACAAAAACAGACACACAGACCAATGCAACAGAGTAGAGACTCCAGAAATGGACCCTCGACTCTATGGTCAACTAATCCTTGAAAAATCAGGGAAAAATATCCAATGGAAAAAAGACAGTCTCTTCAATAAAAGGTGCTGGGAAAATTGGACAGCTACATATAGAAGAATAAAACTTGACCATTCTCTTACACCATACACAAAGATAAACTCTAAATGGATGAAAGACCTCAATGTGAGACAGGAATCTATGTTCTCTAGAGGAGAACATAGGCAGTACCCTCTTCGACATCGGCCGCAGGAGCTTCTTTCAAGATACATCTCCAAAGGCAAGGGAAACAAAAGCAAAAATGAACTTTTGGGACTTCATCAAGATAAAAAGCTTCTACACAGGAAAGGAAACAGTCAACAAAACTAAGAGGCAACCCACGGGATGGGAAAAGATATCTGCAAATGAAACTACAGATAAAGGGCTCGTATCCAAGATCTATAAAGAACTTCTCAAACTCAACACCCAAAAAACAAATAATCAAGTCAAAAAATGGGCAGAAGACATGAACAGACACTTCTCCAAAGAAGACATACAAATGGCTAAGAGACACATGAAAAAATGTTCAACATCATTAGCCATCAGGGAAATACAAATCAAAACCTCATTGAGATACCACCTTACACTAGTTAGAATGGCAAAAATTAACAGAACAGAATGCTTCTTATTCCTCCAAATGTTGGAGAGGATGTGCAGAAAGGGGAACCTTCTTACACTGTTGGTGAGAATGAAAGCTGGTATAGCCACTTTGGAAAACAGTGTGGAGGTTCCTCAAAAAGTTAAAAATAGAGCTACCCTACGACCCATCAATTGCACTACTGGGTATTTACCCCAAAGATACAGATATAGTGAAAAGAAGGGGCACATGTACCCCAATGTTCATAGCAGCAATGTCCACAATAGCCAAACTGTGGAAAGAGCTGAGATGTCCTTCAACAAATGAATGGATAAGAAGATGTGGTACAGACTAACATAACATAATAAAAAATAATTATTTAAAAAAAAAGAAGATGTGGTACATATATACAACGGAATATTACTCAGCCATCAGAAAGGATGAAAACCCATCATTTGCATGGACATGGCTGGAACTGGAGGGGATTATGCTAAATTAAATAAGTCAAGCAGAGAAAGACAATTATCATATGGTTTCATTTATACGTGGAACATAAAGAATAGAATGGAGGACATTAGGAAAAGGAAGGGAAAAATGAAGGGGGAGAAATCAGAGGGGGAGACAAACCATGAGGGACTATAGACTCTGGGAAACAAACTGAGGGTTTCAGAGGGGAAGGTGTTGGGGGGACGGGTTAGCCTGGTGATGGATATTAAGGAGGGCACGTATTGCAAGGAGCACTGGGTGTTATACGCAAACAATGAATCATGAAACACTACACCAAAAACTAATGAAGTACTGTATGGTGAGTAACATAACATAATAAAAAAATGAATATCCTAATTAAATAAAGTTTAGAACAAAATTAATGGCACCTATTTTTCTGGTAATTGAGAGTTAATAATAAAAGATAGAAATTTCCTATACAAACATAATAATGATTCACTGTTGTAGGACTCAATACACTTAAATGTCTCCCCCAGTGGCTTCAAACTGTACAGATTAAAGATTTCTCTGAGCCTGCCCCTTCCATTCCCCACTATATACACTTTAATACTTCAGTAGAAATTCAGTTTAATTAGGCATTCTGTTAATACATGATATAAATGGAAAAAAACGGATATGAGTTTTTTTGTTCATCTGTTGTAGACTATCTCTTGAGTGTGGGTGCTTTATACATGTGGCAGAACCAGGTTCTGTGCCTTTTCACACATTGGTCTGGCCCCATTCTCCCCCAGCTTAATGGAACGATCAGTGTACTGTTTTGTTTCCTTCATTCCTTCAGTCTCTCCCATCCTTATTTCTGGAGGATAGAAAGTCTTCATATATAAGAATGTATCAAAATTATCCTTTGAGAGATTGATATTAGTAAAAGAATAGTCAGTTTATTTTATGGATGTTCCATTTAAATATTCTGGATACCTGGACATTCTTAGATGAGCTTTGGCCACAGAGAAACTGAACTTAGGTAGGAAGAAGCAAAGAAAAGGAAAAAGCTGACAGACAAGAGAGCTTCCAGGCCCTGCAAGAAGTAAAGCTGGCTCTAAGAAGTGACCTTGGGAGGACACATAAGAATTTTTTGCACTTTTCTGGACTCTCTGTGTATTTCTAAGTAGCTACATGTAAGATTAGGCCCCTTCTGGGAATGGGCTAAGTTGATAAGTTTTTTCAGCTACTGCCAGTATATATAATCAGCACAACTTCACCCATGTAATTCTATGGGTCATGATATTACTTGCCCACAACAGCTAATGAAAGGGAAAAAGTCAAGACTTCAACTTAGGGTCTGTCTGAATTCCAAGTCTGCATTATTTCCTCTCTATATCATGCTGGAAGTTTTATTTAGAAGGTAAAAGAAGGAGAGAAGCAGAGAAAATAAGGGCCAAAAACAGTGGGGTAAAACAAGTCAGAGCTAATTTGAGCTTCTCCCAAATGAGCAGATCTAGGTAGAGTTCAAAGTTAGAGCTGTTTGAGGGAGAGGGAAGCTTGGCAGAGTGGCAAAGATCAGAATGAAAACCTAGTACTCTAAGAGAGAGGAGATAATACAAAGTTGAAAAGACCTTAAAGGCAAACTTTCCTTTTGAATTTTCCCTGAAATTAGAGCTGTCCCTTAGTCCCCCTTCCAAGTCCAGGAGAAGCTATCCCAAGTAACTACCCTAATTCAGCCTAGCCTGCCCTAGGCCCCTCTCATCGCCCTCCTGGATTCTACCTAAGGAAAGGTTTCAGCCCAAATAGTTGTAATTTCTCTCAACAGCAGTGGTGATTTTATACAATGTGATTGAGGGAAGCCCTTCAGGATAGTAAAGAGCTCAGCTTATAAACTGGTTTATGATTTTAAAAAACAAATAAACTGGCTTATGATAATACAAATAACCCCTCATGCAAGACAGTGCTCCCAACAACACAGATCATTCTAGACTTTGAGACTGACTGTTCCAGAAAGCAAGTTTGATTTATCCTATTTCAATTATATTTACTTAGTGCCTTCCAATTTAAGAGGTTTACAGAATCTTGGCAATCAATAAGCAATAAAAAGTATCTACTGATATTAGTGAACATGACAAGGCAAACAAAGAAATGCGTACATAATCCAAAAAGAAGCTAGTCCTCAAAAGAGTTTTTTTTTTGGGGGGGGGTGCCCTTCTAGAAAAAAAGTTTAAATTCAGAAAAGGAGAAATTCAGTATTAACTAACAGACCTTCGGATACCCCATTGCAGAGGTTGTTCTCTCATCTTTAATTGGAACTTTCAAAGTCTGGACCATTTTCTTAGTATCAGTAATTTATTTAAAAATATTTATTAAATATCTGCATTGTGAGATTAACATATTGAGAGACTTGGCAAACAAAATAAGATAAAGAGAGGTAATGATGAATTGGAGTCAAGAGATACCTCAAAAATCACCATTAAAATAAAGCCACAGTAGTCAACTCTTGGCTAAGGGTAGTTTGTGAATGGTTTCTACACAGATGGTTATGAGACAGACTCATTTCTTCATGGATGGTAGTCCATTAAGCAGCCATCGGTTACAGATTTCCACCAATTATCAACCCTTTAATACTAATTGGCCAGGTCCTTGCCAAATATATATATGAATGGCACCATTTTGTCTTGAACTAGTGGATCCATGTGACATAAATATTCAAATGAATCCATTTATATAAGATGAGTAACTTTGTAGAAAAACGAAGAAAGAAAAAAATATAAATATATGTATAAAAATTGTATTCTTCCAAGGTGAAGATAAGTAAAAACAAAACATGATTTTTGATCACTTGAAGGAAAGAATTCTATCTTTTCCATCATAGTTTCTCATAGTTTCTGAAAACTACTGAAGTATACTTTGCACTTCATCTAATGTTTGTCTTTGATTAAATATAAAACTAAGAATAATGGCTTTTGTAATAAGAATCATAACCTTTGAAAAATTAAAGAAGTTAAAAATCAGCAGAGTTTTTGTTAGATAATATCGTCATAATCTGAACAGATATTTCTCCCTTTGACTCACCACATGCCAATGATTCTTACAAAATAAAGCATTACCTGCTAGCCTCTACTAGGCAATATTAAATTTTCTCAATAAAACCTAGCCTTGGAATTCATTAGTTCATTGTTGGTAACTGAAATTGCGTGAGCAGATGAGATCCCAGGGAGGTCGTGCAGAACAAGAGAAGACAAGAGTACGGCAAACTGGATCCAACTGAAATTTAAGTGGCGATTCAGCGAGAGGATACAGGTGTGTGCAGTTCAGAGCTGCTCAGCACCAAACACATTACCACTGCAGTCCTGACCCTCACCGGCTGCAGGGAGCGCCTTCTTGACACCCCCGAGCACACGCTCGGTGCCAAGGCAGGTGGGACCTCCTACACATCTTTCAAGCCCATCAGCATGGCTCCATCCCTTCTGCCCATTCTGTCCTGACCACCATCGTGGCTTGCCTGGACCCTCCAGGGAAGGAGTAAAGACACAATATGACTCTTCTCCCCGAGGGCAGCCCTCCCAGACTCCGGACCTCTGACCACTGGTTTTGAGGTTCCTGGTATCCTGTTCTTCCCTTTCCCAACATGTGTTTTCAACACCAGGATGCAAGCTTCATAGACAGGGATGATGGCTCTTTCCCTGAGTACATCCCCACAGCACATAGGCCCTGAATATAGCGAGTGTTGAGTGAATGAGTAAACACAGTGGATGCAAAAAAAAAAAAAATATGCTAGTTCAGGTGACATAAGCAAAATTGTTTCTCCTGTATCCGTTTCTTTGGAAAAGAAAAACTTTAAAAATCTCAAAGCCTCTTCCATTATTTAAAAAAAAAAAAAAAGTAAAGTAGCTTGCACCAGGGCTGAAATAAAGGGAGCTGGGGTTAGGAAGGAAGTGCCATCATGCTCAAAGCTGTGACCCTGACTGGAGGCCCTCAAAAGGGGACCCACTTCAGGCCTCTGTCCTTTGAGGTGCCTAAACCCATTTCCAGTGGCAGGGGTCCCTATGATACAGCACCACACTGAAGCCTCTGGCCAAGTCCCTGGGGTGCAGGAGATGCTGCTAATTGGCTTCTACCCACCTGATGAGCCCCTCACCCAATTTCTGGAGGCTGCCCAGCAGGAGTTTAACCTTCCAGTCAGGTACCTGCAGAAATCTGCACCCCTGGGCACAGGGGATGGTCTCTACCATTTCTGGGACCAGATCCTGGCTGGGGCACCCTGAGGCCTTCTTCGTGCTCAAGGCTGACGTCTGTTCCGACTTCCCTTTGAGGGCTGTGTTGAATGCTAACAGACACCAGCCTCACCCTTTCTTACTCCCTGGCACCACAGCTACTGGGACACAATCCCTCCACTACGGCCACAATGTGGAGAATCCACAGATATACGAGGTACAAGGTCCCACACTATGTGGAGAGACCCAGCATGTTTGTTAGTGGCTTCGTCAACTGCGGCATCTACCTCTTTTCCCTGGGAGCCCTGCGACGCCTTGGGGATGTCTTCCCACGTAACCAGCAGGATGGAGGAGTCATCCGCCAGCAACTGGGGGACTTCTTCAGGCCTGTGGCCAAGGGCAGGCGCCATCCACCTGGAACAGGATGTGTTCTTGGCCCTGGCCAGGCAGGGCCAGATTTAGCCACCCCACACTGATGGTATCTGGAGCCAGATCAAGTCTGCAGGCTCAGCCGTCTATGCCTCCTGACTCTGCCTGGGCCAGTACTACCTCATCTCCCAGAAGGACCGGCCAAGCACACCCGAGGGGGTCCACAAATCTGAGGAAATGTTTACATCCACCCAACAGCTAAGGCGGCCCCCTCAGCTGTGCTGGGCCCCAGTGTCTCCACTAGGGAGGTGGTGACCGTGGGCAAGGGTGTGCAGCTCCAAGAGAGCACTGTTCTCCACGGAGCCATGCTGCAGGAGCACACATGTGTTTTTCACACCACTGTGGGCTGAGAGAGCACTGTGGGGTGCTGGGCCGGTGTGGAGGGTACCCCCAAGGACCCCAATCACAACAACCCCCAAGCACACATGGACAGTGAGAGCCTCTTCAAGGATGGGAAGCTGCTGCCTGCCATCACCATGCTAGGCTGCTGTGTCCTGATCCCTGCTGAGGTGCTCATCCTGACCTCAAGTGTTTTGCCATACAAGGAGCTGAGCTGCAACTTCACCAACCAGATCATCCTTTGAGGGGGACTGCCTGAAGGTACCCCCTAACTCCTACCAGCTCCCCTCGAGGCTACTGCCTGCATGACCAGCCTCTGTCCAAAAGGACCAGAGCAAGCCAGGCAGGATCTTCACATGTCAGCAGCAATGCGGGTGGCCAGGTGATTCCTGGCCTCCCTCTCCACTCCCTAATAAACTCCAGTGAACCTTGGGGGGGAAATGTGGTCATTCTGACCTCTTATGGTAGGATTTAAAATAAAGCAATGAGTTAGAAACATCTATATAAGAATTTTCTACAATGCAGCTCAGTGCTTTGGATTAAAGCAAAAGTACAGCCATTCTCTATTCTTTTTTTTTTTTTTTCTCTTTAAATACAAACCTTGTGCTTCTGCAGTACACTTTCCCCCTTTCCCAGAATGGATGCTTTCTGCTTTTCATCCACTACTAATCAATCCTCAAACAGACTAAATCCAATGATTAAAACACTATTGGGTGGGGGTAGAGGACTAATCCAGGAAACAAAGGTTTAATAATGTGCTATTTTCACAAAGAAGTTCTAAGTCTTCCTCATGTATAAGGCAAGGGTCTCTTCTATTCATCCTACTTGGGAACAAACAGAAAATGACTCTAACCATTTTAGGGTTTTTTTTTTTTTCTCTCTCTCTCTCTTTCTTTCTCTTCTTCTCTGGAGAGAACCTTCCACTCATTTCCAGGTACACATTAGTTTACACACTGACAAAGCAAAAAGAACAGTCTTGAACCCCCAATAAAACAAAGTTCTGCTCTTGTCACTTTCTTGTACCATGTGATTTTTCTTTAACCTATACAACATGCATCCATAAGTAAGACTTGCTATCTTCGTTTGTACAACCCACATGAAGTCTGTCCTGTGTAAGACAGCGTATAAGGATATGAAAGTGAGTAGGAAAGAAGGCATCAGTTCCATGCAGGGGACAGACAGAGGATAAATGAATGGACTGAAAGTCCTCTACAATCTCCCTCCAGCTCTGTGCGGCTGGTTTCAGAGCACACGGTGAAGGGGTACCAGGCAAGCACTGGGCCCAGAGCCTCTGACTCTAACTAATACAAGGAAAGAAGGTAAGAAGTTCCTTAGCCCAGCTACACTGAGTGACTCACAAACTACTTATGATCCTTTTGGACTTATCTTCCAGGATCCAATAAGAGATGGTTCAGAAGGTAAGAAGTTTCTCTAGGAATAGGGCACTGATAATAGCTCAGCAAACACGAGTCAGTTAACAAACTGATCCCCATGAACAGCAGTTTGAAAATTTCAGCAATTATGGCAAATGTCAAATGATGGAACTTCCCCCTCAGGAATGATTTAAAGCACTATGTCTTAAAACTTCAGGAACGCCAAGATTGCTCTCCACAATGTCACCATGCTCTGCTTTCTACCAGCATAAGCATCGCAGTGTTTATAATCCACATCAAGGAGGAAAAACCAGGTCTTATTTCCACTTTATTAAAATATGCTGATGCTTCCTATGCGAAGTGATTAAGATGTTGTTAAAGCCCCCACACATACCATGATAAATATCTCCAACACATTTTATGATCCCCAAATCCAAGTGTGAATAGCTTCCACAACATATAATTTCTTCCTTTGAAGGGAGTAAATTATAACTGAACAATTTAAGTGACTTAAATCCTTAATGGTTCTGTAAAAAGAAGACCGGAGTATTATATAAAATATTACAAATAAATTCTGCCACCAAATAATCTCTACCCCTACATTACATCATATCATTGTTTGGTAACATTAACCATGAACTTATATATATCTTCAGTATCTACAGAAATCAACAAAGCTGTGACAAGAACGTGTTGCTTGCCCTTATTACCAAATCATTCATTTCAAGACAGTGAGTTGGCTATCTTGTTTAGAGAGAGCATTCTCATAAGCAAAAATTCTCTGCATGATTCATTGAATAAGGCAATGGTCACTTTAATCCTATTTCTGATGAATTTTCATGTCAATGGGTTAAGATTTTAACAGTTGCTACCGTAGGGGCATCTACCACGTGCCATGTGCCTCAGGAAGTTTCAAAGGTTCATTCATGAGTATAGGAATATTTGTGAGAGCTTATTAGAAATGAAAATGCCTAGGCCTCCGTCCCAAGAATCTAACTCGGTAGGCTGGGATAGGCCAGGAAGTATCCTGAAAGTCCCTAGACAATTCTAATGCAGCACACATTCAGAAATCCTGACAATTATGATTTAAAAATGGTGTAAATGGTTTTAAAAGCAGCAGGGTATAAAAATAAAGTAAAAATAAAATGAAATAAAATAAAATAAAATAATCAAATAAAAGCAACCGGGGGGGATGTTTCCATTCTTAGGCAGACAGAGGTCGAACAAAGGATTGATAGGAACAGTTTATTAGGAGACTTGGTGGTTTAAATCTTGGTTCCCTAATCTTGCTTCCTTTGATCTGCAGGCAGGGACTCAAACCCAAGGATTCAGACTTCGGAAAAAATTCAGTTTTCTGAAGAAACTCGTGGGAAATCACTGACTTTTCTGTTCTTAACAATGGGTGAACCTGACATGAATCTCTTCTGTCTGCAGAGAGGAGCTAAGCAGGAAGACAGGCAGCCACTGATAGCATTTGATACTTTTCACTCCATGGGTCAATGACCACAACTGCTGCAACTGCATTTTCAGAGATGGAAAAGGTGAGTGAGAAGGTAATTCCAGAAACACTTGGCTCACCTTGCATTATTGACCCGGAGACTGGGGGCTCCGGAACAAAGGGCAGTAGACCTGGCAGCCTCCACAGAAGCAGAATGGCAATGGTCTGAACTGCAGTCCAAGGAGGGTCTGAGGCTCTGCAGCCGATCTGGAACAAGCAAAAACTGCCTAGAGTCAGAGCCAAAGTTCTGGCCTTCTAACTAATCAAAACTAAATATCGAATCACAAATGGGGACCAACCTTGTGATCTGTGCATGGGGACAATCTTATTTGCTCCCAGCATCCTCCCTACTCAGTCTTTGGGGTACAGGGAGGAGGTAGAGGGTGTCTCTATTTAAATCGTCTTATTTAAGGCATTCTGTACCTCATTAATAAAACTGCAGCAAGATCCTCCACTGTCATCAATAATACTATTAGGGCTCACCAATGTGTTTGGTAAGGGCATTTGAGAAATAAAACCAGCAACCGATTTTTTGAAGCCACTAGAGTGAAAAATAAATAACACAAAATAGAAAACACTTACCAAAGACTCGCAAACCTACTTACGTACTAGTAATCTTGTTTGCAAGGTTACATGCTTTACAAACTTGGCCTCTGTTTTATTAAAATCACTCTTTCTTGCACTTCTGCAGTAAAATGTGCATCAGTGACCCACACTGTCCTCATTGAGCTGTTGTAGTTCAGCACCTTCTTCAACCACACCCACAGCAAAACCCAGCACCACCATCTTTCTTACTGAAGTGGGAGGCCTGCCACCCCTTCCAACCCTTCATTCTGTTCAGTACCATACTGACTTTTAATGCAAGCAGAAAAGCATCCCGAGGGGCTAACAGATGGAGGAGAGCTCTTTTCATTCCTATGGAGCTCCTAGTCTCCCCAGCATGCCACCAAGTATGGCAGTGCTGCAGACCTCGCCCTTTAGATTTATAATTTAACTAACAGAGTGCTAGTAAAAAAGAAAAAAAAAAAAAAAACAGAAAGCACTCAACTGGGATTCATAGGCTTTTAAGCACTGACACTGTTACACTCCCTGGCAAGTTTAATGTTCCAAATCCATCTATTCGGTGTCAGTCCAGCCCTCCGACGGGAGAAAGCACAAACGGGAAAAAGGGAAAATACAGAGATACTTCTCTTTGAAGTGAACTTCAGTGGCGGTCCACATATTTAACAGCTGTGGGATTATGCCATGTTTCAAATGCCTTGGTGGCACTGGGTTTACAATGATGGGGGTGGGGATGCATAGTCCCTGTCTTTGTGTGACAAACACACACCAAGCAAATAAATACATTGTTGTGAATCGTGATAAGTCCTCTGATGATAAAAAGGAAATAATGTTATAAGTAATAAGAGCAACCTGCTCAGATTGGGTGAAGAATGGCCTCTCTGTGGAGGGGACAGGAGCTGCGGCGGGTAAACTGGAAAAGAGCCATCACTAAGGGCTTATAGGACTTTGGATTTCATCTGAGCCACAATGGGAGCCATTGAAGGATTTTAGCAAGAAGAATGACATATCCTGAGCTCCATTTTTCTTTAAGATTTATTTATTCATTTTAGATAGAGAGTGTATGTGCACTCAGAGGGGAGGGGCAGAGGAGGAGGGAGAGAGCCTCATCAGATTCTGTGCTCAGTGCAGAGCCCAACTCAGTGCTGGATCTCACCACCCTGAGATCAGGACCTGAGCCTAAACCAACAGTCGAGCACTCAACCAACTGCACCACCCAGGCGCTTCTGAGCTCCATTTTTTAAAGTCCATACGGCTGACCGTATGGAGGAATCAAGAATATAAGCAAGTACAGAAACACAGTAGGCAGATAAATATGACAAATAAGGTGATATGACAGAAATGGAAAGACAGAGAGAAAGAGATAGGTAAATAGAGAAATGTAATTAAAAATGAAATCTTCTCCCAACCCAGGAAAATCTCTCCATGAAGACAGGAAAGAAAGAAAACACTTCTGTTACTGAATAAGCATTAAGCCAGACTGTGCTGCACACCACAGGCAACCTGCTAAGAGAGGGCAGATGGAACGCAACCTCACCCTTTTAGGGAGCTGAGCAGACATAACCTATTCCATACGTGTTCTCAACATTAGCAGTGACTAGTTCTCAAGTAAGAAGCCTCAACAGCACCATTTGTCACACACAGTTCATCCTACATTCACCTGGTAACCAGGGTGGCCATACATGGTTGCTAATTGGCTTTATCCACAGGAAAAAGAAACTTCTCATATCGTCAGGAAGGAGAGAGCTTTGCAACTTGCAGTGAGGCACTGCCAAGTTAGACTCCTACTCTCCCCCAGACACTGGGAGACAGGGGCACTAGCTCCTTTGATTTTTACATTTCAAAGACATGGTTCCCAAATCTTTGAGAAAGACATTCCTGGGTCATAAATCTGTGAAGAGACTATCTGTTAAAAAGACGTACATACGTTTCAAAGAGACAGAAATAATTTACAAGTTTTCTAAAATAAATGCTCTAAGGGGGGGGGAGGTGGTCAGTCTCTTCCCTTATTTTCAACAAAGGCAATTAAACTTCTTATTTTTAACAAGTGATAGACAGATTTGAGATTAATGTATATTGGATTCGACGTGCGGATTGCAGAGGGAGGAGAAACTAAGATGATGACCAGAAGTTTGAGGGATTATGTCAGGTACACTAAAAGGAAAAGACTCTGCGTTCTAAAACACATAAAATGCACATCTGCAGTTTGAAGTGGCTGTCCCACGTGAGTGTGATGAACAGGAGAAGTAGACGCAGCATCTCCAGGAGACTAATTTCAAAGTCGTCCTCCAAAAACATTCAACACCAAAGAGTCAAAGTGCTCAGATCAGCAATTATGCAGGCAGCCAGCCCCCCAAAAGAGCAGCCACGTATCTGTAGAGTGATTTGGGCACATCCTCGGGACCATCACTAAAGCAGGCAAAGGACCTGTTCCAGTTATTAAGTGATTTTCTCTCAGCAACAAACTCACTCCTCTGTCTTCTGCTTCGACAGAGGCCCAACGCTACTCAGTAGGCTCCAATGCTCCTTTAGCCTGTCCCTGAGTGCTGTGAGTTCTGACTTGATCGAAGCCTTTGGGTGGTGGGAGCAGTTTAGGATAATGTGCTGCTTAATAAGAGACACTTTTGCCTTTTCGTAAGCTCAGCCTCAGCTCTAATGACAGCTATTATAATAGTAGTCATATTGGTTAACGTTTAGTGACTGCTTACTATGCTGTACACACTAAATAGTTTAGCTCAGCTCATTTAATCCCTTTTACAGGGCAATGAGGCAAAAACCCATTTTGTAGATGAGGAAAGGGAAGCATCGAGAGGTTAAATAGTTAGTATGCAGCTAGGATTTAAAGTCAAGTCTACTGCGGACAGACTTTGAGGTTGTTTACGTTCCTGGCCTCACCAGACAGGTTGATTTCCTCCTGCCTAAGGATTTCTATAGATCCTGCTCCCCGTGTGCTCGGTGGAGTTAGGGCCTCAGTGTTTTCCTGTCTCTCCTGTGAGACTGAAACCTGTATGGATAGAAAGTATGTCTTGTTCACTATGGTCTCCCCAAAGACTAGTACTATACCTGGTACATAGCAGACATTCAGTTAATATTTTATAAATGAATTAATTATACATTTTTAAATGTTGCCTCCATAGTTACTTATCTCAGCATTTTAAGTATTTTATTATTCCCATATAACCATGGCTAATTCAAACTTCAAAAGAATTAACTTAGGACTATGTGATCAGACTGTAGGAGAAATGAACTACAGAAAGCTAAACAAGGTTTTAAAATTATGTTTAAGATTATCATCTGGTATGTTTCATCTAGAGAAATTTCATACTTTTGGCATTCTCCCAGATGTCTTCCCAGTGAAGACAGTGTTAAGAGTACATTATGACCACTGTTTAAAATGCAGAATGTGTGAGATATGGAGAGGCCACCTTCCAAACTCCTCAGAGTTGGATAGTGACAGATGACAGCGCGTGTGATGGCCACAGACTAGAGTTTGGGGGCTGACTTGTTTGGTTGAAATCCTGACTCTCTTCCGCCTACTGACGGGGTGACCTCACTTACTAAGCCCTTCTGTGCCTCAGTTTCACCAGCTCTACATAATAGTATCTATCCCATATGATTGTTGATAAAGTGAGTTAATATACATAGAGCCATTAGAACACAGTGTCTGGCACATAACCAATGCTTATTATTATTTTTACCTAGAAGAGGTAACAAAATAGCTCATTAATTTGACTAATGTAACAGTTGTGTGACCTCAGGATGGTTCCTTAGACTCAATCTGAGGGTTTCAGAGGGGAGGTGGGTGGGGGGATGGGCTAGCCAGGTGATGGCTATTAAGGAGGGCACATACAGCATGGAACACTGGGTGTTATATGCGAACAATGAATCATGGAACACTACATCAAAAACTAATGATGTACTCTATGGCCACTAACATATCATAATAAATTCAAAAAAAAAAAAAAAAGCTCTCTGAGCCTGCTGTTACATCTGTAAAATGTATATGATAATCCTTACCTTGAAGCAAAATCGGGAGTCCCAGAAACAAAGTTATAAACAACAATACTAACTTTTAGGAGGTGCTAAATAAGCAGCTGTTACTAGCAAAGATGAACTTTTCAGCTAGCTGAGAAGAACGTGTGGAAGCTCGGAAGTCAGATTCGGTGACTAGACACAGGTATAGCCGGGGCTGAAGCTCAGGGGAAGATGTGAATAGGCAGGGCAGTCAGCACACAGTGGAATGAAAGCTACAAGGGATGTGTGAATGAGAAGGCAGAAACCTCCAACCTACCCCTCCCTAACCGCTCCCTCCCAAAGCACTAACAGTGAACAATAGCTAAGGAAGAGAATCCTGCAAAGCGGATTGACAAGAAAAGATAAGAGGAAAACGAAGGACATGTGGTGGTAACTGAAGGGGAAAGAAGAGAGGGGTTGAAGAGAAAGGAGTTATCCTGGTCAAGGTGGCCAACACCAGAGAAGTTAGGGAGAATAAGCCCTGGTGAGCATCCACTGAGCTTTGCAGTGACATTAGAGAGAACAGCTACCAGTCAGGGCTGGCTACATAATTTGCAGGGCTCAGTGCAAAATGAATATGGAAGCAGACCAGGGCAGTGAAGTCCATCTCCTTTCCATGCCCCAACACATGTTGGACCAGGGACCCCCAAGGAAATGCATTCTCCATGCACGGATGAGCTATGTACCTAGATGCCCCTACCATGTCACCCCATCCTCACCCCAACTCATCAGCGGTGCTGCCTGCAGGGGGAGAACAGCTGCCACCTTACCCCCACTCCTCCCTGTGCTCATGGCCAAGTGACCACTAGGGGTGGAGGGCAACAGATGAAGCCCCTCCCCTCCCCCACAACCAATCTGATTGCCCCCTGGGGCAGAGTGACAGTTGTCCCTGTGCAGGGTGGTGGAGCCAGCTGATGACAATATCTCCCAGGGAGACAGAAAGACTGGGAGTCAAGCTCACACAAGCGGTGAAGCTCCAAGCCCCCAAAGGATAATCAATTGTCCCAAGCATGATCCACTAGCTCATCAGACTTACAAAGCACCCATTCAAAGGTAAAAGTATTAAGAATTTCAGCCAACACAGATCATCATACCCCAAGTGCTGGGCAGCATCGTACCTGCTCTGGTGTCACACCCAGCAGGCCTGGTAGCTGTCAAAATACAAAGTAGTCATTGAAGAGGGAGTAGGAAGTACAAATATAGTATAGTCGACTGGTTGAAAGAAAGTGTGCTAGGAAGAAGACATCAGATACAGCAGTAGGCAGAAGTAGGGTAAAAAGAAATTTTTAAAACAAGGAGGCAGGACGGGAAGGGATCCAGAGCCCGGGTCAGGGATTGGCTTCAGTTACAAAGTCAGGGGTCATCAGTGTCTAAGTGGAAATAGAGAGGGCCTTGAGAGATGAGAGAGAGGGAAACAGGAACGGAGCCAACAACATTCATATCTGACGAGAACACTCAAATATGGCCAAACACTGAAGTACTGACAGTTGAAAAGTAGTATTAAAGAAAAATACCAATGGAGAAGGTGGTCCTCGACATGACTATCCAACATACTGACTTGGACCAAAGTCCCACAGGGATTTAACCTGATTTAATTTGTCAATTAAGAACATTATGACCACGGTAGATTTTATTTCTGTTGATATTGCTTTCCTCGACCTTCTATTCACAAAGCAGTTTCAATCTTTTCCCAGTAAATTTCTCTGCAACTAACAGTACCGCCTGCCAACTTTTGAGCTGCAGTTTTTATTTTAATGGGGCAGACATATTTCTGTGCCCTAACCTTAAGTTGAACACTGTTTACTGCTTTTTTTAGAGGCAGAAAATTATAGTGGAGACACAGGGAAATCAAATGTCAGCTTCTAAATGATCACAAGTTTCCTTTAAAGGTTACCGCTTGTCTTAATAGAGTAACTGGAGATTCTAATATAATAGGCCAATCCCTAAATTCCTTTGTTCTGCTCCAATAAACATAAAAATCTGACAGCGACAGCTCGCTTCTGACACTCTGCATGCAAACACAGGAAATTCTTATTGATGCTACTGCTTCAGAATCCTGAGAAGAAAGAATACGTCAGTCCTTCTCATACTTCTCTTGGTGAGAACATCTTTCCCTCTGTCTCTCTCTCTTTCTGCCTCTCCCTCTTCCCTCTTTCTCTCTCCTGCACTGTCCCTTTGTCTTTGCTTTCTCCTTTCTTGTTTTCTGTTTTCCTTACTCTTTCTCTGACACTCTGAAGGTTCTGTGCACTTTAGCAAACCCCAAATTTATCACTATTTTGAGTTGTTCCTTAGTTTGTCCTCTCAGATTGCTTAAATTTAAAAAATAAAATTTTTCAAAATGAATAGAAACAAAGGTAATTATTTGTATAAGCGAGTAATTACGTAGTAGTGATAACAAGGTATTTGTAAAAGCTAGTTTCTTTACCTCAAACAGTGAAAACATAACAGGTTTTTGACAATTTTTTTCCTTTTACAGTTTAGACCCCCTTTCCTTCAAAATGCATGCTATATTAGTATGTCAAGGTTTTAGATAATTTTTTGAATCCTCAATATTTTGAAAACCTCACAATGGATAACCCCCAGAATCTCTGAGAAAGTGGAGTTGCTCTTCATTTCCAGTCCTGAGGCAGGCAGCTACAGCCTAAACATACAAACAAAATCCATTCAGAGTCCCTCTCTTCTTCCTATAATTTTGTTAACTTTTTAGAGGCAAAAAAAGGTAAACAATCTGTTGACATTAGAACTTTCACTCCTGAAAAATTCTCATATATATATATATATATATATATTCA